>NC_088422.1:86360316-86582816 GCF_034236695.1 Oncorhynchus nerka
TGTGCTTGTTAAATCATCCGTTTGGCAAAGTAGGCTATGATTCAATGATTAATTAAGGCACCGCATTGATTATATGCAACGATTATATTCAACGCAGGACAAGCTAGAAAAACTAGTAATATCAACAACCATGTGTAGTTAACTAGTGATTATGTTAAGGTTGACTGTTTTTTATAAGATACGTTTAATGCTAGCTAGCACCTTAGCTTGGCTCCTTGCTGCACTTGCATAACAGGTAGTCAGCCTGCCATGCAGTCTCCTCGTGGAGTGCAATGTAATCGGCCATGATCGGTGTCCAAAAATGCCGATTGCCGATTGTTATGAAAACTTGAATCGGGCCTAATTAATTGGCCATTCCAATTAATCGGTCAACCTCTATTTATGACATCATGCTTCTGACCCCATTCTATTTAGAAATATTGTTGTTGTTTTAAAAAACAGATTGCTTGATTTGATTAAAAACCAAGCATAGCCTCCCCTCAATTAACAACAAAAACGCAAGCCCAACCATAGGGCAAAACAGATGAGGTTGCCTGAGATTGTTGACAACATGTAAGCTATATTTCATCTTCAATGTTTATTGAAAACATAAATACATTTGCACAGTGTGTTACGTCTGTCGTTAGAAGGAGACCAAGGTGCAGCGTGGTAGGCGTAGACTTTCCTTTTATTTTAAATGACACCACAAAAACAACAAAATACAAAAACGAACGTAAAGCAGTGCAACAGCTACTACACACAAACAAGATCCTACAACTGAAGGTGGGAAAAAGGGCTGCCTAAGTATGATCCCCAATCAGAGACAATGATAGACAGCTGCCTCTGATTGGGAACCATACCCGGCCAACAAAGAAATAGACAAACTAGAATGCCCACCCAAATCACACCCTTACCTAACCAAATAGAGAAATAAAAAGGCTCTCTAAGGTCAGGGCGTGACATAATGACCATTTGTTGTCTCTCAAATACATCATTACAATTGTTGGGTAGCTAACTAGCATTTTTTTTGCCATATTAGTGCTGACATGAAATCAGTCAAAACACCTCAAAACAAGACATGGTATCAATAACATGGTGAAACAAACTGAAACAAGCCACGTACGATTCCCCACATGGCAGTTTCTTGTCATTTTTGCTAGCAATCTGGCCATCCAGAATCAGAACAGGCTAACTTCTGCCGCATTGAAGCGCGCACATCATTTTTGTAAAGTTGTCAGCCAACCCATCATCCAACCCATCTATGCGTTCACCAAATGGCAAAGGGTTTGGCTCGTGAGATTGCTTGGAAATAAATATGAATCACCAAGCTATATTAAAAGATCAAGTTTCAGACCAGCAAAACAGGGAGCGGTATCTTATTTGTTATCATTATTTTAGCTAGCATCTAGTATTATTTTGGATGTGTGTAAAAGCCTCCATAGTCTACCTTCATTCTGCCCACGGGGAGTAGTTATGATGCCTGTAACTGGATTTACACATATCCTATTTAAAACAAGTTGTTTCATTATGATTAGAATTGGATTCAAATTATTCACTCACTTTTTAATTAAGCATTATCAAGAGTGATTTTAATCTTGCTTATGACAACATCTGGCGTGTCCATGGCTGAGACATGGCAGACAATATCAGTGCAAATGCTATGTTTAACAATATATTTTCATATTGAAGCTATGCAATTAGGCTTCTTACAATGTTGACTGCAAATATGTTCAACATGTTTAGAAAAGATGGTATAGGCCTTCATGCATCTTGTTATTTTGTTTCTGTAGGCCATTTAACAAACTAGGCTTATATGGGCTAACATTCAAATTGGAGTTGATGAAAACTCAATACATAAAACACAGTAAATACACTACTTGAAGCAACCACATAGTTAATCATGGACCACTTTCTGATTGGCCAGTGAGGGGTCATGCCTAAGTTTGTTTTACTCACTGCTTTAGCACACTCTGCCAACCCGGATGTCTTAGCCGTGTCTGAATCCTGGCTTAGGAAAACCACCAAAAACCCTGAAATCTCCATCGCTAACTATAACATTTTCCGCCAAGATAAATCAAATCCAATTTTATTTGTCAGATACATATGGTTAGCAGATGTTAATGCGAGTATAGCGAATTGCTTGTGCTTCTCGTTCCAACAATGCAGTAATAACCAACGAGTAATTTAACATAACAATTCCACAAAAAATACCTTATACACACAAGTGTAAAGGGATAAAGAATATGTATGTATGAATGAGGGATGGTACAGAACGGCATAGGCAAGATGCAGTAGATGGTATCGAGTACAGTATATACATAGGAGATGAGTATGTTGGGTATGTAAACATAAAACTGGCATTGTTTAAAGTGGCTAGTGATACATTTTTACGTACATTTTCCATTATTAAAGTGGCTGGAGTTGAGTCAGTATGTTGGCAGCAGCCACTCAATGTTAGTGGTGGCTGTTTAACAGTCTGATGGCTTCGAGATAGAAGCTGTTTTTCAGTCTCTCTGTCTCTGCTTTGATGCACCTGTACTGACCTCGCCTTCTGGATGATAGCGGGGTGAACAGGCAGTGGCTCGGGTGGTTGTTGTCCTTGATGATCTTTATGGCCTTCCTGTGACATTGGGTGGTGTAGGTGTCCTGGAGGGCAGGTAGTTTGCCCCCGGTGATGCGTTGTGCAGACCTCACTACCCTCTGGAGAGCCTTGCGGTTGTGGTCGGAGCAGTTGCCGTAACAGGCGGGATAGAACTGCCAAAGGGGGCGGTGTTGCAATCTACTGCAAAGATAACCTGCAGAGTTCTGTATTACTATCCAAGTCTGTACCCAAACAATTCAAGCTTCTACTTCTAAAAATGCACCTTTCCAGAAACAAGTCTCTCACTGTGGCCGCTTGCTATAGACCTCCCTCTGCCCCCAGCTGTGCCCTCGATACCATATGTGAATTGATTGCCCCCCATCGATCTTCAGAGCTCGTGCTACTAGATGACCTAAACTGGGACATGCTTAACACCCCGGCCATCCTACCAGGTACAACTCTAAATCTGTAAACACGTGCACCCTCATAGATGTCATCCTAACTAACTCCCCCTCCAAATACACCTCTGCTGTTTTCAATCAAGATCTCAGTGATCATTGCCTGCATCCGTAATGGGTCTGCGACCAAACGACCACCCCTCATCACTGTCAAATGCTCCCTAAAACACTTCTGCGAGCAGGACATTCTAATCGACCTGGCCGGGGTATCCTGGAATGACATTGACCTCATCCCGTCAGTAGATGATGCTTGGCTATTCTTTAAAAGTGCCTCCCTCACCATCTTAAATAAGCATGCCCCATTCAAAAAATAATAATCTAGGAATATATATAGTCCTTGGTTCACTCCAGACCTGTCTGCCCTTGACCAGCACAAAAACATCCTGTGGCGTTCTGCATTAGCATCGAATAGCCCCCGTGATATGCAACTTTTCAGGGAAGTTAGGAACAAATATACACAGGCAGTTAGGAAAGCTATGGCTAGCTTTTTCAAACACAAATTTGAATCCTGTAGTACCAACTCAAAAAAGTTCTGGGACACTGTAAAGTCCATGGAGAATAAGAGTACCTCCTCCCAGCTGCCCACTGCTCTGAGGCTAGGAACCACTATCACCACCGATAAATTAAATAAATGCCTTGACACACCTACAACTTGTTTATTCATCAAAACTCAGCCCTTTCACGCCACCACCAGCTACTGCGCCCATAACTCTGCTCTAAGATTTACCATTGTACGAGATTTGTTAAAATAGAGCCCTCAGACTTTTGCATAAATAATGCAATGAAGTCAACAGGAGATTTTGGCATAAAATCCAGTCATGCACAATGACCTCAATTTGGACCTCAAATAACCCTTTGTGCTGGGAATGTGGCTGTGTATTCTCCTATGGTAAATCACCATGTCTGTGTAAAAAATGTCAACCTATTCCCCATTTAGAACACAAAGAAGTGCACTATATAGAGATGAAGGTGCTATTTAGGATGCAGCCCATCTTAGCTTTCAACACTCACAGACCCCAAGTTGCCTAACATTGGGAGCATGAAGTTCACTGGAAGAGGATTTGTTTGTTGTATTCACTATCAGCACATTGCTCCTTGAGGAGAAAATGTGCTCTGCTTTTTTCAACTGGGGTTATCCTCCTATTAGCGTTGTATTTTGTCCTCTTGCCCTACTTCACCTGTATCCTGAGGATTGTGTATGTGCATGTATGTTTGTGTATTTGTTTGTATGTGTGCGTCAGTCCATTCAATACTGTCCTTGCCCATGAACTAATCTCATCCTCTTACAGTAATTTCCTCTCATCACGGATTCCCCAAAATTTGACAGCTTTCAGATTTCCAGAACGTTTAGCAGCCTGTGTCTGTTGACAGAACGACCAACCACATATTTTTGCATCCAGTATTGTTTACTTGCTATCACACACAAAGGAGTCAAGCATATTGAGGAGAAACAGCTGGCTTCTGGTGAACGACCAAAGGGCTAAGAAGTCTTGACCTGACCAGAATAACTGTTGCTCATGTGCTGGTGGAGAAATGCCATGTGTCCCACTGCTGCTGTTTCCACCTCACTGCTGCTGTTTCCCATCATTGCTGCTGTTTCCCCCTCACTGCTACTGTTTCCCCTCACTGCTGCTGTTTCCCATCACTGCTGCTGTTTCCCCCTCACTGCTGCTGTTTCCCCCTCACTGCTGCTGTTTCCCATCACTGCTGCTGTTTCCACATCACTGCTGCTGTTTCCCCCTCACTGCTACTGTTTCCCCCTCACTGCCACTGTTTCCCCCTCACTGCTACTGTTTCCACCTCACTTTTGCTGTTTCCCCCTCACTACTACTGTTTCCACCTCACTGCTACTGTTTCCACCTCACTGCTACTGTTTCCCCCTCACTGCTACTATTTCCACCTCACTGCTGCTGTTTCCCCCTCACTTCTACTGTTTCCACCTCACTGCTACTGTTTCCCCCTCACTGCTACTATTTCCACCTCACTGCTGCTGTTTCCCCTTACTGCTGCTGTTTCCCCTTACTGCTGCTGTTTCCCCTTACTGCTGCTGTTTCCCATCACTGCTGCTGTTTCCCCTTACTGCTACTGTTTCCCCCTCACTTATTTTGTTTCCCCCTCACTTCTACTGTTTCCCTGTCACTGCTGCTGTTTCCTATCACTGCTACTGTTTCCCCTCACTTCTGCTGTTTCCCATCACTTCTGCTGTTTCCCATCACTGCTACTGTTTCCCATCACTGCTGCTGTTTCCCATCACTGCTACTGTTTCCCATCACTGCTGCTGTTTCCACCTCACTGCTGCTGTTTCCCCATCACTGCTGCTGTTTCCACCTCACTGCTGCTGTTTCCACCTCACTGCTGCTGTTTCCACCTCACTGCTGCTGTTTCCCATCACCGCTACTGTTTCCCATCACTGCTGCTGTTTCCTCATCACTGCTGCTGTTTCCCATCACTGCTACTGTTTCCCCGTCACTGCTGCTGTTTCTCATCACTGCTACTGTTTCCCATCACTGCTGCTGTTTCCACCTCACTGCTGCTGTTTCCACCTCACTGCTGCTGTTTCCCATCACCGCTACTGTTTCCCATCACTGCTACTGTTTCCCATCACCGCTGCTGTTTCCACCTCACTGCTGCTGTTTCCCTGTTACCGCTACTGTTTCCCATCACTGCTGCTGTTTCCCATCACTGCTACTGTTTCCCTGTTACTGCTACTGTTTCCCATCACTGCTACTGTTTCCCTGTTACTGCTACTGTTTCCCTGTTACTGCTACTGTTTCCCTGTTACTGCTACTGTTTCCCTGTTACTGCTACTGTTTCCCATCACTGCTACTGTTTCCCTGTTACTGCTACTGTTTCTCATCACTGCTACTGTTTCCCTGTTACTGCTACTGTTTCCCATCACTGCTACTGTTTCCCTGTTACTGCTACTGTTTCCCATCACTGCTACTGTTTCCCTGTTACTGCTACTGTTTCCCTGTTACTGCTACTGTTTCCCATCACTGCTGCTGTTTCCCATCACTGCTGCTGTTTCCCTGTTACTGCTACTGTTTCCCCATCACTGCTGCTGTTTCCCATCACTGCTGCTGTTTCCCATCACTGCTGCTGTTTCCCATCACTGCTGCTGTTTCCCATCACTGCTGCTGTTTCCCCTCGCTGCTGCTGTTTCCACCTCACTGCTGCTGTTTCCACCTCACTGCTACTGTTTCCCATCACTGCTGCTGTTTCCCATCGCTGCTGCTGTTTCCACCTCACTGCTGCTGTTTCCCCTCGCTGCTGCTGTTTCCACCTCACTGCTGCTGTTTCCACCTCACTGCTGCTGTTTCCACCTCGCTGCTGCTGTTTCCACCTCACTGCTGCTGTTTCTCATCACTGCTGCTGTTTCCCCTCGCTGCTGCTGTTTCCCCCTCACTGCTACTGTTTCCCATCACTGCTGCTGTTTCCACCTCACTGCTGCTGTTTCCACCTCACTGCTGCTGTTTCCCATCACCGCTACTGTTTCCCATCACTGCTACTGTTTCCCATCACCGCTGCTGTTTCCACCTCACTGCTGCTGTTTCCCTGTTACCGCTACTGTTTCCCATCACTGCTGCTGTTTCCCATCACTGCTACTGTTTCCCTATTACTGCTACTGTTTCCCATCACTGCTACTGTTTCCCTGTTACTGCTACTGTTTCCCTGTTACTGCTACTGTTTCCCTGTTACTGCTACTGTTTCCCTGTTACTGCTACTGTTTCCCATCACTGCTACTGTTTCCCTGTTACTGCTACTGTTTCCCATCACTGCTACTGTTTCCCTGTTACTGCTACTGTTTCCCATCACTGCTACTGTTTCCCTGTTACTGCTACTGTTTCCCATCACTGCTACTGTTTCCCTGTTACTGCTACTGTTTCCCATCACTGCTGCTGTTTCCCTGTTACTGCTACTGTTTCCCCATCACTGCTGCTGTTTCCCATCACTGCTGCTGTTTCCCTGTTACTGCTACTGTTTCCCATCACTGCTGCTGTTTCCCTGTTACTGCTACTGTTTCCCTGTTACTGCTACTGTTTCCCATCACTGCTACTGTTTCCCTGTTACTGCTACTGTTTCCCATCACTGCTGCTGTTTCCCTGTTACTGCTACTGTTTCCCCATCACTGCTGCTGTTTCCCATCACTGCTGCTGTTTCCCTGTTACTGCTACTGTTTCCCATCACTGCTGCTGTTTCCCTGTTACTGCTACTGTTTCCCCATCACTGCTGCTGTTTCCCATCACTGCTGCTGTTTCCCCATCACTGCTACTGTTTCCCCATCACTGCTGCTGTTTCCCTGTTACTGCTACTGTTTCCCATCACTGCTGCTGTTTCCCTGTTACTGCTCAAGACTACCCAGGCATTTAATTAACCACACCAGTGGCTGTTTGGGAGCTAGGTCAAGTTGTTAACAGAGTGCAGTATTGATATTATTTATAGGTTATCTGTCTATCTCCCCCTATATTGAAAAGTATCTGATGGTTTAACCCTTTGTACAACACCACTCTAAATATATTGTTTCTGTTCAACAACACTCTAAATATATTGCTTCTGTACAACAACACTCTAAATATATTGCTTCTGTTCAACAACACTCTAAATATATTGCTTC
Source organism: Oncorhynchus nerka (assembly GCF_034236695.1). Taxonomy (NCBI): domain Eukaryota; kingdom Metazoa; phylum Chordata; class Actinopteri; order Salmoniformes; family Salmonidae; genus Oncorhynchus; species Oncorhynchus nerka. The sequence goes on from NC_088422.1 coordinate 86,367,950, forward strand.
TGTACAACAACACTCTAAATATATTGCTTCTGTAAAACAACAAGATAAATATATTGCTTCTGTACAACAACACTCTAAATATATTGCTTCTGTACAACAACACTCTAAATATATTGCTTCTGTTCAACAACACTCTAAATATATTGCTTCTGTACAACAACACTCTAAATATATTGCTTCTGTAAAACAACAAGATAAATATATTGCTTCTGTACAACAACACTCTAAATATATTGCTTCTGTACAACAACACTCTAAATGTATTGTTTCTGTAAAACAACAAGATAAATATATTGTTTCTGAACAAGAACACTCTAAATATATCATTTTTGTACATCAACACTAAATATACCGTTTCTGTACAACAATACTCCAAATAAGGAATACCTAGGATAGGATAAAGTAATCCTTCTCACCCCCCTTAAAAGATTTAGATGCACTATTGTAAAGTGGCTGTTCCACTGGATGTCATAAGGTGAAAGCACCAATTTGTAAGTCGCTCTGGATAAGAGCGTCTGCTAAATGACTTAAATGTAATATATTGTTTGGGGCACATGGATTGTTGCCTTTGATCATTTGATAGTATGACATTTAAGGGGGGAGTATGCCGGTCCAGGGCCCAAGGGATAGTACTTGGTTTCCTAGGTGATCTAATGACCTGCCTAGCTGATAGAGAGATGGCTGTTCTGAGTTGTTTTTCATGTGGAACCAATATGAAGGTGTGGGGCAGTCAGACCAGGGTTCAAATACATGTATGTTAAATCAATACTTATTTTCTGTGTATTTTAGTCTTTTCAAATAATGTGGCGGAATCAACTACTTCTATTTGAAGTAGAAGCAATTGTTTTCTAACAATTTCCTATAAATACTATTTTCAAACTATTTTCAAATACTTGTTTCCAAGTAAGTACATGTACGTGACTGTTTGTCTCAGTTAACTGAGCGTAGAACTTGTAGGTTCAATCACTAAAGGGGTACAGCGTAACTGAAAGAACACTCTTTGACCAGACTTTGCATGCACTAAGCCCACTGTAAACTAGCTGTTGATGAAAAGCGATGTTGAATTGCTAAAGGCCTATTAGATGACACCTGAGAAGTTGATTCTCTGAGCGGAGTTAGACCTACCTATTTTTGCTATACACTAATATTGTAGAACAGTGTAGCCTGCATGTGAAAGTTGACACTTGTTTGTTTTGTGCATAATATCAAATATTTTTTATTTCCTAAATAGGCAATGAGAATATCAAAGAGGATCATATTTATTTGCCTCTTTTCTCAAATATCATATCAGAAAACTATGATACAAATCATCACTGATCAAAAACTTAGCAGGAGACTTCTGAGTATCAACAAATGACACCAAGTAGGCTGATGTTTGACTAATACCATTGTATTTTGAACTGCCAACATTGATTTGATTTCAGTTGAATTGCTTCACCAAATAAAAAGAATGAGGTGGGCGATTTGCTCGCATTTTAATGGTTGTTTCTTTAATTCAAATCAGACTGATAAATAATATGACTTTAAAATAATGAACATGGAAAAGTGATACCTCTTGTTGGTATTCGTTCTCGTGGTTCATACATGACAGCTCTTTCCACGTTCATTCTCCACGTCACCATATAATCCATCAGTACTAATAGACCATCAGTATCACCACACCGGTCTGGGCAGACTAGATCTAGACCAATCAATACGCAATCCTTTCTGGGCCAAATAAAGTACGGACCAGCCCTGAAAATATACCTATGATTGGCCCATATTTAGTCCATCCAGGCTGGCCTTGTTTGGGGGTGGAGCTCATTAGAATAATACCCAGTGTTCCGTTTACATAACCATTACTGAGAATATTGTTGTAGTTAATGTGTTCTGTTGGTTCTTTTAACATGATCACTACCTGTTCTAAAGCTTTTACCATAAGTGCAAGTGACGAATAGGAGCAATAATATATACTTCAACTTTGAACTTGACATGTAGTAATGCTTTCTTCATTGACATGTAGAAAGACATTCAATTATATGGGGTTGAAATTTGGCCATAGAAACATCCTCCTAAAATGTTTCACCAGCAACAGTGTGTGAAAACCTTATGAAGACTTACAGAAAACAAATACTTATTTTCCACCATAATTTGCAAATAAATTCATTAAAAATCCTACAATGTGATTTTCTGGATTTTTTTTCTCATTTTGTCTGTCATAGTTGAAGTGTACCTATGATGAAAATTACAGGCCTCTCTCATCTTTTTGGGAGAACTTGCACAATTGGTGGCTGACTAAATACTTGTTTGCCCCACTGTATGTGCATGAGAATGGCACTGACTCCATTCCAGCCAAGGTTCAAATGACTGGCAGGGCAAGCAACAGCCCATTTCTCTCACTAAAGAAGAGAGATGGAGAAGTGAAGTGTGAGAGAGTAGGAAAGATACAAATTAAACCTGTGGTTTCTTATTTGTTCAAAAATCAAAGCATTTTTTAAAGAAACAGGCACTTGTTATTTTTTGTGAAGATGCAGTCTTGTTTTGATTGAAAGGAGAACATTTGTGGAAGGCCTACTTTTATTTATGTTTAGGCTGCATATTTATTTTACCTCATGTTTAATGTGTCTGCATTGAAAATGTGCAATAAATATTGTTGAAATGTTATTGAAATGTAGTACTTTATTTATTAGCTATAAAGCTATAAGAACTACATATGCCCCCAAATCATAGCGCACTTTAGACATTTTAATGGTTTGGACCTTTGGGGGAGAACATGTTAGTCACTGGACCTCTTTGAATTCGAATGGTGCTCCCCTGCCCTCTAGGGTTCTGGTCAATAGTTGGCCTAGTGCACTATATAGGGAATAGGTTGTCATTTCGTGATGGAAATAAAGGCCTTGGGTTAAGCTCTGTAGGGAAACCCTCAGTCCCCCTCTGGAGCTCCAAACATGAAAGGCTACTTTAATCTTTCAGAGCACAAATTCATTGTCTGACCCCTTTTGGCTTCTCTGACACTCCATCCTTACCCATCGTCCTTACAAGCCTATTTAGCCAGCGCTAACGTCCAAGCATAGCACATGAATCATCACTCAGTGTGACTTTTCTGTCTGTTTCCAGCTACCCGTGCTCCTCAGCTCATTGTTTTCTCTGCACTGGAGACAGGTTACTCATGACTTCAATTGCCCAGAACCTTGTTCTTGATGTGTCTGTGTCGCAGTGTGGAGGTGATTACTGCTTTACAGCAACGGCAGTATGGCTCCGCGGTGACCCATTTCTCAGGTCGATAAGCGTGTATGATTAGGAAACTTTCCGAGGTGTAGCATCATTCTGGGTGCGAGTCGCAAATCCACTTCTACTGAGACGTCTCGCTCCATATAGGGAGGGAAGAAGGGGAAAGACGTTTCCTTTTGATGGACCTCCCTGTCTTTACAGAATAATAACAAAAGTGTAGAACAGTGTGATATCAGAGAAGATTGGTTTCTGTTGCAAAAGTGAAAACCACTATATAGTTCAGAATCTGACTGATCGCATCAGTTCTTTCTGTGTACTGACACCTTATGTACCAATCTGTTGCAGGACTACCTGACTGCTAGTATGATGAATAGCTTAATTTGACCTCACACACTCTTAAAACAGTAAAACACTAAAAAACACTCTATTTGGACTTGATAAAGTTGTGATAGCCTTGTGCAGTGCTTTCTCCTATAGAGCTAAATAAAAAAAATATGGAATGGTCTGCCGATCTATGTGACAGATTCAGATTCGGTCTCAACCTTTAAAGGGATACTTCAGGATTTTGGCAATTAAGCCCTTTATGCATACTTAACAAAAATATAGATGCAACATGTAAAGTGTTGGTCCCATGTTTCATGAGCTGAAATAAAAGACCCCAGATATTTTCCATATGGCACCGAAAGCTTATTTCTCTCAAATGTTGTGCCACATTTGTTTACATACCTGTTAGTAAGCATTTCTCCGTTGCCAAGATAATCCATCTACCCGACAGGTGTGGCATATCAAAGGCTGATTAAACAGCATGATCATTACACAGGTGCACCTTGTGCTGGGGACAATAAAAGGCCACTCTAAAATGTATAGTTGTGTCACACAACACATTGCCACAGATGTCTCAAGTTTTGAGGGAGCGTGCAATTGATATGCTGACTGCAGAAATGTCCACCAGAGCTGTTGCCAGAGAATTGAATGTTAATTTCTCTACCATAAGCTGTTTCCAATGTCGTTTTAGAGAATTTGGCAGTACGTCCAACCGGCCTCACAACCACAGACACATGTAGCCACACCAGCCCAGGACCTCCACACCCCGCTTCTTTACCTTCAAGATCGCCTGAGACGAGTCACCCAGACAACTAATGAAACGGTTTGTTTGTACAACTGAGGTATTTCGGCACAAATTGTCAGAAACCATCTCAGGGAAGGTCATCTGCATGCTCGCTGTCCTCACCAGGGTCTTGACCTGACTGCAGTTCGATGTCATAACTGACTTCAGTGGGCAAATGCTCACCTTCGGTGGCCCTGGCATGCTGGAGAAGTGTGCTCTTCATGGATGAATCCCGGTTTCAGCTGTACCAGGCAGATGGCAGACAGTGTGTATGATGTTGTGTAGTTGAGCGGTTTGCTGATGTCAACGTTGTGAACAGAATGCCCCATGGTTGTAGTAGGGTTATGGTATGGTATGGGCAGGCATAAGCTACGACAAAGAACGCAATTGCATTTTAGCAATGGCAATTTGAATGCACAGAGATAACGTGACGAGATCCTGAGGCACATTGTTGTGCCATTCATCCACAACCATAACCTTATGCTTCAGCATGATAATGCATGGCCCCATGTCAGGACGATCTGTACACAATTCCTGGAAGCTGAAAATGTCTCAGTTCTTTCATGTCCTGCATACTCACCAGACATGTCACCCATAGAGCATGTTTGGGATGCTCTGGATCGATGTGTAGGACAGCGCATTCCAGTTCCTGCCAAGATCCAGCAATTTTGCACAGCCATTGAAGAGAAGAGGGACAACATTTCACAGGCCACAATCAACAGCCTGATAAACTCTATGCGAAGGAGATGTGTTGTGCTGCACGAGGTAAATGGTGGTCACACCAGATACTGACTGCTTTTCTGATCCATGTCCCTACCTTATTTTTAAGGTATCTGTGCCCAACAGATGCATATCTCTATTCCCAGTCATGTGAAATCCATAGATTAGGGCCTAATTTATTTATTTAAATTGACTTTCTTATATGAACTCATGTTGCGTTTATATTTTCTTTCAGTGGACTTCCCCAGAGTCAGATGAACTCATGGATACCATTTATGTCTCTGCATCCAGTATGAAGAAAGATATAAAGAGTTTTGTGACCCAATGCTAACCAGTGTTAGCGCAATGACTGGAAGTCTATGGGAAACACTAGTTAGTAACTTCCTTCAACCTGCTTGCAGAGATATAAAAATTAGTTCATATGAATATGGGGAAGTAAATGAAGGGCTTCATTGCCAAAATCCTGAAGTATCCCTTTAATTCTTTACTGAAGACTAATCTCTTCAGTAGGTCCTATGAGCTAAACGACTACTGCCCCTAGCACTCACTTCCGTCACCATGAAGTGCTTTGAGAGACTAGTCAAGGACCATATCACCTCCACCTACCTGACACCCTAGACCCTTTGCTTACTGCCCAAATGGTCCACAGATGCAATCTCAACCACACTGCACACTGCCCTAACCCATCTGGACAAGATACCTATGTGAGAATGCTGTTCATCGACTACAGCCGGCATTCAACACCATAGTACCCTGTCATCAAGCTCGAGACCCTGGGTCTCGACCCCGCCCTGTGCAACTGGGTACTGGACTTCCTGATGGGCCGCCCCCAGGTGGTGAGGGTAGGCAACAACATCTCCACCCCGCTGATCCTCAACACTGGGGCCCCACAAGCATTCTGAGCCCTCTCCTGTACTCCCTGTTCACCCACGACTGGGTGGCCAGCACGCCTCCAACTCAATCATCAAGTTTTCCTGACACAACAGTGGTAGTGCAGTTGATCTTTACCAACAATACTCGGCCTTGTCTCAGGGTAGTTAGGGTGGTGTGGTGTGAAAATACTCAACGTCAACAAAACTAAGGAGATGATTGTGGTGAACACCCCCTATCCACATCGATGGAACAGTGGCATACACATCACAGACAAACTGGGGCAGTGCTTTGGCATCCTCAGGAGGCTGAAGAAATTCAGCTTGGCACTTAAATCTACAGATGCCTGGCATCCTGGTATCACCCCTGTCCAACTGCTCCGGTAAGGCTCTCCAGAGGGTAGTGAGGCCACAAGTCACCGGGGGTGCCCTCCAGGACACCTACACCACCCGATGTTACAGGAAGGCCTAAAGATCTCAAGGTCCCCAGTACTCTTTGCTTCATCCATAGTCTAGGTGCCAGGGGCATCAAAGCTGGGCCGAGAGTCTGTTCTATCTCAAGGCCATCAGACTGTTCTGCCACCACTGTTTTATCTGGTGTCCTCCAGCCACTTTAATAAAGGGAATTGATGGAAAATGATGTAAAATATATCACTAGCCACTTTAAACAATGCTACCTAATATAATGTTACATACCCTACATTATTCATCTCATATGCATACGTATTCTCTCTCTATCATCCTGCATCCTTACGTCACATGTATCACTAGCCACCAAACATGCCACTTTGTTTACATACTCATCTCATATGTATATACTGTACTGTCCATCTACTGTATCTGGCCATGCTGCTCTGTACCATCACCATTCATATATCTTTATGTACATATTCTTTATCCTAACACTGTGTATAAGACAGTAGTTTTGGAATTGTTAGTTGATTGAGTGTAGTCTGGCCCAGGGGAACTGAAGCACAAAACCACATTAACCTGCTAACCATGTGTATGTGACAAATAACATTTGATTTGATTTCCACTGGGATTCTCTGCCTCTGAACCCTATTCCACTGGGGGCTGAATCACTGGCTTGAATCACGCTTGCTCCCATGCCATGCCATCCTTAGGAGGGGTGCATCACGTATAGCCAAGCATTTTTCGCTATACTTGACCTAAGTGGGTTGAGTCAGTGACTTGATCTCTCTTCCTGTCCTCAGGCTCGTGCAGTGGGGGAGATCTTTGTGGGCTATACTCGGCCTTGTCTCAGGGTAGTAAGTTAGTGGTCTGTTGATATCCGTTTGGTGGTGTGGGGGCTGTGCTTTGGCATCGTGGGTGGGGTTATATCCTGCCTGGTTGGCCCTGTCCATGGGTAACTTTGGACGGGGCCACAGTGTCCCCCGACCCACCCTGTCTCAGTCCCCAGTATCTTTGCTTCAATAGTCTATGTGCCGAGGGGCTAGGGCCAGTCTGTTCTATCTGGAGTAATTCTGCTGTTTTATCTGGTGTCCTGTGTGATCTTAGGTATGCTAAATCTAATCCCCCTCCCTCCCTCTCTCTCTCCCTCTCTCTCTCTTTCTCTCTCTGTCCCTCCCTCCCTCTCAGAGGACCTGAGCCCAAACACCATGCCTCAGGACTACCTGGCTTGATGACTCCTGACTGTCTCCAGTCCAGCTGGTCATGCTGCTGATCCAGTTTGTGCTGTTATGCCTGCAGCTATGGAATCCTAGCCTGTTTACCGGTCGTGCTACCTTGTCCCGGACCTGCTGTTTCGACTCTCTCTCGTCTCTCTCTACCGCACATCCTGTCTCAACCTTTGAATGCTTGGCTATGAAAAGCTAACTGACATTTACTACTGAGGTGTTGACCTGTTGCACCCTCTATAACCACTGTGATTATTATTTGACCCTGCTGGTCATCTATATGGACGTTTGAATATCTTAAAGAATGATCCAGCCTTAATGGCCAAGTACTCTTATAATCTCCACCCAGCACAGCCAAAACAGGACTGGCCACCCCACAGCCTGGTTCCACTCTAGGTTTCTTCCTAGGTTCCAGCCTTTCTAGGGAGTTCTTCCTAGCCACCGTGCTTCAATATCTGCATTGCTTGCTCTCTGGGGTTTTAGGGTGGGTTTCTGTACAAGCACCTTGTGAAATCTGCTGATAAATATAAATACATTTGATTGATTGATTGATTGATTGGTTGGTTCAGGTGCATCATTCAAGTCCCCCACATACGCAAGGTAAGTAGTTTTGTAAGTTATGAGACTCTGCTATCTCTCTCTGAGATGTCCTCCTTTTCTTCACAGTCTGACTTTCCATTCCAGCGTCCTCTTCTCTCGCTCACGTATGAATCAACTGGAGCTTTCAAATCCCCCTCAGTGAATCCTCGGAGGCAGATAAGCATTTGAAGGAAGAAAAAGACCAGGGATGTGGAGAGCTGTGCTGAATTCTACAGAGCTATAGCGTATATGCAGGAGACACACACTCACTCATGCATGCATGTACATGCTCACACAGACACACAGGTGGAATTAGATCCCCCCCAAGCCAGACTGAGATCTGAGTCTGTGGGTACCTCATGTTATCACCTACCAGCAGCACAGGAGTAGTTGGAGCTATCGCTCATGCTCCCAGAGAGGGGAAGTACTCAAGACAAGTCGAACAAGGCAAACTTGGGCTTAGCATGATAACAATAACTAAGGCGGATAAGTTTTGAAGAATTAAACTTTGGAGAAAGTAACGTTATGTGATGTTATCTGGAGGGATGGATTCCAAAGTTGCTAAACAAGATAGGAGTAGTGTAATATGGTAATTTAGCAGATGATGCTATTCAAAATCATTTACAGTTGACACATGGTATTCAGTACAGTATTTGTATGGCAGCTGCCTGTTGGCATTGCTTGGAGATAGGAATGGGGAAATCTAATCCTCAGGGTCTGAAGTACTGCTGTTTTTCTGACTTATTCATGTCACTGATTGGCCAGAGAGTTTTCTCACCTGGGACATGTTCAAAAGGAAAACATGGTTGAATGTTTCAGATAGAAATGTAATGAATAAGAGACAAAATGATTCATTATTCTACATGTCAGAGTCAGGCATGTTTGTTCTACAGTATATATTTCTACCCGAACGTTATGCCCCTGATGTCCCAGGTCTCTGACGCAATGGAAAGGGTGAACACCAGCAATGCTGGCGACTTCGACATATACATTAGTGTACCCCTGGCTTATGTGATAACCTACCATACCTTTAGGCTCAACTCTATTTCCCTCCTACCGGCAAGATGTAAAGATCCCATCCTCTTTTGTTCTGTCCAGTCTCACAGTCCCAAAGGAGGCGCGAAGACACTGTGCCTTCTGAAGCAATTCACAGCAAAACCGCAGTGCAGAAAAAGCCATTACCTTTGGAAAATAAGACGCCGGTAAATAATAATGTGAGAAAAGGGCGAGGAGAATGTCAGCCAGGAAGTCCCCATGTGTCCATGTGCAGAGAGGGGCTTTAGACCTTACACACTCCAACAGGTCGGGATTTAACTCATCCTGTCTGTGAGTGGCACAGTATTACAGGCTTTTGGGCCTGGAGAGAGAAACATGATTGAGCCTCACTCACAGCGAGAGACATCAAGTCTTTAAATATTTCAATAGCTGTTTAGTGAAAACGGCCCTTAGCTTTGGATTCCATGTGTATCTCAGTCGGAATACACCGTCTCCCTGGGATCTAATAGTCTTACCGCAAGATGCCATCAAACATGAAAAGCAATATCCACCTGGGTCTTTACCTGCCTGTAAGCAATGTCAGCTTATGGAAATATCAATGTTTTACGGGGAGGGGAGGGGACGACGACATGCAGAGATCAATGCATTTCATTTACAAATGTTCTGGATATATTCTGGATCTGGATATGGCTCAGTTATGGATAGCCAATATTCTCTACTAATATTCTCATTTGGATGGCTGAGAATTTGGTAATAAAAGGAATACAAAGAATAATTACCTCATGCATAATCATCTTTCAAACCATAGGTGCTTTTTATTGTCTGTGCAAACAGGTCAGAAATACCCATACATCACTTCCTACATTTGGTTGTTGCTTTTAATAGTCTTTGAAGACTCATCACAAACCCCTAATGTGCACACATTCGTTTCAAAGTAGCTATTCAGGGAATCACTGTTCAACCAAAGTGCTAACTTATTCAGAGATAGCACACTGAATATTCATTAGGAAGAACACAAGTTGGTTGGCTTTTGGTAGTTTCATAATTTTGATCAAATAAGCAATAGTTTGTCTATGGATATTTGTCTTCAATTGGTATACTGCTACTTACCTCTCTGCTACTGTCCATGTAGTGTGACAATATGTTTGTAAAATATTGATATTGATATTTAATAGGTCTACTATTCAACGATAGCTGTCTGGAATAAGTCTACTATAACTGTTACTTATCTGCCTTATTCAAGAGCTATGTTGTGTTTAGGTGTTTGTAAGAGACAGTAAGATGTTCTGAGAATTCAGCATGGTGGAATGGGAACATTTCTTCACCAACCTTTCAAACCCAGCCCCAAGTATGATTCTGGAAAATATTGCCAATTTTTACACCATTTGGCAAATTGTTTTTCTCAAAATGTATTTTGCACAAAATATATCTATTTCAATAAGATTATTTCCTGAGCTTGACAATTGAACACATATTTATTCCCAGTAAAGTATGCCTAATGTGGAAGTGAGGCCAATGTTTTCTCGCAGGCCAATGTCCTTGCCGGAGTGGCATTCCGCATTTAACAACAACAAAAAACAGCCGCTGCATCTTTGACAGTCTAGCAAGCAACCAAAGCAATTCAGCATATGAAACTAAAAAACAAGCATATCCCTTTCTCTCTCCTCCATTACCTACAAGGCAGGCCAACTTGTCTAGCATGTTGTCTGATGTATATTACCTTTGATATTGTAGAAAATCAAATAAGTGGACATTTGAAAAAGCATATTTCCATAGCATGGACAAGAGAGACCAGGGGTGGTTGGTTTTACATCTGGAACTCATGCAGATACAAAGCTATTTAAAAGTATGCCTCGAAGCACAACACTTGATTCAGCTAATCAACTATTAATCAAAGCCTTGGTTGGTTGAATCAAGTATTAATGCTGGGATTGAACAAAAGCCTGCAGCACAGCGAGTGGGTTCAGGGTCCCTATGAACTGGTTTGAAGATAGGTTGGAGCAGGTGTTGTTGGAGATCCATTGATTTAACTTGGAGCTCCACCTACAGGCACTATTATAGTATTACAACTACTTGTTACGTTGCCATTCCCCCCCATCTTTCTGTATAGTCCTACATTATGTATGAGAGCATTACATCTGTGATGTATTGTTGAACTGTTTCCCAGATTATGGATGTGTTTGAGAGCATTAAATCTGTGATGTATTGTTGAACTGTTTCCCAGATTATGGATGTGTTTGAGAGCATTAAATCTGTGATGTATTGTTGAACTGTTTCCCAGATTATGGGTGTGTTTGAGAGCATTAAATCTGTGATGTATTGTTGAACTGTTTCCCAGATTATGGATGTGTTTGAGAGCATTAAATCTGTGATGTATTGTTGAACTGTTTCCCAGATTATGGGTGTGTTTGAGAGCATTAAATCTGTGATGTATTGTTGAACTGTTTCCCAGATTATGGGTGTGTTTGAGAGCATTAAATCTGTGATGTATTGTTGAACTGTTTCCCAGATTATGGGTGTGTTTGAGAGCATTAAATCTGTGATGTATTGTTGAACTGTTTCCCAGATTATGGGTGTGTTTGAGAGCATTAAATCTGTGATGTATTGTTGAACAACTTCACAGATCCCAGACTGTAGCTTTAATGACACTACACTGAATAATTTCAGAAGGTATCAGACAAATACATCATTGGTGTCAACATACTTTATTGCAGAGAGATAAAAAATATACATTTCCACTTGTTTCAGCAATTAACAGTCACAATATTATCCTGTCTTACTCTTAGATGACATGCTAAGGAAACAAATTAAAGCATGTAACATACATTGGCAAACTTTAACATACGCACAAATACTCAGACGTTACTGCAAATATAATCAATGAAGGTTAAGCACGAAAACAGTGGAACTTTTACCACGTCAGCATTCAAACTACGAAATGACATTGATCGACCAGTGAAGGGCACTCTGCGATTTTACACTACATGGGGTGTATTCATAAGTGCACACCATAGCTAAACGTTTTGCAATGAAAACGAGTTTCTTCAGGTAGTCCCTTCCCGTTTCAGTGTCTAGTGAATACAACAGCACTGTAGTGGGTGATTCCCTGATGAAGGTAAAGACCACAGAAAGCCAGTAGTAGAATATAGAACATTTCCAACTGTGTCATTGTCTACCATCACCCAGATTCCAGCCAGTCCACAGTCCTATTATACATCTCTACATGTAACAATCCTTTTTGAGTTACAGTTCTATTATGTCAAATGTCTCACAGTGGAGGCTGGTGGGAGGAGCTATAGGAGGACAGGCTCACTGTAATGGAATCAATTTAACGGTATCAAAAATATGGAAACCACATTGACTCCTTACCATTTATTCCATTCCAGCCATTACAATGAGCCTGTCCTCCTATAGTTCCTCCCACCAGCATCCACTGGTCTCGCACACATCCAAGTTCACAAACCAGCAGACTAGACTGACACTACTCCACTCCTTTTGGAAAAAGTCTTTGTATCCATTCCTGAACAGCAGAAGGCACAATCCCTCTAGCCTGGGTGTCGGTCTGTTTCTGCCCTTTTGCCAACTCCTTCTGGAATCGTCTTGGACAACGACAGAAATAGACTCAGCCAGAGCACAAACAGATCTGGGACCAGGCTACAATCCTTCTTGAAGTGCGCCATTCCATTCCACTCTCAGGCTTACCCAACCTCATAGGTAGTTCTCATTAGAGCACACCATAGCAAAACATTTTGTAACAGAAAACAAGTGCCTCTTATTGGACAAGCTCAGGTAGTACCTCCCAGTCGCACTCCGTTTCCTCCATTCTATGCCTACAGAACATGGCCCCCTGGTTTAGGTGTGGTAGATGGTGTCTACCTGATCCAGGGCATTGTTCAGCAGGGAACAACATTGCGGAACGTTCAGAAAGAAATACATTACCTAGAAAAAACATGCCGCAATGAGTCATCACGTCATCTCTATTCATGACGTTTCTAGCTGCAACAAGTTTGCCTACTGAACACAACCCAGTCGTGTTTACTAGGGATCCATGTTTAATAGTACAAGCAACATCATTTTTTATTTTAAGTGCTGCAACGGAAACCAAAATGCAAAACTATTTCATGGACGAGTCCGGGTCCATGGTTCTACAGGACCCAGGTGTGGTGAGGAGTTGTCTAGGTGTAGTAGATGATCTCTGGGATCTGTCCGTCCTCCACTGACGTGCCGTTGTTGTTCCCAGGAGAGCTGAAAAAGAAAAAGGTGGTCTTGGTCCCCGTGGCGGACTCCTGGCTCACTTTCTTTAACCCTTTAGTGCCGTAGTGAGAGTCCGGGCCCTACAGGAGACAAGTGGATTGTTAACATAGAGAAATTATGCACAAAACGCAGTTTTCGCTACGTACTGAAATGATCCACCTTGAAAACTTGACATAAAACATTCCTAAAAAATTGTAACAGTGAACTAATGGACACAATACAAAAATAACTGTTTATACTGTAGTTTTGTTTTGTGTGAACAATCCCTTTAAGATGAGCTGACGATTAAAATGTTGATACAAAGTCTCAACTGTGGTCACATAGGGTTGATGAACTAGTAGAATACAGACCAAAACTAGTTTGCATCAACATTTGATTCAAGTCTATAATAACCATGCTGCTGTTAGCAGCAGAGGCAAAAATAAAACACAATAGCCTATTTGTTTGTAAACATGCACTTGAGTACTGTCGTTATGGGGTGAGCGTACCTTTAAAAGGTTGCACTTGAGTACTGACGTTATGGGGTGAGCGTACCTTTAAGGTTGCACATGAGTACTGTCGTTATGGGGTGAGCGTACCTTTAAAAGGTTGCACTTGAGTACTGACGTTATGGGGTGAGCGTACCTTTAAGGTTGCACTTGAGTACTGACGTTATGGGGTGAGCGTACCTTTAAAAGGTTGCACTTGAGTACTGACGTTATGGGGTGAGCGTACCTTTAAGGTTGCACTTGAGTACTGACGTTATGGGGTGAGCGTACCTTTAAGGTTGCACATGAGTACTGTCGTTATGGGGTGAGCGTACCTTTAAGGTTGCACTTGAGTACTGACGTTATGGGGTGAGCGTACCTTTAAGGTTGCACATGAGTAGTCGTTATGGGGTGAGCGTACCTTTAAGGTTGCACTTGAGTACTGTCGTTATGGGGTGAGCGTACCTTTAAGGTTGCACAAGCGGTGTAGTTAACGTTGGGTAAAATCTCCACCGGCTCCTTGAACATGACTCTGAACGTGTTGGCTGTTCCGTCACAGCTGAAGCCCGTGTCGTTTGTTGCTAGCGTTAGGCTTTTGTCACTCTCAATAATCTGGAGAAAAAAAATTGATACAATTATTGTCAATTACTGTTTGCACTATAGCTTAAAAAAAATACATATATCGTGTTCAGTTGGCACCAAACAGGGGACAAAAACATTTTGAAAGGTACTACCTGACCTTGTCTAATAACCCAGGTTTTTGGTTTTCCATTGCAAAATGTTTTGTTACTATGTGCCCTACTCGACACAACCCTGGTAACCAGATCTCTTAGTGCTTCATACGCAGTAAGGAACATTGGAGAAGTTATGGTGTGACTGAAGCACTAACAGGACACATTTGGTCTGGCTACCAGGCTGATAACATCATTAGCTCATCATTATTAAATGCTTACCTGTATATTAACCTGATAGTCCGTAGGTCCGTGGATCGAGCCATACAGTCCGAAACCCACCACTGATATTCTTCTATTTACATTAAATCTACAGGAGATGGAAATGACAAGATACCTTTAGAAACCTCAAACGAACGAACACAGGCTTTATTAAAACACAAGCAGTAGAAACTCCACCAATGGGAGACGAACACTGCCTTTATTAATACACATGCAGTAGAAACTCCACCAATGGGAGACGAACACTGCCTTTATTAATACACATGCAGTAGAAACTCCACCAATGGGAGACGAACACTGCCTTTATTAATACACATGCAGTAGAAACTCCACCAATGGGAGACGAACACTGCCTTTATTAATACACATGCAGTAGAAACTCCACCAATGGGAGACGAACACTGCCTTTATTAATACACATGCAGTAGAAACTCCACCAATGGGAGATGAACACTGCCTTTATTAATACACATGCAATCGTCTCTGCCAATGGGGGTGTGGTGAAGAGGTATGATGCTGGAGAAAGACCATCGCTCAAATTCAACTGGTTGACTCCTTTAACAGCACACATTTCAATAGAAGAACAACCATCTCAAACTTTTCTGGGGGTGTTGATTTGCATTGAAATGTTCCACCACTGTAAAACAGTGATGTGGCTGGTTTTTTATGGCTCTGCCAGAAGCAACCCCCCTCCAAAAATATGTTGAACCGACTTATTATTTTGACATTTTGTCATTTATTAGACACTTATCCAGAGTAATCTGGATGAAGTGCCTTGCTCAAGTGCACATTGACAGAACCTTGTCGGCTTTGGGTTTCAAAACCGCAACCTTTCTTACTGGCCCAACGCTCTAACCACTAGGCCACCTGCTGGTTACTGGCCCAACACTCTAACCACTAGGCTCCCTGCTGGTTACTGGCCCAACGCTCTAACCACTAGGCTACCTGCTGGTTACTGGCCCAACGCTCTAACCACTAGGCCACCTGCTGGTTACTGGCCCAACACTCTAACCACTAGGCCACCTGCTGGTTACTGGCCCAACACTCTAACCACTAGGCCACCTGCTGGTTACTGGCCCAACGCTCTAACCACCAGGCCACCTGCTGGTTACTGGCCCAACACTCTAACCACTAGGCCACCTGCTGGTTACTGGCCCAACACTCTAACCACTAGGCCACCTGCTGGTTACTGGCCCAACACTCTAACCACTAGGCCACCTGCTGGTTACTGGCCCAACGCTCTAACCACCTGCTGGTTACTGGCCCAACACTCTAACCACTAGGCTACCTGCTGGTTACTGGCCCAACGCTCTAACCACTAGGCCACCTGCTGGTTACTGGCCCAACACTCTAACCACTAGGCTACCTGCTGGTTACTGGCCCAACGCTCTAACCACTAGGCTCCCTGCTGGTTACTGGCCCAACACTCTAACCACTAGGCCACCTGCTGGTTACTGGCCCAACACTCTAACCACTAGGCCACCTGCTGGTTACTGGCCCAACACTCTAACCACTAGGCCACCTGCTGGTTACTGGCCCAACACTAACCACTAGGCCACCTGCTGGTTACTGGCCCAACACTCTAACCACTAGGCCACCTGCCGCTCATAAGTGTTTCTCTCCACCGAGGTCTGTAGAAAAAGGCTTATAGGTTATGGAAGGACAAACCAGTGTTGTACTGAGGCTGCATTTGACACACCATCATCTGAATTAGAATTAATAGTTTATATTTTTCCGTCTGAATAATTTGCATGTCCAAAAAACAAATACGAGCCAAATAAAAGTAATTTCTGTGCAAGGGCTTTAAGTCATTGTAATTGTATAGTGGGGGGCCGGTAGGACATTGTCACGGTGTAGACAAGCAGGTACACAGTCTCACCTGATCCTGTCACTGGTGCCACTGTATCCCCAGCGACTTTCAACCTGCTGGAACCTACTAATGCTGCCCTCCTTTCCTCGGAGGCAGCAGCGGGGCCTGTCAATGTAGTCTACCCGCGGCTTGGGGTTTACTGTAAAGTGTAAAAACAGATTTACCACCTCCCGATCGAACAATATTCCAGACTGGGCAGGCCCTGTTGCACAAGAAAGAATATCAAACTGGTTTCAGACTGGGCAGGCCCTGTTGCACAAGAATTAATATCAAACTGGTTTCTAGGGCTGGGTTCAATGGACAGCAGAAACACAAACACATTTATAAAATTATTATACACCGTTATGTTCAAAATGAATTCTAAGTTACAAGTATGTTCAAGTATTTACATTTTACATAACTGAGCTTGATGAAAAGCAGTGCTTACTCGTGTTAAAAAGTAATAACATTTAGGATATGTGAAATCTGACAAAGCAGAGTCCTAACTTATTTAGCATTTTAAACTACAACTTTAGATAGTGTGTGTGTGTTTGTCTTTCTGTCTCTGTGTGTATGTCTCAGACAGAGAGATGCCCACCCGCAGCAAACTCCTCCACAGTCATGAGTGGGAAGCGGATGAGGGTTAGGGCCTTGCCCAGAACCTTCTGTTTGTTCTCAGAGGTGAGGGGAAGCTGTTGCCTGTAACACTCAGCATCCGCCCAGCGCACCACCGCACCAAATAGACGGTTTTCACGAATCCCCAGGGTGTCTCTCTCCAGCACTGCACACAGCGTATCTAAAAACACAGGTTCAGTGTTAGGTCTAGTCTACACAGTATAACAAAAAGGGAAGGGGTTAGGGT
This sequence comes from Oncorhynchus nerka, assembly GCF_034236695.1. Classification (NCBI taxonomy): domain Eukaryota; kingdom Metazoa; phylum Chordata; class Actinopteri; order Salmoniformes; family Salmonidae; genus Oncorhynchus; species Oncorhynchus nerka. The sequence goes on from NC_088422.1 coordinate 86,385,454, forward strand.
CAAAGGTTAAACTCAATTGCCTCCAGAATGCACCCAGAAACCAACATACACTTAAAGCAGTCAATTTCTTCCACTACCCCTATGATGGGGATCCTAATAAAATACTGATGGATTCTATTCAAATGTTTCAAGTTAAACTGTAGTTAGTTTGTATCCTGTTTAGTGAAAGATTACTGTGAGTATTAATGGAGTTTAGGCCATGAAACTGTGTGTACGCTCATTTAGAAACCATGACCTAATGAGCAGGGTCAGGCCCAGAACAGAAGATGGACGGGGTGTGATTCTGACATCTGGCTAAACAGAGAGGAGCATGGACATTCCACAGGGGAAAGGAGGGATACTCATTGGGGTCAATAAATGTAGAGCTGGGGAGGTGACACCTACAAGGGAAGAATATAAATTGTGTTGTGAGCTTTCTAATTGTAAACACTCAGCTAACTGTATCCCTGGTATTAAACACATGACACTTCTATTGAGCTTTTGGTCTCAATACCTTATTGCAAAGAGGTTGCAATAGCATTTTCCTTTTCAACAACACTATAAGTCTATTGGCGGTTCCACTGTATATCATTGGGATATGTTCCTGTATATCATCCACTGTATATCATTGGGATATGTTCCTGTATATCATCCACTGTATATCATTGGGATATGTTCCTGTATATCATCCACTGTATATCATTGGGATATGTTCCTTTATATCATCCACTGTATATCATTGGGATATGTTCCTGTATGTCATCCACTGTATATCATTGGGATATGTTCCTGTATGTCATCCACTGTATATCATTGGGATATGTTCCTGTATATCATCCACTGTATATCATTGGGATATGTTCCTGTATATCATCCACTGTATATCATTGGGATATGTTCCTGTATGTCATCCACTGTATATCATTGGGATATGTTCCTGTATATCATCCACTGTATATCATTGGGATATGTTCCTGTATATCATCCACTGTATATCATTGGGATATGTTCCTGTATGTCATCCACTGTATATCATTGGGATATGTTCCTGTATGTCATCCACTGTATATCATTGGGATATGTTCCTGTATGTCATCCACTGTATATCATTGGGATATGTTCCTGTATGTCATCCACTGTATATCATTGGGATATGTTCCTGTATATCATCCACTGTATATCATTGGGATATGTTCCTGTATGTCATCCACTGTATATCATTGGGATATGTTCCTGTATATCATTGGGATATGTTCCTGTATATCATTGGGATATGTTCCTGTATATCATTGGGATATGTTCCTGTATATCATCCACTGTATATCATTGGGATATGTTCCTGTATATCATCCACTGTATATCATTGGGATATGTTCCTGTATGTCATCCACTGTATATCATTGGGATATGTTCCTGTATGTCATCCACTGTATATCATTGGGATATGTTCCTGTATATCATTGGGATATGTTCCTGTATATCATTGGGATATGTTCCTGTATATCATTGGGATATGTTCCTGTATATCATCCACTGTATATCATTGGGGTATGTTCATGTATGTCATCCACTGTATATCATTGGGATATGTTCCTGTATATCATCCACTGTATATCATTGGGGTATGTTCCTGTATGTCATCCACTGTATATCATTGGGATATGTTCCTGTGTGAATAATAGGCCATACTGATGCATACCTAGGTCAATGTCAGTGAATCCTTCTGCGTTTATGGCATCACCGGTGCTTTTGTCTATTGTTTCCAAACAGAGGCTGGCAAGCTGAGGCTCATCGAATAGTCTGGCCTGCAGAAAGAATGAGCACGGTCCAAGATGACACATCAGCATGAGACACATGGGGAAGTCGTCTGTTCAAGTACCGCCACACCAATTTGCACTTGATGTGATAAAGGCATAACGTAATATACAACATTCTAGGATCAAACTTGCTCGCTCAACAGAACAAAAACAAGAAACAAGAACACTTGAATATACCTTACATTTTTTAAGATGTTTTGTTTTGGAAGCACATTGGCCTACGCAAATACTTTGGACAGTGGACATGGACAGTGTGGGATGCGACCTGTGTTTAAGCTAGTTTATTCTGTAGTACTACCCAAGTCATCTAGGCCTGTGTATTATCTTCAGTCATGGCTTAGTTTTTGGAGTTTTGATTACCCTGTTCTGAATTAATATGAATTAATATTAGCAGTCCTATATACCTGAGTGAGTAGCAGTATTATGTAGAATAGTTTATGCAATAGGAGTTATAGTAGCAGCCCTATATACCTGAGTGAGTAGCATGAATGCATTGTCTGCCCTGAGGTGTTTGGTAAGGAACTCCACACACTGAGTCTCTAGAGCAGGAACGGCATATTTCTTCGCCGTGTACAGAGTGGTCATCACCGTCTCTGGTCCTATGTGGACCTCGTCAGAGTACAGGAACCTACACACACACACACACACACACAGTAAGTGGTCAAAGAAGGTGGGATGTACAGGCTTCCAGAACACCAGAATGTCTGTCTTCTAAAACAAAAGCTTGACATTGCATATAGAAGAGAAAAACATTTCATTTTTTAAAAGAGGTAATTATGCATAGTAATTAGGAAGAGCTCAGGCAGGAGCCTCATTTGATATCAGTTTCATCAACTCACATCAAATCAAATTGTATTGGTAACATACACGTAATTAGCAGATGTTATTGCAGGTGTCACAAAATGCTTGAGCTTCCAGCTCCAACAGTGCAGTAATATCTAACAAATTACACAACATATACCCAACACACACCATTCTAAGTAGGAATCAATTAACACTATATACATATGGACGAGCGATGACAGAGCAGACAGACTAAGATACAGTAGAATAGTATAGAATACAGTATATACATATGAGATGAGTAATGCCAGATATGTAAACATTATTAAGTGACTAAGATACAGTAGAATAGTATAGAATACAGTATATACATATGAAATGCCAGATATGTAAACATTATTAAAGTGACTAGTGTTCCATTCCTTAAAGTGGCCAGTGATTTCCAGTCTATGCCTGTAGGCAGCAGCCTCTAATGTCTTAATAATACATTCATATTATCATACAGACAATGCAATGTCAGCACTCATAACATAAGGGGAACAATTTAACTAACGTACTGGGGTAACAACACCTCTCTACAAATATATTATATCGCAATGCAGTGCATGGTCGGTCAATAGATGTTACCTTAGCAAGGCTAGGAAGGCTGCAGGTTCCACATCAGGTAACTCTATCTCGGCCGAGGTGGTGGCCATTCCCCCGTTGAACATGGCGTCAAATACTGCACTACCAGCAGCTAGGACGAATTTATGCGCTGGTATCCTCTGCGCCTGTCTACCTTTACCGACAATAAACCTAACGTCACTGAGCAGTTCGTTATTGAAGAGAAACGCGAAGCGCTCTTTTACTGAGCTCTTCGTGGCCTGCCAGTTGTACATAGGCTCCCGGTGAAGGCCACCCGACGGGGGTGAGATTGGTGCTGCGACCACGGGGACTGGCATATTCGAGGCCACTCCAGCATTTCTTCCCGCTCCAGAATGGGCGAAATTTGATGCTCGTCCTTCAAGATTGGACGGTGGACCGATGCCACCACCCCCAGTCGCCATTTCGTACCGTTGTCCTTATTGGCTTTTACGATTGATAACCGTGGAAAATATCAATGACGCATTTTTGCGTTTTATTGCGAATTTTTCACAGACTAATGGGCCAATGTTTGTTACTGCTTTCTTTCTCGCTCTCCAGGAATGACGCACACTTCCGCGGTTTACGTAGCTTCCTGTGAATCCTTCTTGTTGTTTTCTTTTAACCCATTAGGTGGCACTGTTTTCTGGTGTCACGTCAAGCAGACAGCATCGCTGATTACCTTTATTTTGGAATTACCACAAATCTGTCTGGACCATGCTTATTAGACACCCAACACGAAACACGACAACACACAGTTGATCATTTCCACACAATCCGAATGCGGCAGAGCAAAACTGCTTTGCAACAAGCCAAGTATTCTCGAATAGTTTATATACTCGTTTTTTTTTGTTAATACTTTCCAGCTAAATTCTGGAAAATTGTCAAATCTTTGAAACAAAGCTCCAACCCCTCCTTGCCCCCGCGGGTTTTGACAGCCTCTGGTCCCATACTAGACAACATGTACATTTGTAGTGCTTTTAATAAGCGTTAGGCTTCAGCTGGCCACCTGCTTGAAAGGATAGTCTCTGAAAGAGGTAGTCCTTTAGTCGCCTCAACAGATTGTAAAGAATAATGCTCTAACAGACTCACATAGTTTATTTTCATTTCAACCATTTGATGTCTGTGATGTACTAAGTGCCTTGCTAAAGATCGATGTAAAATGATTCACTTGACCCCTTCTTATTACAGCTTTCTGTCCATAGTCGCAGGAAGTAGGGATGCTGAGGGTGTTGCAGCTCCCCCTGAAAAATCGGAATAAATATATATATATATATATATATATATATTCATGTAATATTCATCTCTCTCTCTATATATATATATATATATATATATAGATAGATAGATAGATAGATAGATAGATAGATAGATAGATAGATAGATAGATAGATAGATAGATAAAGGCGGAGATCCTTATGATAATTACCGCCAATCTCCAAGTTATCTTGCCTAGCCAAGGTACGAGAATCCCTGACCAACTCCCAGCTACAAACTGTTTTAACATCTCACTCTATTCTAAATATGCACTCGTCTGGTTTTAGAGCTGGACATAGAACTGTTTCAGCTGCTATGCTTGTTTTAGATGATGGGATTGCCTAGATCATAAAAAAACATTGTGCTGCCTGATTTATAGACCTTTCTAAGGCATTCAACACCGTTGACCATTCCCTACTCATTCAAAAACTGTCAGAAATGGGCCTGGACAATAAGTATTTCAAATGGTTTAAGAGCGATCTGACAGACAGGACACAATGTGTGCTTTGTGATGGTGTCAAGTCTAGTTTTCTCAATATTACGAAAGGTGAACAGCAGGGGTCTGTATTGGGACCTGTTCTTTTTAATGTTTATATAAATAATATTGGTCTATGTATTAAATCCTGTAATATTCATCTGTATGCAGACGATATGGTTATGTATGCCATTGCACCGACTGTTGACCAAGCAATGTTAGAGCTGCGATCTGATTTAGTTGCATTACAGAAAGCCCTTGTTGATTTAAAACTTGAACTTAATGCAGGCAAAACTAAATATATGTTGTTCTTTAATTCACTGAAAAATGTCTCAGATCGGCTACATATTCACTCATTGGATGGCTCTCTCTTCAAGCAGGTTCCCGCCTATAACTATCTGGGCTTTGGATTGATAAAGATGTAACTTTTAAAAACATACTGAGGTTAGTTAAAAAGCTATGATTTAAAGTGGGCGTATTTTTTAGAAATAGATCTTGCCTCTCCATGAACAGCAGGAAGCAGATTGTACAGTCAACTTTCCTGCCAGTTCTTGAGTATGGTGACACCATTTACCTGATTGCAGCAGCCACTACTCTTAGTCTTAAACCTTTGGATGCCGTCTACCATATCCCCCTTCACTTTATTACAGGTGACAGTTTTAATACTCATCACTCCATCCTTTATCAGAAGGTCGTCTAGACCTCACTAGAATCCCGTAGATCACTTCATTACTCCCTTCTTGTTTACAAAGCTCCGCTTCACAAGCTTCCAACCCACCTCACTTTCCTGTTGAAATATAAAAATATGAGATACCAAACCCATTTGCAACTCGAGGTCCCACTTGTCTCCACAAAGTTTGGTAAATCTGCCTTTAATTTGAATGCACCACAGTTATGGAATAATTTACAAAATACATTCCACCTGGATTCCCTGGTACCAATAGGGCAGTTTAAAAGTTTGTTGTTAAATGAGTTCGCTGAAGTGTGCAATTGTTTCAATTGACTATTATAACTTGTTGTAATAACCTGATGTCATGTATTTATCTGTCTTGTAGTTTATTTTTTTGTTGTTGTGTTGGTGGATTTTTTTAACCTTGGGGCACCATTGCAAATGAGTCACTGGTCTCAATTGGGCTCTCCTGATTAAATAAACGTTTTTTTATTGTAGGCCATGGAAATATGTTGTCTGATGGATTTATATTGCACTACATAGAGTAGGCCAATGGCATTTAAATAGCCTAAATTCAAGATGGCCATATAGCTCATCATCACTTTGCTCAGTGGTTTCCAACCTTTTTCAGTTACTCCACCACCAACTGAATTTTGCACTGCCAGGACCAGGGTACTGAGTACCTACAAGCATTGCTAAGAAATCACTAGCTTGCTATTCAGTGGAGTGGCTGTGGGGTCCCAAATCTGGGCTCTTTTCCAAGTTTAAAATGATAAACATTCAACATTGGCCATGCTGTCAATGAATCATGATTTGTGCCGCGTACAAAACAAGAGTTAACTTGGAACTGCGAAAACTTGACTTCAAAGAATTTTAAAAACTTGGGAAATCGTGAATAAATGAGCTCCGACTGGGAAAATACATTTTGAACGGTCATCCAACTCGGAATTGTGAATCTGGCCTCTTTCTAGAGCTACGACCTTAAGATCATTGACGTCATCATGATTCAACCGTTTTTTTCAGAGTTCCCAGTTGTTTTGAAAGCACCATAAATTCAGAGAATGCCAGACATTGATGACAAAATTTGCCCCAGAAGGACCATCGCGCCACCTTCCTGTTCAGGTGAGCACAGCACAACAAAGGTGAGTCCAAAAATGTCATGTATGCTGCTGCATACATGATGTAATATGCCAAGGAGATATGCATACTGTAGCTAAGAAAGTAATACTAAGTGTATGTTGTGTAGAAGGTGTTAGTAGCCCATGTGCCTCACCCTAATTATTTGGTCTATTTACCCCTCTTAATTTCGCCTACTGTTCTGACTTGGTGGTGCACATGTGGCCTATAACCTGTTTTAGAAAAATATCATCAGAATATTGTAAGAGCTTTCATTGTCTGCTTATATGCCCCCCTTATTTATCCTACGGTTCTGCCTTGGTGTACAGGGAGAACACTGCATCCCACTTTTTTTTATTTTGTTTGCCCCAACCAAAATGTACATGATAAAATGCCATTGATCACGTGTCATGTTCAGGGACGTGAACTCCACTTGTGGGATCATGAGTCGACGACAGCAGTCAGAATAGAATTTAGCGCCATAGGAAAGGGGATCTCAATGTTTTGCAGTCGCTTCCTCTCCTTGCTCCCTTCTTTTCATCCATACTGACCTGTGACACATGGATAGGTAAAAGCAGATAACCTAAGCCTAGGTTTCCCGACTTCTGCATTGTTAATTAGGCAGGGAGAGAAGGAAGCCTTATTATACGATTCAGATGCGCACATAGTAGTACGGCGCAGCACGCGCCCAATACAAATGTATTGAGCAACATGTTCTAATGGTTTTTAACAGATATCATTTTGTGATTTATTTTCAGTAACAAATCATTATTTATGCGCGTCGACGGTGTAAATAGAGCAATGCACGCGTCTGCTGGGACGGGAGTTTTTATCTTGTCCTTGACATCAATACCCATTTCATTTTTCTTCAACTCTCTGATCTACACTAACAGGTGAGTAGGGATATTGTCGATAATATAGTTGTCATGTGTTTTACTGGAGCCGTTAATAAACCTTATAATGCTAGATAGTGGATGATGCTATAGCCTAGTAGTTTTGTATGCAGTCTTGTATGCAATCTAGTTTAAAAGCATTAGTAATATGTATCCTAGTTGATTTGATTCTTAGCAGGTTATTTCTGGTTAGGCCTAATTAATTGAGTATTTTTTATGTCTAGCATTGAGACAGTCTTTTTCGCTGGATCTACAACTGTTCTTATCTTGGCTATATCTGCATGCTTTCTATTCAAGAAGAAGGCACCCAAAGACCCTCTATTCTATGGTGAGAGTTTACACTGTTTTCCTCTACATTCCCCAGTGTTTTCCTATGCAGGTATTCTCTATTTTAACTAAGACTTGTAGGTTTAGGCTCGTTTTCCTCTACATTCACCAGTGTTTTCCCATGCAGGTATTCTCTATTTTAACTAAGACTTGTAGGTTTAGGCTCGTTTTCCTCTACACTCACCAGTGTTTTCCTATGCAGGTATTCTCTATTTTAACTAAGACTTGTAGGTTTAGGCTCGTTTTCCTCTACATTCCCCAGTGTTTTCCTATGCAGGTATTCTCTATTTTAACTAAGACTTGTAGGTTTAGGCTCGTTTTCCTCTACATTCACCAGTGTTTTCCCATGCAGGTATTCTCTATTTTAACTAAGACTTGTAGGTTTAGGCTCGTTTTCCTCTACATTCACCAGTGTTTTCCCATGCAGGTATTCTCTATTTTAACTAAGACTTGTAGGTTTAGGCTCGTTTTCCTCTACATTCACCAGTGTTTTCCCATGCAGGTATTCTCTATTTTAACTAAGACTTGTAGGTTTAGGCTCGTTTTCCTCTACATTCACCAGTGTTTTCCCATGCAGGTATTCTCTATTTTAACTAAGACTTGTAGGTTTAGGCTCGTTTTCCTCTACATTCCCCAGTGTTTTCCTATGCAGGTATTCTCTATTTTAACTAAGACTTGTAGGTTTAGGCTCGTTTTCCTCTACATTCCCCAGTGTTTTCCCATGCAGGTATTCTCTATTTTAACTAAGACTTGTAGGTTTAGGCTCGTTTTCCTCTACATTCCCCAGTGTTTTCCCATGCAGGTATTCTCTATTTTAACTAAGACTTGTAGGTTTAGGCTAGTTTTTATATACATACAGTATATCCAAAGTGACTTACATGCATGCATACATTTTGATATGGGAGGCCCCAGTGGGAATGGAAAACCGACGATCCTGGACATGGTGTTACAAGCGCTCTGCTCTACCAACTGAGCCACAACGGGCTCTAACTTCGCTGTTGTACCTGTCTTTGCTATGCACACTAGACCACTCATTTGGCTGATTTTTGAAGGTTTACTTTGCTATGATTTTGTTATGTGTTTGTTAATTGAAGGAACTGATTGTAAGAGCATCTGCTAAATGACTAGAATAACTAAAATAAGTAAAGTAAAATGGAACTGTATTATTCAGTGTTCTCTTGTTCTGCCAGTGTTTGCAGTGTATGCATTCCTGAGTGTTGTAAACCTGATCATTGGTCTGGAGCAGGACAGTATCATCGATGGTTTCATCACCTTTTATCTCAAAAATGCAAGTAAACATCCCTGTGGCACACAAACGGACGGACATACATGGACCTAATGGACGCATGTATAGACCCCCCCCACACACACACACACACACACACACACACACACACACACACACACACACACACACACACACACACACACTACCTACAGTCCATGCCACTGAATACAGAAATGAAAACTGAAAACTGTCCCATGCAATGAAGAACCCAAATGAAAGCAGACTTTAACAGTGTTATAGTAATATATCTTTATACCTTTATCATGTTCATTACAGGCAGACCCCTACATTAACACGGCCCATGGACACATGATCTCCTATTGGGATGGATGTGTCCACTATCTCATGTACCTGCACATGGTTGCAGCTATAACCTGGGGGTATGTGCTTTACAATGACTTTATAGCCTTTTAGGAGACACATCCAAAGAGGTTTAGAAAAATAACATTTAAGTGAGTCTGTTAAGACTGTATAAGTAAGTTTAATGGAATCTGTTAAGACTGTATAAGTAAGTTTAATGGGGTCTATTAAGACTATATAAGTAAGTTCAATGGAATCTGTTAAGACTATATAAGTAAGTTCAATGGAATCTGTTAAGACTGTATAAGTAAGTTTAATGGAGTCTGTTAAGACTAGATAAGTAAGTTCAATGGAGTCTATAAAGGCCATATAGGTAAGGAAGCTAAAACAATCCGTTTTTTATTCATTTAACCAGGCAAGTCCGTTAAGAACAAATTCTTATTTACAATGACGGCCTAGGAACAGTGGGTTAACTGCCTTGTTCAGGGGCAGAACAACAGATTTTTACCTTGTCAGCTCGGGGATTCGATCTAGCAACCTTTCAGTTACTGGCCTAATGCTCTAACCGCTAGGCTACCTGTTGCCCTACATATATTTACATTGATAGTAACTACCACTCAACTGTATTTATCTGGGGGTAATAACTCCTAAATAAGTCCTTATTAGGTTATCTCAGCCTTTGGCTCATGCTCACACAAAGTTAAGACCATATAACTAAGTGCAATGGAATCGTTAAGACTATATTTTCAGGCGGCAGGGTAGCCTAGTGGTTAGAGCGTTGGACTAGTAACCGGAAGGTTGCAAGTTCCAACCCCCGAGCTGACAAGGTACAAATCTGTCGTTCTGCCCCTGAACAGGCAGTTAACCCGCTGTTCCCAGGCCGTCATTTAAAATAAGAATTTGGCAATTTTACCTGCATTTGCTCTTTGTTTTTTGTTGTGTTTCAGATTATTTTGTGCCCAATATAAATTAATGGTAAATAATGTATTGTATTATTTTGGAGTCACTTTCATTGTAATTAAGAATAGAAGTATATTTTTACATGAATGTGGATGCTACCCTGATTACAGATCATCCTGAATGAATGGTAAATAATGTATTGTATTACTTTGGAGTCACTTTCATTGTAATTAAGAATATAAGTATATTTTTACATGAATGTGGATGCTACCCTGATTACAGATAATACTGAATGAATGGTAAAAAATGATGAGTGAGAAAGTGATATAGTGTAGTGCACTAATTCTGACCAGAGCTCATAGAGGTCCTAGCTATGGGCTACAACAAGGAGCCACAGTAATGATGTGTGATGTCTGTGTTGTGTGTGTTGTGTGTTGGGATGTGTGTGTTGTGATGTGTGTGTTGCCTGTCTTTGCAGGGCAAGCTACAGAGCCATCGGCCTGTACTGGGTGGGGTCCATTCTCATGCGCGTCATCGTCTACATTCCTGGAAATGTTGTGGGTGGGTACACTCAAAAGAATGGATAAAATTAGACCGTTACTTTATTGAACATGCATGGCTGATATGCTTTATCCCTGAACACAATGCAAATCAGTCTCAGCACAGATCTAGTGAGATTTACCCCTGTACAGACAGACAGACCATGTATTGTCTATCCTCAGAGAGGAACATTATTTTCACACAGATCTAGTGAGATTTACCCCTGTACAGACAGACAGACCATGTATTGTCTATCCTCAGAGTGGAACATTATTTTCACACAGATCTAGTGAGATTTACCCCTGTACAGACAGACAGACCATGTATTGTCTATCCTCAGAGAGGAACATTATTTTCATACAGATCTAGTGAGATTTACCCCTGTACATACAGACAGAACATGTATTGTCTATCCTCAGAGAGGAACATTATTTTCACACAGATCTAGTGAGATTTACCCCTGTACAGACAGACAGACCATGTATTGTCTATCCTCAGAGTGGAACATTATTTTCATACAGATCTAGTGAGATTTACCCCTGTACATACAGACAGACCATGTATTGTCTATCCTCAGAGAGGAACATTATTTTCACACAGATCTAGTGAGATTTACCCCTGTACAGACAGACAGAACATGTATTGTCTATCCTCAGAGAGGAACATTATTTTCACACAGATCTAGTGAGATTTACCCCTGTACAGACAGACAGAACATGTATTGTCTATCCTCAGAGAGGAACATTATTTTCACACAGATCTAGTGAGATTTACCCCTGTACAGACAGACAGAACATGTATTGTCTATCCTCAGAGTGGAACATTATTTTCACACAGATCTAGTGAGATTTACCCCTGTACAGACAGACAGAACATGTATTGTCTATCCTCAGAGAGGAACATTATTTTCACACAGATCTAGTGAGATTTACCCCTGTACAGACAGACAGACCATGTATTGTCTATCCTCAGAGAGGAACATTATTTTCACACAGATCTAGTGAGATTTACCCCTGTACAGACAGACAGACCATGTATTGTCTATCCTCAGAGAGGAACATTATTTTCACACATGCTTTTTGATCTCTCCCCACCAGGGAAGTATGGTACCCAGCTGAGCCCCCTGTTCCTGGTCCACATGCTCTACGTCATGGTGTCGGTGTGGGCCTGCTTCAGCGTTTTCAGCCAGTCCACCACCAGACAGGCTCAGACAATGGTAAGAGCCCAATCCTTCAGGGTCAAAGGTCATACAATATTGCATTGTAACCAGATGCTATAATGCAACACTGCAAGGGACATAGTCACTCTCCATGTATCAGTAACAAGCCTACTGGTTTACATCCACCATGATTGACCACCAGGGAATTTGGTTAAAGATGCCAAAGTAGAAATAGATGTTCCCAGATATTATTAGACAATTCAATGGGAATTGGCTCCTCTTGCAGAGGCCAAGTGTTTTTTGACTAAATGTTTTCATGTCAATCTGAAGCATTTCAATCTGTAGCAATTTTTTATTTTATTTTGTTCACTCAATCCTGCAAAGCTTTTTTGGTGTGCACACATCGAGCTACAAATCCTGACTTGAGCAATATCACTATCCATTAAAACAGAGAGACATTGCTGATGAAGGTGTATTTTCCTCTCTATATTTTTTCTGTCAGAGTATCAATGAGGCCCAGAGGACTATGCTAGTGGAGAGGCCCCTAGACTTTCTGTTTGTCATCTACCTCGCCCCTGCTACATTTTTCTGTGTCTTCAGAGGCCTGGTAAGAACCACAGAGACATTGCCAAACTACAGATGCCAGCCAGTTGTACTTCTAATGGGTCTATGGGTTACTGTGGCGGCTGCCATGTCCCCCTCGCAAAAGAGGGTTAAATAAAGGTTAAATGGTTAAATAAAGGTAAAAACTACCTGAGAAGGATGATGGATGAAAATGTTAGAGCATGGTACTGAATGTCACTCTGAGCTGAATAAAAGCTTCTGTTACAAAAGGAATAAAAGCTTCTGTTACAAAAGTAAAAAAAAAGCTTCTGTTACAAAAGGATCATTATAGTTATACTCATTGCTGAAGAAAGGTTTGAGGCCCATTTAACTGTTTACAACTGGGTCTGATGTAACACTCATTGAACAGTGTCTGGCCTAGGTGGCCCTGGACTGCCCGACAGAGTGGTGTCAGGAGTACACACAGCTATATGAGCCTTACCTGAAGGACCCCTCGACCTATCCTAAAATACAGGTAAGTAATGGAAAGGCCAAGCCATGGAGCACACTGTTATATGGATGATGGACTCATATGTTTGTCATGTCTAAAATAGAGGGGATATTTTCCTCTCACTAAAACAGCTGTAAACCAAACACAGCACCACATTCTAAATAACGGACGCTTTGATACTTTAACTCTTGATTGCATTTGCATGTGGTGCGTGTCGCTCACTGTTTAATACTAAATGTCTTGTTAAAGTTACGTTTTTCCTCACGGAAATTGTTAAAGAAAAGTTTAAATGTATTTTCACTTATGGGAGTTAGCTAACAAAGCAGGTGTCTTAGCAAGAGAAATAAAGCACCGTCTAATCATTAGATCAGATGAGACGGTGCCAACCTTTACATTCATATGGGATGGAGGCCTGCTGATTTCTCCTAATGCTTTAGTAGGATCTACACAGCAGATAGACTAGCACATAGAATATATAAACAGCTTGACTTTGGGTTTAAGATCAGTAGGTGGATTAACAGCGATGGGTTTAACATCAGTAGGTGGATTAACAGCGATGGGTTTAACATCAGTAGGTGGATTAACAGCGATGGGTTTAACATCAGTAGGTGGATTAACAGCGATGGGTTTAACATCAGTAGGTGGATTAACAGCGATGGGTATAACATCAGTAGGTGGATTAACAGCGATGGGTTTAACATCAGTAGGTGGATTAACAGCGATGGGTTTAACATCAGTAGGTGGATTAACAGCGATGGGTTTAACATCAGTAGGTGGATTAACAGCGATGGGTTTAACATCAGTAGGTGGATTAACAGCGATGGGTATAACATCAGTAGGTGGATTAACAGCGATGGGTTTAACATCAGTAGGTGGATTAACAGCGATGGGTTTAACATCAGTAGGTGGATTAACAGCGATGGGTTTAACATCAGTAGGTGGATTAACAGCGATGGGTTTAACATCAGTAGGTGGATTAACAACGATGGGTATAACATCAGTAGGTGGATTAACAGCGATGGGTTTAACATCAGTAGGTGGATTAACAGCGATGGGTTTAACATCAGTTGGTGGATTAACAGCGATGGGTATAACATCAGTAGGTGGATTAACAGCGATGGGTTTAACATCAGTAGGTGGATTAACAGCGATGGGTTTAACATCAGTAGGTGGATTAACAGCGATGGGTTTAACATCAGTAGGTGGATTAACAGCGATGGGTTTAACATCAGTAGGTGGATTAACAGCGATGGGTTTGACATCAGTAGGTGGATTAACAGCGATGGGTTTAACATCAGTAGGTGGATTAACAGCGATGGGTTTAACATCAGTAGGTGGATTAACAGCGATGGGTTTAACATCAGTAGGTGGATTAACAGCGATGGGTTTAACATCAGTAGGTGGATTAACAGCGATGGGTTTAACATCAGTAGGTGGATTAACAGCGATGGGTGTAACATCAGCGCTCCATTATCGGTTAGACCGGCCATAGCCAGGTGCACCGCGGGTTAGAATAATTAACGTAGCAGGTTAGGAGAATTAACGTGGCAGGTTAGGAGAATTAACGTGGCAGGTTAGGAGAATTAATGTGGCAGGTTAGGAGAATTAACGTGGCAAGTTAGAATAAATAACATGGCAGGTTAGGAGAATTAACGTGGCAGGTTAGGAGAATTAACGTAGCAGGTTAGGAGAATTAACGTGGCAGGTTAGGAGAATTAACGTGGCAGGTTAGGAGAATTAACGTAGCAGGTTAGGATAATTAACGTGGCAGGTTAGGATAATAACGTGGCAGGTTAGGAGAATTAACGTGGTAGGTTAGGACAATTAACGTAGCAGGTTAGGAGAATTAACGTGGCAGGTTAGGAGAATTAACGTAGCAGGTTAGGAGAATTAACGTAGCAGGTTAGGAGAATTAACGTGGCAGGTTAGGATAATAACGTGGCAGGTTAGGAGAATTAACGTGGCAGGTTAGGATAATTAACGTAGCAGGTTAGGAGAATTAACGTGGCAGGTTAGGAGAATTAACGTGGCAAGTTAGAGTAAATAACATGGCAGGTTAGCAGAATTAATGTGTCAGGTTAGGAGAATTAACGTGGCAGGTTAGGAGAATTAACGTAGCAGGTTAGGAGAATTAACGTAGCAGGTTAGGAGAATTAACGTGGCAGGTTAGGAGAATTAACGTGGCAGGTTAGGAGAATTAACGTGGCAAGTTAGAATAAATAACATGGCAGGTTAGAATAATTAACGTAGCAGTTTAGGATAATTAATATAGTAGGTTAGGATAATTAACGTGGCAGGTTAGGATAATTAACGTGCCAGGTTAGAATAATTAACGTAGCAGTTTAGGATAATTAATATAGTAGGTTAGGATAATTAACGTGGCAGGTTAGGATAATTAACGTGGCAGGTTAGGATAATTAACGTAGCAGTTTAGGATAATTAATATAGTAGGTTAGGATAATTAACGTGGCAGGTTAGGATAATTAACGTGGCAGTTTAGGATAATTAATATAGTAGGTTAGGATAATTAACGTGGCAGGTTAGGATAATTAACGTAGCAGTTTAGGATAATTAATATAGTAGGTTAGGATAATTAACGTGGCAGGTTAGGATAATTAACGTGGCAGGTTAGGATAATTAACGTGGCAGGTTAGGATAATTAATATAGTAGGTTAGGATAATTAACGTGGCAGGTTAGGATAATTAATATAGTAGGTTAGGATAATTAACGTGGCAGGTTAGGATAATTAATATAGTAGGTTAGGATAATTAATATAGTAGGTTAGGATAATTAACGTAGCAGGTTAGGATAATTAACGTGGCAGGTTAGGATAATTAATATAGTAGGTTAGGATAATTAACGTGGCAGGTTAGGATAATTAACGTAGCAGTTTAGGATAATTAATATAGTAGGTAAGGATAATTAACGTGGCAGGTTAGGATAATTAACGTGTCAGGTTAGGAGAATGAGATTAAGGTTAGGAAAAGGGTTAGTCTTAGCCAAAATGCTACAGTTATCAACAATCGACTCGTGCCGCCCAATCAGCCACACAAAAAGGTCTTGAGTGGCAACAAATCTGCCCTATTTGCTGATTTGCTTTCCACACACCCACTTCTGTTAATCCTCCCACTTCTGTTGACACGCCCACTTTCAGACACACGCCATGTTTGCAGTTACCCATGACTCACTACTTACCTCAAACTATATAGTAGGACCCCTTTTAACCTCTATAGCTGCGTTTACACAGGCAGCCCAATTCTGATCTATTTTCCACTAATTGTTTTTTTTGACCAATCACATCAAATCTTTTCACATATTTTTCAGAGCTGATCTGATTAGTCAAAGGGCCAATTAGTGGAAAACAGATCAGAATTGTGCTGCCTGTTTAAACGCAGCCTATTATGTCTCTGCTGTGTCCTAGATGATAGTGAACATGCTTTACTCCGGTCCGTACTACATCATTGCGCTCTACGGGCTGCTCGTGCCTGGGTGTGAGTGGATGCCTGACCTCACTCTGGTCCACTCTGGGGCAATAGCACAGGTGAGTGGGGAGCCTAGAAATATAACTGGAATGAAAATCCTACTTCAAAAGAAGTAGGGTGAAGTTCCCCTTCCTACATGCTGATCTTGTGTCAGTTGTGCATTTTCCCCACTATAGGTCAAAGTTAGGGTTGGGGGAGAGGATCCTAGATCTATACCTAGGGGATATTTCAGCTATACAAATTCCAGTGTTGTCCTAGATAAATTATGTGAATGACTGTGGCTCTGCACATGGTTAACTCATCTGTTTTCCTGTGGACAAGCTGTCGTACTGCAGAGGCCAGTGCGTGCACACACACACACACACACACACACACACACACACACACACACACACACACACACACACACACACACACATACACACAGACACACGCGCACACACACACACAGTCTGATTAGTGCTATAAATCCCCAGGTTTCTAAGGTACTCTCTCTAACAAGGGCTCAGGGAGCGCTCTGTGTATGGCCAGTATTGATGCATCCCCAAGGACTGGTGATATTTGCTAATGCAACTGACCCACAGTGTGCAGGCTTTTGTTCCATTATTGTGCTAAACAACACACCTGATTCAACTGATCACACCGTGTCTTGATGAATTGAATCAGCTTTTAGTCACACACAGATAGACATTAGACTGACATTCTTTCTCAGGTGGATTTACCTTGCTTGCAGACCTATTTCCCTTTGGGTACAATACATTTTGGTTGATTGGTTGGTTGGTTGGTTGGTTGGTTGATTGATTGGTTGATCGCTCAAAATGTGTGTATGTGTACCACTTAAAGCTTATTTAAAGATCACATGTGTAGTTGGAAGCAGCAAACGAAACAGTGAGTGGCAGCCATTGCTTTGTTGTGAAGCCAGTAGGCTGTCCTGTGCCATCAGTCCCAAGAGAGACAAAAGCTGGGCCCATCTTTCGACACAGCAGGCACGTTGCCTAGCCAGGCTAAATATAGAGGTAGAGAGAGGCCGAGTGTGTGTACAGACAGACAGACAGACAGACAGACAGACAGACAGACAGACAGACAGACTGGCAGGCAGGCAGGCAGGCAGGCAGGCAGGCAGGCAGGCAGACAGACAGACAGACAGACAGACAGACAGACAGACAGACAGACAGACAGACAGACAGACAGACAGACAGACAGACAGACAGACAGACAGACAGACAGACAGACAGACAGACAGACAGACAGAGACAGACAAGCAGGAAAACAGGCAGGTAGACAAGCAGGAAAACAGGCAGACAGACACAGACAAGCAGACAGACAGACAGGCTCATACATCTTGTTTCAATGCCTCTCCATGCTAGGAATGACAGCAGTAGGCTACAGGGAAATAGGCCCAGTTCAGAGATTGATAGTGGAGAGATATTCCACTCATGATACTGACAGAATATGACAGTGAACAGCTCAGGAGAGTGTAGGTCTATGCTATGGTACAGGGTTCATAGAAGACGTATGGTAGCTTGTACAGTATATAGAAGAAAAGTTTCTGAATACCAGATGCGTACCAAGAAATCCAGCTTTTCTAGTGTATCTTCCAGCTTTCATGTTGAGATTGTCAAAGCGGATCCTTCATTTATCTTTCATTCTTTCTCCTCACCTTCTCCCTCTTTCTTTCTACCCCTCCACTTCTTGTTTTTATACTCTCTCTGTCTTATCTTGTCTTCTCTCCTCCTCAGGCCCAGTTCTCCCACATCGGTGCATCTCTCCACACGCGGACACCGTTCTCCTACAGAGTACCAGCTGACAGCCAGCTGGTCTTTCTATTAGTCAACGCCCTGTATGCCATCGTACCCCAAGCCCTCTGCTACCGCTGTGTCACAAGCCCTGCCTTCTTCCTCAGAGACCAACACAATGACAAGAGGACTGACTGAAGGAACTGACTGACCAACTGACTGGCTGGCTGGCTGACCGACTCAGGCCTTGACTACGCAGAAACCAGTCCAAAAGTATCTCTCTGCCTAGCATAACCGCAGAAACCAGTCCAAAAGTATCTCTCTGCCTAGCATAACCGCAGAAACCAGTCCAAAAGTATCTCTCTGCCTAGCATAACCGCAGAAACCAGTCCAAAAGTATCTCTCTGCCTAGCATAACCGCAGAAACCAGTCCAAAAGTATCTCTCTGCCTAGCATAACCGCAGAAACCAGTCCAAAAGTATCTCTCTGCCTAGCATAACCGCAGAAACCAGTCCAAAAGTATCTCTCTGCCTAGCATAACCACAGAAACCAGTCCAAAAGTATCTCTCTGCCTAGCATAACCACAGAAACCAGTCCAAAAGTATCTCTCTGCCTAGCATAACCGCAGAAACCAGTCCAAAAGTATCTCTCTGCCTAGCATAACCGCAGAAACCAGTCCAAAAGTATCTCTCTGCCTAGCATAACCTGGTGGCCAGTCTGTTTCATATTCTGCACTGGCCAACTCTAAGTGTAGTATATTCAATACTCACAACTGTATAGTTGTGAGTGTACACTACTGTAGTCTCACTGCTGTACTCTACTGACATCAACACAACAGAGACTTAAAAACAGCATCCAAGCATATCTTGCTCAGTGGTACATTCCTTTACATAGAAAGAAAACTGGATACCTTTACTCTTCATTTCTGTTTGTCAGTGACTAGTCTTAGCCTATTATGGAACTGATTTAGGATCAGTTTAGCCTTTTAAGATTGCAATGAATAACAATAAATGGATGGGGGGACCTGACCCTGGATCAGCAGCATTCCTACTCTGGGATATGTTATGAATACAGCACTGTTCTAAATGTGTTTTCAGCTAAATTACTTGTATTCTCTGGTTCTGTCATGCATTACAACATTTACTTTTAAATAAAACAAAAGTTTGTTGTCATAAAATGCTATATGGTGAATCAAAATCGATTGTGTTATGTTTAAAGGTGTTTGGAGAGGATTTAAGGACTAGTTTTGTGGACGCAATATTTGGATATTTGTGTCTAATTTAAGTGTTAAAAACCTGAAATAAGTCTTGATTTGTAAAATCTGATTTGTGTTTTCTGGCTCTGTTGGTGCTCTTGCATGTGAGATGTCCGTGTTATCCAAATAATACGCGCAAACACTGAGTGCATTCCAATGAGTTTATTCTGTAAAAGTCTTGTCCATAAACAGCAACAGTTTACTTTAAACTACAAACCTTTCAAATGTAAAACATGTTCTAATTCCGAGCATTAACAAAGATTGAAAGGTTTAAATAAAAAAATTAAAATGTATGAGTTTACATTTCACACAGTATTATAATCAACTATCATCAAAAAAATAAATATAATATATTTTTCATAAAGACATAGGAAGGAGAGCAGGCTACTGGCATACCATTGATGGGAGTGTGTAAGAGTAAGTTTGGAAGCTGAACCAAGGCAGAAAACACAATTTCCCAGCATGCCAGGCGCCAACTTTACACCAAACACTAAAGCTACATTCATGACAAGTCGGAAACTCTGAAAATATGACTTGAAAACTCGGAGAAACGAGTTGTGTGCATTCACATGCCTTTGAACTCGTTGAGAACGCTGATTTCGTTATCGAGGTCATTTCCTTAGTAGGTGATGTCACTTGTAAATAGTTGGAGGGCAGTTCAAATGTAGTTTTTTTAACTCGGAAGCTTGTATTTCTGAGTTTCCAACATGTCATTAATGCCTCAGGATGAAAACCTATATATCGTCTGAGAAAGGTGCTTGAAAACATGGTTGTGTTATGTATTTTTTTCTCATTCACCGCACTGTGGAAGTGTGAATGGAAAAACAGCAGGTATACTGAACAAATATATAAACGCAACATGCAACAATTTCAAAGATTTTACTGAGTTACAGTTCATATAAGGAAATCAGTCAATTTAAATGAATTCATTAGGCCCTAATCTATTGATTTCACATGAGTGGGCAGGGGCGCAGCCATGGGTGGGCCTGGGAGGGCATAGACCCACCCACTTGGGAGCCAGGCCCAGCTAATCAGAATGAGTTTTTCCCCACAAAAGCGTTTTTTTTACAGACAGAAATACGCCTCAGTTTCATTAGCTGTCCGGGTGGGTGGTCTCACACGATCCCGCAGGTGAAGAAGCTGGATGTGGAGGTCCTGGGCTGGTGTGGTTACACGTGGTCTGCGGTTGTGAGGCTGGTTGGATGTACTGTCAAATTCTCTAAAATGACGTTGGAGGTGGCTTATGGTAGAAAAATGAACATTCAATTCTCTGGCAACAGCTCTGGTGGACATTCCTACAGTCACCATGCCAATTGCACGCTCACTCAAAACTTGCGACATCTGTGGCATTGTGTTGTTTGACAAAACTTTTATTGTCCCTAGCACAAGGAGCACCTGTGCAATGCTAATTTAATCAGCTTCTTGATATGCCACACCTGTCAGTAATCTTGGCAATGGAGAAATGCTCACTAACAGTGATGTAAACAAATTTGTGCACCAAATTTGAGAGAAATAATGTTTTTGTGCGTATGAAACATTTCTGGGATCTTTTATTTCAGCTCATCATGAAACATTTTACATGTTGCGTTTACCTTTTTGTTCAGTATAATTGAAAACGTTAAGAAAATAACTAGGTAGTTGTGTACAACAGTTGAGCATGCCACTATAGAAAGCTTTTAAAATATACCATAACCCCTTCTACTGACACAGGTTAAAACCGATTCATCACTTCCCATAGAAAGATGAAGGCAGCGTAGTGCACAAAAGTATTTAGGTGGTAGGGTTCCATTTGGGATGCGGAACGAGTAGTTAGCTAGATCAGTCAGGTAGAATACTGGCCCTATACTCTACAACCAAAGTCAAATATATAGATAGAGAGTTAGAGAGTCGGTTTGTGCACAACACTTCGTACATTTATCTATGTCTTTTCCCATTCATCTTTTGCGGTTACATAAAAGAGCAACATACAGTGCTGAGTGATATGGATATGTTATACAGTCAGTTAAACACACATTTAAAATTTCCAGTAACGTTCCCCAAATTCTCAGGTTTCCCATGAATTCCAGTCGTATGATCACCGGATTTCCTGCTTATTCCCTCCTGATTGCAGGATTATTCCAACCGGGATTTCTGGAAAACTGGAAAGTTTTGAAAATGTACTGGAATTTTGCAACCCTAAGCTAGTCCCTCCCCTTAAACCATTGTTTTATAAAAGCAAATCCAACATACAACAGAACACTGCAATACCCAACATATATCAATCATCATAGACCACAAGGGAGTATATTATACTGTATATTCAAAGAAGTTTTATCAAACATAACTAACATGTTTACCTATATGACATCATTGATGGATTAATCAGATAGTGGAGGCTAAGGGTCAATATAAATATCGATTGATGCTTATTTTACACTGTTTAGATATGAAATGTGGTGTTCTGATTTTGAAAGAGACGGGGACACAAGTGTGTGTGTATGTTGTTTTGAAGCTAGTTACCTTGGCTCTAGTCAAGCCTGGGCGTCTATTGGCTGAAGCAGAGTTGTACAGATTTAGTATATACTGTAGTAGATTGTGTTATTTTCTACATAGAGATAGACGTGAATGACCCATTACAGGTGGTGATTATGGGAGTTTGACCATTCCAATATCACGTGACAGCAACAATGAATACCTTCCCTTCCCTCTGCAGGTGTCCACAGCACCTAATGTTCTTCTCTCAGCAACTGGTTCTGGAACAGAAGCATACAAATATTCTAATTGAAAAGTATCCTATTAAACAATTAGAATACACATCAGAAACATAAGTATCTGACAGTGACACAGGACACAATGAAGTGATATAATAATGCTGTTTGAATGATACAAGAGAATCAGAACAGTTATTTTGCTACCATGCCCCCTGGTGTCAGTATTCCTGCATTAAATGAACAATATCTGCAACATTTTCACCTCCATTATAATCTTTGCTAAATCAAATAAATGAGTAATCAAGTGTTGATCTTGCAACACTATCACTTTGCGGTACCAAGGAAGGAATAAACATACCTGTGACTGAAATGTGTCAGCAATGTCTTGTCAACTAGGGTCAATGTCACGCCAAGCATACAAACAGATCTGGGATCAGGCTACATCCACCATGGTTGGGGTCAATTCAAATTGAAGACAGTCAATTCAAGAAGTAGACTGAAATTCTGACTTAATTGTTGTAAAAATGTTAGATTTTCAATAAACTGAAAAGGAGAACCTATTTATTTTAAATAAAATAAAAAATATTTAAAATTCAAATCCTTTCCTGATTTAACTGACTTTAATTAGAATTGTCCCCAACCCTGACATCCCCCCTGGGCGGCCCACCTTGCTGTCGGCAGTGTTCTTAATGATGCCGTTATCGGGGTCTCCCCCCTCCGATCCGCTCTTCTGATCCTCCTCTTTCCCGTCCTCCAGATCCTCCTCTCCAGACGAGATCCTGGACAGCTTGGATGACTTCTGGGGACAACACACACAGATCAGCACTATTTATTTATTCAGTGAATGCAAAAAAAATGTGGTGCATGGTTTTCTCCACCCCACAGGCCATAGGGGGCTTGCTTTTATGCCCCATCGCTGGAGGTTGGCGAGGCATGGGCCGTGGCCAGTTCTGAACCCATTGAGTACCACTCCTTCCTGAGGATGTTGAAACCAGGAAGTTGTTGTGTGCAGGTAGTGATGAGGTGCTTATTTGTCAGAACAGCACTCATGCAACACTAAATGGACGTGCTTTGCTAGTGGATAGCTAGAGTCCATGATACTGTATCAATAAGTATTTCAGACAATTTCACAAATATGATTTGCTGTCTTGCAATATGTGGGAAACATAGAGTCTCATTGAACAATAAAGTAAGTACTTAATGAAGTTTAATGAATGCATCCATTGTCAACAGTGTGCGCAACAGGCACACTTTATTTGGCAGAAGGAAAACAGTCGGACGCAACTGCGTAACGCCACTCCCGCCAAAGGCAAAAGCGAATAGCGCACCCGACACACAAATAATGTACAGCATACAATATCACGGGTTCCACACAAGACCCGGCGAAAAACCAGCATGAAGCGTCACACATGACACGTAACGAACAATTACACACACAGACATGGGGGGGGGACAGAGGAAAATATACACGTAGAGTGATGAGGGGATGTAAAACAGGTGTGCGGAAAAACAAGACAAAACAAATGGAAAATTAAAGGTGGAGGGGCGATGGCTAGAAGACCGGTGACGTCGACCGCCGAGCGCCGCCCGAACAAGGAGAGGAGCCGACTTCGGCGGGAGTCGTGACATCCATTATTCTTTGAACTGGACGATTTTTTAAATAATTTCTGGACCCCAAATGTTCTGTAAGTATCTGAAAAAGTGAGCATGGCTAATGATGTTTCATCCAATCCCCAGTCAGGCTTCATCAGATCTGCTCCCTGTTAGAATGGCATAATGTATTAACATCCCTGTTGGAGTATCATAATGTTTTAACATCCCTGTTAGAGTATCATAATGTATTAACATCCCTGTTAGAGTATCATAATGTATTAACATAACATCCCTGTCAGAGTATCATAATGTATTAACATCCCTGTTAGAGTATCATAATGTATTAACATCCCTGTTAGAGTATCATAATGTATTAACATAACATCCCTGTCAGAGTATCATAATGTATTAACATCCCTGTTAGAGTATCATAATGTATTAACATAACATCCCTGTCAGAGTATCATAATGTATTAACATCCCTGTCAGAGTATCATAATGTATTAACATAACATCCCTGTCAGAGTATCATAATGTATTAACATCCCTGTTAGAGTATCATAATGTATTAACATCCCTGTTAGAGTATCATATTGTATTAACATAACATCCCTGTTAGAGTATCATAATGTATTAACATCCCTGTCAGAGTATCATAATGTATTAACATCCCTGTTAGAGTATCATAATGTATTAACATAACATCCCTGTTAGAGTATCATAATGTATTAACATCCCTGTCAGAGTATCATAATGTATTAACATCCCTGTCAGAGTATCATAATGTATTAACATCCCTGTCAGAGTATCATAATGTATTAACATCCCTGTTAGAGTATCATAATGTATTAACATCCCTGTCAGAGTATCATAATGTATTAACATCCCTGTCAGAGTATCATAATGTATAAACATAACATCCCTGTTAGAGTATCATAATGTATTAACATCCCTGTCAGAGTATCATAATGTATTAACATCCCTGTCAGAGTATCATAATGTATTAACATCCCTGTCAGAGTATCATAATGTATTAACATCCCTGTTAGAGTATCATAATGTATTAACATCCCTGTCAGAGTATCATAATGTATTAACATCCCTGTCAGAGTATCATAATGTATAAACATAACATCCCTGTTAGAGTATCATAATGTATTAACATCCCTGTTAGAGTATCATAATGTATTAACATCCCTGTTAGAGTATCATATTGTATTAAGATCCCTGTTAGAGTATCATAATGTATTAACATCCCTGTCAGAGTATCATAATGTATTAACATCCCTGTCAGAGTATCATAATGTATTAACATCCCTGTCAGAGTATCATAATGTTTTAACATCCCTGTCAGAGTATCATAATGTATTAACATCCCTGTCAGAGTATCATAATGTATTAACATCCCTGTCAGAGTATCATAATGTATTAACATAACATCCCTGTCAGAGTATCATAATGTATTAACATCCCTGTCAGAGTATCATAATGTTTTAACATCCCTGTTAGAGTATCATAATGTATTAACATCCCTGTCAGAGTATCATAATGTATTAACATCCCTGTCAGAGTATCATAATGTATTAACATAACATCCCTGTCAGAGTATCATAATGTATTAACATCCCTGTTAGAGTATCATAATGTATTAACATGCCTGTTAGAGTATCATAATGTATTAACATCCCTGTCAGAGTATCATATTGTATTAAGATCCCTGTTAGAGTATCATAATGTATTAACATAACATCCCTGTTAGAGTATTATATTGTATTAAGATCCCTGTTAGAGTATCATAATGTATTAACATAACATCCCTGTTAGAGTATCATAATGTATTAACATGCCTGTTAGAGTATCATAATGTATTAACATCCCTGTTAGAGTATCATATTGTATTAAGATCCCTGTTAGAGTATCATAATGTATTAACATAACATCCCTGTTAGAGTATCATATTGTATTAACATGCCTGTTAGAGTATCATATTGTATTAACATAACATCCCTGTCAGAGTATCATAATGTATTAACATCCCTGTCAGAGTATCATAATGTATTAACATCCCTGTCAGAGTATCATAATGTATTAACATCCCTGTCAGAGTATCATAATGTATTAACATCCCTGTCAGAGTATCATATTGTATTAACATCCCTGTTAGAGTATCATAATGTTTTAACATAACATCCCTGTTAGAGTATCATATTGTATTAACATGACTGTTAGAGTATCATAATGTATTAACATCCCTGTTAGAGTATCATAATGTATTAACATCCCTGTTAGAGTATCATAATGTATTAACATAACATCCCTGTTAGAGTATCATATTGTATTAACATGCCTGTTAGAGTATCATATTGTATTAACATAACATCCCTGTCAGAGTATCATAATGTATTAACATCCCTGTCAGAGTATCATAATGTATTAACATCCCTGTCAGAGTATCATAATGTATTAACATCCCTGTCAGAGTATCATAATGTATTAACATCCCTGTTACAGAGTATCATATTGTATTAACATAACATCCCTGTCAGAGTATCATAATGTATTAACATCCCTGTCAGAGTATCATATTGTATTAACATAACATCCCTGTTAGAGTATCATAATGTATTAACATAACATCCCTGTTAGAGTATCATAATGTATTAACATAACATCCCTGTTAGAGTATCATAATGTATTAACATAACATCCCTGTCAGAGTATCATAATGTATTAACATCCCTGTTAGAGTATCATAATGTATTAACATCCCTGTCAGAGTATCATAATGTATTAACATCCCTGTTAGAGTATCATAATGTATTAACATGCCTGTTCGAGTATCATAATGTATTAAGATCCCTGTTAGAGTATCATAATGTATTAACATCCCTGTTAGAGTATCATAATGTATTAACATCCCTCTCAGAGTATCATAATGTATTAACATCCCTGTTAGAGTATCATAATGTATTAACATCCCTGTCAGAGTATCATAATGTATTAACATCCCTGTTAGAGTATCATAATGTATTAACATGCCTGTTAGAGTATCATAATGTATTAACATCCCTGTCAGAGTATCATAATGTATTAACATCCCTGTTAGAGTATCATAATGTATTAACATGCCTGTTAGAGTATCATAATGTATTAACATCCCTGTCAGAGTATCATAATGTATTAACATCCCTGTCAGAGTATCATATTGTATTAACATCCCTGTTAGAGTATCATATTGTATTAACATCCCTGTCAGAGTATCATAATGTATTAACATGCTCTGTTATGCTCTGCATAGCTCAGTTCAACTCTGTGTGTGATGCTAATTTGTTCAACTTTCACTACAACACACTACACGTATAAAGAACACAGGTCAAATGCTATGTGCGCTTAAACTTAATCTTCTCCTTTCCCCCTTCTGATGACCAGGTGGCGAATCGCATCTCTGCATGTCTGGCAGACATATCAGTGTGGATGACGGATCACCACCTCAAGCTGAACCTCGGCAAGACGGAGCTGCTCTTCCTCCCGGGGAAGGACTGCCCGTTCCATGATCTCGCCATCACGGTTGACAACTCCATTGTGTCCTCCTCCCAGAGCGCTAAGAACCTTGGCGTGATCCTGGACAACACCCTGTCGTTCTCAACTAACATCAAGGCGGTGGCCCGTTCCTGTAGGTTCATGCTCTACAACATCCGCAGAGTACGACCCTGCCTCACACAGGAAGCGGCGCAGGTCCTAATCCAGGCACTTGTCATCTCCCGTCTGGATTACTGCAACTCGCTGTTGGCTGGGCTCCCTGCCTGTGCCATTAAACCCCTACAACTCATCCAGAACGCCGCAGCCCGTCTGGTGTTCAACCTTCCCAAGTTCTCTCACGTCACCCCGCTCCTCCGCTCTCTCCACTGGCTTCCAGTTGAAGCTCGCATCCGCTACAAGACCATGGTGCTTGCCTACGGAGCTGTGAGGGGAACGGCACCTCAGTACCTCCAGGCTCTGATCAGGCCCTACACCCAAACAAGGGCACTGCGTTCATCCACCTCTGGCCTGCTCGCCTCCCTACCACTGAGGAAGTACAGTTCCCGCTCAGCCCAGTCAAAACTGTTCGCTGCTCTGGCCCCCCAATGGTGGAACAAACTCCCTCACGACGCCAGGACAGCGGAGTCAATCACCACCTTCCGGAGACACCTGAAACCCCACCTCTTTCAGGAATACCTAGGATAGGATAAAGTAATCCTTCTCACCCCCCCCCCCCTTAAAAGATTTAGAGGCACTATTGTAAAGTGGCTGTTCCACTGGATGTCATAAGGTGAACGCACAAATTTGTAAGTCGCTCTGGATAAGAGCGTCTGCTAAATGACTTAAATGTAAATGTAAACAAAACAGCTGTATTTGCACTGAGAAACAAAACAGCTGTATTTGCACTGAGAAACAAAACAACAAAAGCATAGCCAGCACTTTGAAGGACAAAAGCAAGAAAATGTTCATCTGTGTAATGCAAGCAGGAGTTAGACTTCCAATTTGAGAGGCTGAGGTCGGTCTTCTGGAATGCTACATTCCATCGAATAGATGTGCGTAATAGAGCCCAGTTGCTAGGCAACAGTGGTTGCTAAGCGAGGATGGGGTGGAGGGGGCTGTGGGTGACTTTTTTCAACCCAGGCCTCAATGGACACCACAGTAACATTACCTACAACCACCCTGCCTCTGTATGGGCCCACAGGCTTTGTGTTGTCCTGATGAAGGAAATACCATTCAAATGGAACTATCAGCGTTTCTCAACCCTCCGAGTTCACTTCATAATCATTATTTTTCAAGATATGCTGACGACTTGCAATGTAATGTATCAGTAGGCTTAGGATAGCTACCCCCCCTCCCATTGCTCCCCTGAACATACGCACCTGCACTCTGACCTTTTACCTATAGGTTAGCTATAGCTCCGGAGAGACTAGAGATAGATCTCAATAGTCTCACGTGGCTTCCTCTCATCTTGTCGTTTGTTTCATTTAGCTGACATTGCTAAACAAGTGAAGACAGATACCTGGTTGGAAGGCATCCGTCATATTGCTTTCACCTTGTCCGGTCAGTGCAGATGAAGGAGAGGAGGCAAGGAGAGGAGGCAAGGAGAGGAAGCCTCTTGAAAGTTTTTAGATGCACTTTAGAGATGCCCCTGAAATGACCCTGTTGTCAACCATCTCACACAAAAAAATAAAAAAACACACCCAAGACCATCGTGACACTTATGTTAAGCCAGTGTTCTTCAACCCTGTTCCTGGGTTCCCACAGGCTGCCAGACTTTTCTATAGCCCAGCACTAACACAACTGACCAAACTAATCATCTATCAAGTCTTTGAACCAGGTGCGTTAATGCTGGGTTGGAACAAACATCTGCACACCCTGTGGGTCTCCAGGACTGAGTTCTACAGGTTTACAGTGTGATAGAGCGTAATAACAGGTCTGATAACTAGTTTGTGATGACCTGGTACCTTAGAGGAGGCCGTCCTTTTCCGTTTGAACCCGGCCCTGTCTTCCTTCAGTTTGCCTTTGTCATCTTCCACCTCCTCTATGGAATCTCTCTCCTCTCCTTCACTGCTTCCGTCTGCCACGTCTCCTCCTTCTCCCGCCGGCTTGGAAAAGCTCTGCTGCTGGATGGCCTGAGAACATAGGACAGAGTACAGTAGAATAGAGTACAACTTTATTGTCCACACAGAGTAGGAAATATACCTTTGGCTTCATAGTGACATGATAAAAATCTACAAAACAGTACAGTGAGCAGACACTATTCACTGATGTGCTATTGAGATGAACTGAGAAAATACTGAGAGCAAAACAAATGAAATAGAAGTCTCTTCTATAAGGAACTCTCCAGGAGAGGACTGCACCAAGGTGAAGCAGCAGCCCATAATATCACAATGCACTGTCCACATATCTGGATGACTTTTGTATACTTCTGTATGTGCCGGCCAATCCACAAAAATGGACTGAGAAGCACGACGCACCTGATAGCCGGTGAATTTGACCCCTGCGTTGTTCTCGATCTCCCACAGACCCTCGTTGAAACCTTTCCTCTTGTTGGACTTGCCAAACTTGTCCTTGTACTCCTTGTATGGTAGGAGATCCCTGGGGCCCAGGAAGGCACTGTGGTGGGAAAGAGATGGTGAGCAGTAATACCAACCTGACCAGAACCAAACCACTAACATTCATCTGTCATCACAAAAATGTAACTTACACTGAGTGTACAAAACATTAAGAACACCTTCCTAATATTGAGTTGCACCCCCCCTTTCCCCTCAGGGCAGCCTATATTCGTCGGGGCATGGACTCTACAAGGTGTTGAAAGCGTTCCACAGGGATGCTGGCCCATGTTGACTCCAATGTT
Source organism: Oncorhynchus nerka (assembly GCF_034236695.1). Taxonomy (NCBI): domain Eukaryota; kingdom Metazoa; phylum Chordata; class Actinopteri; order Salmoniformes; family Salmonidae; genus Oncorhynchus; species Oncorhynchus nerka. The sequence goes on from NC_088422.1 coordinate 86,415,766, forward strand.
TCCCACAGTTGTGTCAAGTTGGCTGGATGTCCTTTGGGTGGTGGACCATTGTTGATACACACGGGAAACTGTTGAGCATGAAAAACCCTGAAGCATTGCAGTTCTTGGCACAAAGCGGTGCGCCTGGCACCTACTACCATACCCTGTTCAAAGGCACTTCAATCTTTTGTCTTGTCCAATAACCCTCTGAATGGTACACATACACTATCCATGTCTCAATTGTCTCAAGACTTAAAAATCATTCTTTATCCTGTCTCCTCCCCTTCATCTACACTGATTTGAAGTGGATTTAACAAGTGACATCAATAAGGAATCATAGCTTTCACCTGGATTCACCTGGTCAGTCTGTCATGGCAAGAGCAGGTGTTCTTAATGTTTTGTACACTCAGTATATGTACTACAAAGACTCTGTCATGTAACTGATATACTCAAGTTGTGCTACTGTTTTGTGAAGTGAGCGTTCATGTTTATAACTAGAGTGTGTGTGCAAACAATAAATATATTCGCTATAAAGTACCCAAGTTAAGATAGTGTTATATTTAAGCAATGAGGCACAAGGGAGTGTAATATATGGCCAATTTACCACGGCTAAGGGCTGTTCTTATGTACGACACAACACGGAGTGCCTGGGCACAGCCCTTAACCGTGGTATATTGGCCATATACCTCAAACCCCTGAGATGCCTTATTGCTATTATAAACTGGTTACCAATGTAATTAGAGCAGTAAAAATAAATATGTTGCCATACCCGTGGTATACGGTCTGATATATCACGGCTGTCAATCATCATTCAGGGCTCAAACCTTCCAGTTTATAATAGGCCTATATTATCTGCTGATCACTATAATACAGTGTTATAACGGGCTCCCGAGTGGCGTAGTGGTCTAAGGCACTGAATCGCAGTGCTAGCTGTGCCACTAGGGATTCTGGGTTCGATTCCAGGCTCTGTCGCAGCTGGCCGCCACCAGGAGACCCATGGGGCGGCGCACAATTGGCCCAGCGTTGTCCGGGTTAGGGGAGGGTTTGGCCGGCAGGGATGTCCTTGTCCCATCGCGCACTAGCGACTCCTGTGGCGGGCCGAGCACAGTGCACGCTGACACGGTCGCCAGGTGCACGGTGTTTTCTCCGACACATTGGTGCGGCTGGCTTCCGGGTTAAGTGGGCATTGGTTGGGTTGTGTTTCGGAGGACGCACGGCTCTCGACCTCTCCCGAGTCTGTACGGGAGTTGCAGCGATGAGACAAGACCGTAACTACCATTTTGATACCATGAAGAGAAAGGGGAGAGAAAGGGGTAAAAGTACTAAATAAAAAAATAATACAGTGCTATAACTGTGTAACACCATAGGCCTCAGTGTATTAACATAGGCCTCAGTGTAATAACATAGGCCTCAGTGTAATAACATAGGCCTCAGTGTAATAACATAGGCCTCAGTGTAATAACATAGGCCTCAGTGTAATAACATAGGCCTCAGTGTATTAACATAGGCCTCAGGGTATTAACATAGGCCTCAGGGTATTAACATAGGCCTCAGGGTATTAACATAGGCCTCAGTGTATTAACATAGGCCTCAGTGTATTAACATAGGCCTCAGTGTATTAACATAGGCCTCAGTGTATTAACATAGGCCTCAGTGTAATAACATAGGCCTCAGTGTATTAACATAGGCCTCAGGGTATTAACATAGGCCTCAGGGTATTAACATAGGCCTCAGTGTATTAACATAGGCCTCAGTGTATTAACATAGGCCTCAGTGTATTAACATAGGCCTCAGTGTATTAACATAGGCCTCAGTGTATTAACATAGGCCTCAGTGCCTCAGTTAACATAGGCCTCAGTGTAATAACATAGGCCTCAGGGTATTAACATAGGCCTCAGTGTATTAACATAGGCCTCAGTGTATTAACATAGGCCTCAGTGTATTAACATAGGCCTCAGTGTAATAACATAGGCCTCAGTGTATTAACATAGGCCTCAGGGTATTAACATAGGCCTCAGGGTATTAACATAGGCCTCAGTGTATTAACATAGGCCTCAGTGTATTAACATAGGCCTCAGTGTATTAACATAGGCCTCAGTGTAACACCATAGGCCTTAGTGTAATAACACAGGCCTCAGTGTATTAACATAGGCCTCAGTGTATTAACATAGGCCACAATGTAATATCTTAGGCCTCAGTGTATTAACATAGGCCTCAGTGTATTAACATAGGCCTCAGTGTATTAACATAGGCCTCAGTGTAATAACATAGGCCTCAGTGTAATAACATAGGCCTCAGTGTAACACCATAGGCCTCAGTGTAACACCATAGGCCTCAGTGTAATAACATAGGCCACAGTGTAATAACATAGGTCACAGTGTAATAACATAGGTCACAGTGTAATAACATAGGCCTCAGTGTATTAACATAGGCCTCAGTGTATTAACATAGGCCTCAAGTGTAACACCATAGGCCTCAAGTGTAACACCATAGGCCTCAGTGTAATAACATAGGTCACAGTGTAATAACATTGGCCTCAATGTAATAACATTGGCCTCAGTGTATTAACATAGGCCACAGTGTCATAACATAGGCCACAGTGTAATAACATAGGCCACAGTGTAATAACATAGGCCACAGGAGATGTTTTTGGTAATATGCTTATCAACAAAAAGTTGTAAAGAAAAGGTGTGTATGTGTCCCAAATATTCCCTATATAGTGCACTACTTACCCCATTGGGCTCTGGTCAAAGGTAGTGCACTATATAGGGAATAGGGTGCCATTTGGGACATAATAGTGTGTTGGCTTACGTTTCATGTGTGCCGAAGAAAAATATGGGATATTTATTAGCAGGTGGCTTGACAGCTCCCTCTGGAAGTTCATCAATCTAATGGGGGTAGAGAGAGAGAGAGAGAGAGAGATGTAGAGAGTGAGAGAGAGATGTAGAGAGAGAGAGAGAGAGAGAGAGAGAGTGATGTAGAGAGAGATGTGAGAGAGAGTGATGTAGAGAGAGTGAGAGAGAGAGTGATGTAGAGAGAGAGAGAGAGAGAGTGATGAGAGAGAGAGAGAGAGATGTAGAGAGAGAGAGAGAGAGTGATGTAGAGAGAGAGAGAGATGTAGAGGTAGAGAGAGATGTAGAGAGAGAGAGAGAGAGAAAGAGAGTGAGTGAGTGATGTAGAGTGAGAGAGAGAGAGAGTGATGGAGAGAGTGAGAGAGATGTAGAGAGTGAGAACAAACACCATTGTAAATACAACCCATATTTATGCTTATTTAATTTATATTGTGTCCTTTAACCATTTGTACATTGTTAAAACACTGTATATATATAATATGACATTTGTAATGTCTTTATTGTTTTGAAACTTCTGTATGTGTAATGTTTACTGTTAAGTTTAGTTGTTTTTCACTTTATATATTCACTTTGTATGTTGTCTACCTCACTTGCTTTGGCAATGTTAACACATAAAGCCCTTGAATTGAATTGAATTAAGAGAGAGAGAGAGAGAGAGAGAGAGAGAGAGAGAGAGAGAGAGATAGAGAGAGAGAGAGTGATGTAGAGAGAGAGAGAGAGTGATGTAGAGAGAGAGAGAGAGAGATGTAGAGAGAGAGAGAGAGAGATGTAGAGAGTGAGAGAGAGAGAGTGATGTAGAGAGTGAGAGAGAGATGTAGAGTGAGAGAGAGAGAGAAAGAGAGAGACTGTTATTACACTCAAGTCAGATGTATCTGTTCATGGGATCTCAGAAATGAACCCATAATACAAACTGCAACAGTGTATGTGAACTGCATTAACACACTTTAATATGTCAGTAAGCAGTAGTGTCCTAACTTCAATGCTGTGTGTTGTCTACATATTCCAAACAATAGAAATAAGAGTGTAAAGTGTCAGTATATTGAAACAATGTTGCAGATGCTAGAACACTTGAGGCCAATAGTGTAATCAGAACGCTTACAATGTAACATTGTCGTTGGAAAGGGCTCACGTCACCCGGTTACCTCAGGTCAAGTCTGACCGACTATAAAGGCTAGCTCTAGTAGGCTATACCAAATCGCTGCTACAGTAGCTAATTACTCTGTAGGTCGATACAATTACAACCGCTTTGCATTCAAGTGAATTTGTGGAATGTGGGAAATGAAAAGTAAAAACAGTACGTAAGGAAGAGACGGATTCAAAAACAGACGTAGTAGCAGACCATTCAATAGCGCCCTCATTTCCTGACTGGGAAACACAGGGAAAATGTAAAGAATGGTAAACATAAGAATGACTGGTTATTGTGGTTGCAGCGTATCAAAATAGCGATCCGCAATAGCTGAATATGTGATGAAGGTAGGTAGGTAGGTACACTGTGAATTAAGCTGCGAAAGACAAACACGCATGGTGAAGAAGGTGGCGGCAAGAGCCCATCGCATATATCCCAAAGCATCGGCGGTATTGTCTCAGGCAACCCCGCCTCCCTGCTTTTCAGCTCGGCTGCATCACCTACTCACCCTCGCTGGCCAGTGTGGGTATCCCTTCATCTTCGCAAAAACCAAATCTCCTGCCTTGTACTCCCGCGGCCGTGGACGAGCCATAATGACTGTGTGCCAGCCTACTCCAATTTGAGATGAAAGTAAATGTTTTAGTTCGGCCCTTAACAGAGATGGGGATTATCGACCATCAATGTTTTGATAGCAAGACGGCAGTTTACACGTAAATAAATAATTAAAGCAAAGGATAAGGCCTGGAAACGGTGCCTCATGCACGAAAATGTGCAGATCAGCGCAAGAATACAGGTACAAAACCTAAATCCCAACGTCGAGAAGCTGTCACTGTAGTCCTTGGAGAGTGTTAATAATAATAATAATTTAAAAAACGTCCTCAATAGTGGATGTATTCATTTAAAAAGGACAGCGGCATGGAGAACATGGACTCTAAACAAAATTAGGCTACTCCTCAAATAGAGACAGAAAATATGGGTAATTCCTAGACTACATAACCAATTTCTTGCCTGTCCTTGCAGAGGCACAATTTAAAATGCAGTATTGTTTTCAATTACAGCCTACATTTTGAGTAGCCTGCAGGCTACTTAAATATGCTAAATAAATTATGGCAAAAAATAGGTCTGCCAGTGCCATAGGTGTCAAACTAACCCTAATACTGCCAAAGTATATGCAGCAATATACTACCTTGTGCAAAGAACACCGCGATTAAAGAGTCTGTAAGGAACTTTTGCTTCTGGGGGAGCCTAGATTATCTCATTGGATAGAAAGGGGCACACCTTCCCATGTACATGAGCATAAACTACAGTATATAGAGTGCCACAGTATGAGTCATATAATACCCATAAAACCTAGCGGTCAAACAGGGAAATGGCTCCAAACATTTTCCCACCATTTCTTTTTCCCTTGGGGGTATTTAGAAACACTTAAAATAAGGGCTGTGTCAATCTCTAGTACAAGGTGACTTTTATCAATATATTTGCCTGTATTTACCCACCCAAAATGAAATGCTAATTAGCTGCTAATGTGGCTATCATAAAGAACTACAAATGCCATGATAATCTGGACAAGACTGCCGAATCAAGGTAAAGGTACGAATCTCTGGATGAACTATCTAATGTTAGCTAAGTGTAGTAATTAATAATTTAGCTACATTTCTTTAAATTGACAATTCTTTGAACTGTCTTGTGCAAGTTTTAAATTGACACAATACCTGTTAGCAAAGGTGTCAGCTCGAGATGACGTGCAGGAGTTTGCAGGGATTTGTAATCTTGCATGATGTCTACTTTGATGCTAATTAGCATGTTCAAATCTGAGAGGAAATAGAGCCGAATAAATATATTGATAAAAGTCACCTTGTCCGAGAGAGATTTACATGGATATCAAAATGTCACGCCTGGGTAAGCCAACACACAACACAACCCTTATTTTAAGTGTTTCTAACATCCCCTATGGAAAAAATGAATGGTGGAAAAACGATTGGATCCATTTTCCTGTTTGACCGCTATGCTTTATGGGTATTAGGACATCTCCACTGTGGGGCTCTACTGTTAGAATAGATATTCAGATTTATGAGTTAATGAGCCATGCAGACAATACTAAAGCCAAAATTGAAGGTTCACATTTAGCCAGCAACTCCTGTATAGCCTCTTTGAACAGATATTGATTGCATTTATCTGATTCAGGGGCCTGTTTTTATTTTTTTTATTCCAGATTAATATGATCCTGTGTTTAGGTTGGGTTTTTGGTTAAAGCATATGTTGTGCTTCGGATTTAGGCCTATTCTGAATGGTTTAAGTGTTATAAAGAAAAGGGTTCATATGTAGAGTTTACAATGAACTATAACATATGTCCACATATGTTGTGTTTCATGGGGAAGGGACATGTACATCTAGCCATATAAAGATTAAGAGAGGAAGTCACACTCCTCGAAAGATGTTCACTACAATCCAAGGTCACATAAATTCATGTTCAAACTCAAGAGGAAAATCTGAATCATGTGCATATATGTTTCAACCAGCAGATGGTAGTAAAACCTAAGTAATGCCAGAGAACCAAACCCTCATGGACAGCCAGGGCAGTTTCCAGGAGTGTTTCAGTTCGATTCAACATTTACTACGTTGCGTGACGGTTTGTACTGAACGACACGTTTCCCCAAAACGTTGGTCAACTTTCTTGAACAGACGTTGAGGTATATTTAATCAGTTTGGTGGGTGTATCGGAGTGTGGCTGGAAACACTGAGTGACGTATGCCTATTTAAAGGGCAGCGGTGCATTTTGAACCCACAACCCAACCACTCCAGTTTTTTAACTGGCCATACAGAACAGTAACGTTTCCGTTTAATTGAACGTTGCACTCCGTTTTTTTGTACTGAACGCCGCCCAAATGATAACGGCGCGGTTCCCGGAAACAGACTAAGCACAGTCAAAGATTGTCTATTATATTGACAAGATAGTTGATTGACCATTCTAACAATGGAAATACATATCCTCAAATATGGAAGGCAGGTAGGCAGGAGGCGAGATCTGGTGGGACCAATCTAGCCAATGAGAGGGCAGATATGTGATACAGTCAATAGAGATAGAGGAAACTGAGCTGCACTTCCTAACCTCCTGCCCAATGAATGACCATATTAGAGACACATATTTCTCTCAGATTACACAGATCCACAAAGAATTCAAAAACAAACCTGATTTTGATAAACTCCCATATCTACTGGGTGAAATACCACAGTGTGCCATCACAGCAGCAATATTTGTCACCTGTTACCTCAAGAAAAGGTCAACCAGTGAAGAACAAACACCATTGTAAATACAACCCATATTTATTCTTATTTATTTTCCCTTTTGTACTTTAACCATTTGTACATAATTACAACACTGTATATATATATATATATATATATATATATATAATATGACATTTGTAATGTCTTTATTCTTTTGTAACTTCTGTGAGTGTAATGTTTACTGTTAATTTTCATTGTTTATTTCACTTGTGTATATTATCTACTTCACTTGCTTTGGCAATGTTAACATATGTTTCCCATGCCAATAAAGCCCCTTGAATTGAATTGAGAGATAGAGGACTCATCTTTGTATCTGTGCCATTATAGCGTCTGTGAAAGAATGGTCTGTCTTCATTTTATAGTACTCAGTTTCTTCTTCTTCATTTGCTGATTGCGCCCAACTCACAGGAACCCCCCCCCCCCCAAAGTGGTCGAAGCCCTCAATGGCAATGGCCATGTTAAAACAAGTTATATCAATGACAAGTCCTCTATCTATCTCTATGACAACAGGCACAATTCTGATATAAAGATGTTTTTCTTAAAGTTGCCGAAATGCCACGTGTGTCAACTTATATCAGTGCTTTCCTCGTAACAACCTAACCATACCAAAACGTATATTCGATCAAATAAGCCATACATAGCTAAATATTATATTTTCTTTTAAGCAAATTCGGCACTCTCTCATTGACCCCACATACAATAATGTCTCATTTTGTGTGTTTATTTTTCGTGGACAGATTTTGGGAAGAGTAAAACCTCTCACGTCTCCTCTTACTCTCTGGCATAATCCTGGACCAACCCTGGAAGTGTTGTTTAGTCCATAAACTAGGTGTAAACTATGACTGAAAACAGCTCCAAATATTTACGCAACATGCAACAATTTCCCCAATTTGACAGAGTAACCGTTGATAAATCAATTCATTAGGCCCTAATCTATGAATTTCACATGTCTGTGTAGGGGCCCAGCCAGTCAGAATGACTTCTTCCCCACTAAAGGGATTTATCAACTCATTAGGCCCTAATCTATGAATTTCACATGTCTGGGTAGGGGCCCAGTCAGTCAGAATGACTTCTTCCCCACAAGGGCTTTATTACACACAGAAATACTCCTCTGATTCATCAGCTGTCTCAGACGATCATGCTGTTTAATTAGCTTCTTGATACGCCACACCTGTCAGGTGGATGGATTATCTTGGTGAAGGAGAAATGCTCACAAACAGGGATGTAAACAAATTTGTGCACAAAAATAGAGAAACAATATTTTTGTGCGTATGGAACATTTCTGGAGTCTTTTATTTCAGCTCATGACACATGGGACCAACTCTTTACATGTTGCGTTTATATTTTTGTTCAGTATAGTTATCACATTAAGCCTCACACATGTACGGTATACCATGTTCAATATTTTTTTTCATGGTTTATAGTTGATGATTTAATGAAATATTTTGTTCCATGTTGTGTATGGTACATATATGAAGACTTAAATTAGTAAAGTATTTTGGGAAGGCTCTTGGTAGGCTATAAACTGGTTAAGGTTATCATACTGGAAAGTGGAAATAATAAAAGATTAAAAAAATAAAAAATAACTTCAAAGGTGTTTTAATCTATTTGGGTTCAAAATGATTTTCCTCAAAATACGTGTTAACATTTGGATCCTTTGGATCAGGTGTTGTTACATAATAATACATAGAATTATAGTATCTCTATAGTGACAGTCTGATAAGGGTTGTCATTATAAAAAATAATAGAACATTATGTCATTTGGTGATTATCATTGTAAAGCCATTTTCACAAAGAAGACAGTGTTTTACCTTAAAAAAAGGTTATTACTATATGACCTCTATTCAAACAGATCATTATTTGTTTAGTTTTTCGCAGCTATACCCCCTTTTATACATATTAGTGCATAACTGGCAAACTGGGAAGGGTGGGAAGTGGGGTTGCTGTTCATCCACAATTTGCAATTCAAACTAGGTTGGAGCTAAACCTTATGGAGTTGTTAAAGGTCAATATCAAATCATTTCTGGGTAACAATTAAGTACCTTACTGTGATTGTCTTAAATTAAAATGATTTAAAAATAAACAAAAATAGCTTCTTAGGAAAGAGCCATTTCCCAAGCAAGAATTTAGCTAGGACTGTCTGAGAGTGGTCTGGGTGGGGAGGGGAAAACTGAAAACTAGCTGTTATTGGCAGAGATGTTTGGAACTGTCTTCATTGCTGGTCTATTAACTCATTTACCACCTGGTGATGTCACCAGGCAGGTCAAAACACCATCCCACCAAAACAGGCTGACATTTCAGGCGGTCTTTTCAAACAGCTCTTACACTACCAGGGAATTATCAGAATTGTCCAAATTTCACAGTATTATTCCAATCTCATAGTGTGGAAATATCTCTAACAGTGTTTTTAGTGGTCAAAATGTGCCATGTTTTTTACCCCTACCCCTTTCAAATATACTAAAAAGGTTACATTCATTATTTTAAAAAATTTGGGGGGGCATTACATGTTTTTATTTCCTACATACAAAATTGGCCTACTTACTCCTAATACACAAGTTTAGAATCCCTTATCTAAAAACACTATCAATGTCTGACATTGAATTGCTGTCTTTTTACTTTCACTGTTCTGCTGTAGGCCTTGACTAGAGGACAGAGAATATGGTGCTATCCCTGAGACAGAGTGGGTGATGTAAGTTGTCCAGCACTCCAAAATGTTCCTTCTTCCTGTCTCCCCACGCCTCCCCAGACTAGAGTATTAGTCGGAACAAAAGTCATCTGCTGTCCATCTGGCTGCAGTGCCGGGGCGGTAATACCCCTCATATTCAACAGCTTCCCAAGCCCCTGTGGACAATCAATTTTACCCTCTGCCTCTGCCTCACCCTCCTCCTTTCTCCCCCTCTCCCTGCCCTCCTCCCACTCTCCATTCCCTCCTCCCCCTCTCCCTGCCCTCCTCCACCTCCCGTCTCCCCTTCTCCCTGCACTCCTCCATAGCCCAAGACTGTGAGGTGGGATCTAATGTCAGTGCCCCCAGAAAATCCCCCCCCCCTCTTTGGAACATGTGAGGCTCAAAAGCAGCAGCAGTGCTCATGAGGGTCTGTTGTTACAGTGGTTGGACTCATAGTGGTGTAGTAGGCTATAGAGCTGAAGAGAGAAGGGAGAAGACTAGAATCTAATCACAGGAGGCTGCTGAACGGCTCATAATACTGTCCGGAACATAGAAACCACGTGATGTATTTGATACCTTTCCACTTATTCTGCTCCAGCCATTACCACGAGCCTGTCCTCCCCAATTAAGATGCCACCAACCTCCAATGAATCTAATGTAGAAAAAAATATGTTGATTTGCTAAACAACAGTTATCTGTAGTTGTCAGTCATGCATACTATTAACCTTTTTTCTTCTAATAAATCATTATTTGGGAACATACTTCTCTTTGTGGATATGGTTTCTGCTGCAGTTGTTCCTAAACTTATTTTGTGCCATGATTCATCACCTGAAGCTGATGCACAATTTTCATTCCAACCTCAAGATAAACAGAACAATGTTTCTAGCTATACCGCCTAACCTTCGGTTGCGACTCAGTAGGAATTGGCTGCGATCCACCAGTGGGTTACATCCCACCAGTTGGGAACACAGGATACCAGAAACAAAGATTCCTCCTCAGGCTATGTAGCCAACAAATATTACTCCATCACCACTTAACAAGTTGGATACAAATGTTTAAATTCTGCTGTGAACAGTGTGTAGAGTGAAATGAACAAGTGATCCACCTCCTACAAGGTTTTCTATGGTTAGTGTCGCCTACATACAGTGCACTGAGGGGACGGAAATAACCGTCGCACCCCCTTTGAGTGGTACTACATACCCACACCAGCAATAAAGGATCGAGGCACTTGTCGGAACTAGGCTTTTCAGCAGCAGCCAAGTGGTAATGGCCAGCTCTGTGTAAAACATGTAAATGGAAGCTGTGGGTTGACTGAAAATGAAAAGTTACACAATCAGCGCTTTCATCCTCTGTTTTGCAGCATTAGTTTTAACGTACACTTTGTTTCGTTGCGCAACAGATTCATCCTCCTCACCTGGGGGTGTGGACGTACCGGAACTACTCCTACCACCAGAACTACTCCTACAATCAGAACTACTCCTACCACCAGAACTACTCCTACAATCAGAACTACTCACCAGAACTACTCCTACCACCTAAACTACACCTACCACCAGAACTACTCACCAGAACTAACTACTCCTACCACCAGAACTACTCACCAGAACTAACTACTCCTACCACCAGAACTACTCACCAGAACTAACTACTCCTACCACCAGAACTACTCCTACCACCAGAACTACTCCTACAATCAGAACTACTCACCAGAACTACTCCTACCACCTAAACTACACCTACCACCAGAACTACTCACCAGAACTAACTACTCCTACCACCAGAACTACTCACCAGAACTAACTACTCCTACCACCAGAACTACTCCTACCACCAGAACTACTCCTACAATCAGAACTACTCACCAGAACTACTCCTACCACCTAAACTACACCTACCACCAGAACTACTCACCAGAACTAACTACTCCTACCACCAGAACTACTCCTACCACCAGAACTACTCCTACAATCAGCACTATTCCTACCATCAGAAATACTCCTACCGCAATAACTACTCCTACCATCAGAACCATTCCTACCACCAGAACTATTACTCCTACCACCAGAACTACTCCTACCATCGCTGGTCCATTTCTGTCTACAGCCTCTGACAATGGCTACCTGCCACCCCGAGTTAAGGTTAGGTTAAAAATCCTATTTTAAGAAGATCAATAGAAATAGGCGTGGTTTATGACTTTGTGGCTGTGGTAACTAGTGAAGACCCCTCAATCAATAACAACACATTGCACGGTAACCTCACAACAGTGATAATTTTTTTATTTGACCTTTTATTTAACTAGGCAAGTCAGTTAAGAACAAAATAGGTACCATTATGTCCCAAATGTCACCCTATTCCCTATATAGTGCACTACTTTTGACCAGGACCCATAGGGCTCTGCTCGAAGTAGTGCACTATGTAGGGAAAAGAATGCTATTTGGGGCACATTCAGTGTTCTACCTGGTATGGAACACTAGTAGGCCTTAGGAGATAGACGGGGCACAAAACGGGAGAAAACGTTTTGAAACAGAAGAGGTCCAACAAGAACACTCATTTCATTTGTACCGTTTCAAAGCGTTTTCTGTTTCTTGCCTTACTGAACATGATTCTACTATGCAGTCATTTCTATTATGTAGTTATGTATAAAACAAATACTCCTGTAAATGTAGCTTTTATATAATTCAGGATGAAGTAGTGTTTTTTAATTCCCAGCACCACAAAGAGAAGACAATGTAATAACTGTGTGTTAATATTACTAGATATTGGCACTGAAAATATTGTGTATAAAGCAGATTCCTATTTTGTTACAGGTGGCTAATCGTATGATAGTATTTACTTTAAGAAAACAAAATAGATCAATATTATATATGAAATGAGACCAAAGCGTGCTAACAGATATGGCTTTTTATTGAGTAGGAACGAATATTGTAACATTAAATCAAAAAACACATGGTTTATTTTTACAAATCCATACAACTTCACAAAGAAATGTATATTTTATCTAGCTCAATGTAATTAAATACACAAGGTCAAATATACACTGAGTGTACAAAACATTATGACAGACTGACCAGGTGAATCGAGGTGAAAGCTATGATCCCTTATTGATGTCACTTGTTAAATCCATTTTAATCAGTGTAGATGAAGGGGAGGAGACAGAAGGATTTTTAAGCCTTGAGACAATCGAGACATGGGTTGTGTATGTGTGCCATTCAGAGGGTGAATGGGCGAGACAAAATATTTAAGTGCCTTTGAGCAGTGTATGGTGGTATGTGCCAAGCGCACCGGTTTGAGAGTGTCAAGAACTCCATGCTGATGGGTTTTTCACACTCAACAGTTTCCCATGTGTATCAAGAAGGGTCAACACCCCGAAGGACATCCAGCCAACTTGACACAACTGTGGTAAGTATTAGAGCAAACATGGGCCAGCATCCATGTGGAATGCTTTTGACACCTTGTAGAGTCCATGCCCAACAGATTGAGGCTGTTCTGGGGGCAAATGAGGGGGGTGAAACTCAATATTAGGAATGTTTTTTAATGTTTGTACACTTAGTGTATATGCAGAATACCTAAACCAAAAAACTATTGTGAAATAATACAAGAACGTAACTTTGGACATCTTTTTCCTCCCAATAAACATCTCTTAGGATGCAGAATGAGTCTAGTAGAATTAGCATATTTGATACATTATATGTTTGTTTTTTTTTTAGATTACAAATGACTCTATTCACAAAATATACAATTCAATAATTATTTAGGTACCATATGTTTTGAAGGGTGTGTGGACATTGGGCCCTGGCTACTTATCTTTCAGTTAGGTTTTGTTTTTCTCAGTGTTTGACTTGTTCACAGTACAATATCATATGATCCAACTCTTGGAGACATTGACCGTCTGTCTGTCTGTATGTCTAGAATGATGCCCTCACCCACTCTAGTGCACAAGATGTGAGCAGATTTTAGTACAAAAGACCATGAAAATATATAAAAGTTCTTCCAATAAATGTTTTCTTCCAAGAGTTGTAATAGCTTTTTAAGAGCCCAAGTCTGAATACTGACTTTTCTGTGATGCATTTTCAGATAAGAGCATCAAGAGAAGGCTGTTTTAATACTGCAAGCCTCAAATATACGGTGTCCATATTAGGACAGCCTCAATCTCGGCCCAAGACTGAGGCTATCCTAATAAGGACACTGTACTGCATGAGGCGGTTGGATTCGTATGCACCTCGGGACTGAGAAATCTTTGGTCAACGTTATCACGCTAGCATAATGCAACATCCAGAAACAGCAACGATAGGAGAGGAACAGAACCACACATACAACATCAAACAATAACTTATATCCATCAAGTTCACAATACTTAGAAAAGGTTTTTTTAAACAAAGATCTTTACAGACCACAGTCCAAAGAAACTAACGTACGCCACACTTCTAGAATGTCACAGACGCTTTTGATTGGAACGATACGTGTAAACTCACAGGGAAAGTCGACGATAACTACCAAGAAGAACACCGAAAATATTTAACTTGTTATAGTTGATAACCAGTGGTGTAAAGTACTTACGTAAAAATACTTTAAAGTACTACTTAAGTAGTTTTTTAGGGGGGGGGGGGGGATCTGTACCTTACTATTTATATTTTTGACAACTTTTACTTTTAATTCACTACATTCCCAAAGAAAAAAAATGTACTTTTTACTCCATACATTTTCCCTGACACCCAAAAGTACTTGTTCAATTTTGAATGCTTAGCAGGACAGGAAAATGGTCCAATTCACGCACTTATCAAGAGAACATCCCTGGTCATCCCTACTGGCTCTGATCTGGCGGACTCTCTAAACACAAATGCTTAGTTTGCAAGTTATGTCTGAGCTTTGGAGTGTGCCCCTGGCTATCTGTACATTTTAAAAACAAATGGTGACCCCTGGTTTGCTTAATATAAGGAATTTGAAATTATATTTACTTTTACATTTACTTTTGACATTTAAGTATATTTAAAACCAAGTACTTTTACTCAAGTAGTATTTTCCTGGGTGACTCAATTTTACTCGAGTAATTTTCTATGAAGGTATCTTTACTTTTTCCACCACTGTTGATGACTGGAGATAAGTGTCACTTGAACAGTATGTGATTTAGAAACTGGCAGGTTTCTGGATGTGAGTAAATTATACTAGACTGTAAGGCAAACTATTTAGAATTAGTGCATAGAAATAAAAGAGCTAGAGAGAGGGGTTGAGATGCACAACGTTTTAAAAGATGATGCATGATTTTTAAGTGTTTTAAATCAAGACAAAAATTAATGATGGGAAAATGACTTGTCAATTTCGTGTCCAAAATAAATTGTTGTTTTTCTACATGTACCATCAATAAATATCAATTTAAAAGAACATATTTAAAAATGTTGGCAGGGGAAAGGAAACATAATTAGTTGAAAATGAGTGTCCAAGGAATGGAATGCAGAAGGTCTTCATGTGTACCTCAGAACAATTTCAGGTTGCTGAACTTGATATACCTGGAGAAATCCACTCAACATTCAGGGAGATATACTGTCCTGTAACATTTGCACAAAAAAAGCAGATACAATCTGCCATAACAAAGAAAAATACAGCTGGATTCCACAATCCCAAGCTCACTACAGACATTGCCCCCTAAGAAACAATGGATTTTTTTTCAAAAAGTGCTAACCTGCAAGCCTGTTCTGGTGTCAAATAAACAAAGACTAAAGATTACAGTGAGAGTGAATCAGGGTCTGTGTGAGCTGAAGCTCGGGCAAGGCCCTACTCCTGGTCTAGAGTGGTGCCGCCGCCACTGCCAGTCAGGTTGCGGTGCAGGTTGGGGTTCTGGCTGTGTCTATTGCGGCTCCGTACTGACGAGAACGTGGTGTCGCAGCCTGGGACTTTACACTTGTGCAGCAGGCGCAGGTGGACAGTCTTGTAGTGGGCTCTGAAAGTCCCCTTGTTGCTGTATACCTTCTGGCACACGTGGCAGGTAATGGGTGAGCCACCTCCGCCCCCCTGCGGCCCCATCTGTCCTCCCCCCACACAGCCCAGGGTCCTGTCCCCGCCCAATCCTTCCCCAACGGGGCCTCCTAGACCAATCCCGTCGCAGCTTTCCCCATCGCTGTCCTCCTCCATCGGCAGAGGCTCCTCCTCTAGCCCCTCCCCTTCCTCGCTGCCTGCCCCATCCGAGTCCCAGGAGGAAGGGGCGCTGCCACCCCCACGAGGAGGTACAGACGATGACGTACTTAGGTCCAGTACCGCCCCCTCCTCCACCCCTCCTCCTCCTTCCAGTTCCTCTCCTGCATTCTCCCCTGTCCTTTCGTCGGCCATCTTGCTCATGGGGAAGACCAGGCCCATGCGGTTGTGTCCTCTGAAGATGACAGACGTCTGGCTGCTTGTGTCTCTCTGGAGCTCTCTATCCCTCTGGAGGTCTCTCAGGTCCTGGCGGTAGTCCAGGCTGACAGGGTCTTTGTCCCTGCAGAGGGAGGCTGGGGAGTAGAGGGAGCGGGGTGATGGGCTGAACAGGTCTTTGGTCAACAGCTTGTGGTGGAGGTTGAGGTTGGAGCTGTGCCTGAAAGACACAAAATGTAGGAAAGGTTGTTCCTTGGTTGGTGTTTTTTCAAAAGGTACCTTTAGCAATTATTCTATCTTTAATTGACCATTCATCTCTGTTAAATAAGTCTGTAACTGACGTATATGTGCTTGCTGCCAGTTTGGTGTGGTTTTATTAGATCATCTGAAAAGACATACTAACCATAACACTTCAACAGAACCTCTGATATGCTTAAATATCCTATATTGTGCTAGAGAATGACAAATCCCTTTCGTAAATCGCTGACAGACTATACAACTAAATGACAGACTATTAACTGACTGATGCGTGTTTGTTCTCTCTCACCTGTCTCTGCTCCTGCGGGAGGGGAAGGCAGCGTTACAGCCAGCCACCGTGCACATGTGCATCTCCTTCAGGTGCACGTTGCGGTAGTGCATCTTCACACTGTACTGGTTGTTGAACGTCTTGCTGCAGATCTCACAGTGGTGTGGAAGGTCATCCCTGTCCAGTGGCCCCTCCTCAGAGTCCATACGAGACTGCAGGAGGCTAGAGTTGGTGTAGTCCTCCATACAGCCCTCTGGTTCATCCTTCCCTCTGTCGCCTAGTCTGAACACACCGCCGTTGGTCAGTCGGTGGTCCATGTCGTCGCACGGCTTGTCTTGGTGCCGGGAGGTTGGTTGGTCGCCCTCCTCTCCCTCTGTCTCTGTGTGGTCTCTGCTCAGAGAGAGGCTGTGGTTGAGTTTTCCATCATAGGGGGATGAGGCGCAGGTGATCATACCGGTCTCTGCCTGCCGGGATCCCTCTTCTTTTTCTTCTTCATCCTCCTCTTGTTCCCTGCCTCCACACACATCTCTCTCCGGGTTGTGGGACCTTGGCCGCTTCACCTCCTCCCTCTCCCCTCTCTCCCCAGCTAGAATGACTCCTCTCTCCTCTCTTTCCCTCTCTACACCCATCTGTCTCGTACACAAATCCCCCCCTCCTCCTACCCCTCTCTCACACTCCTCCTTGTCCCTGCCCTGTACAGGGCTCATGTCCTCTGAACCGCTGTCCTCCCCCATCCTTCCCTCCCTCTCTACCGCTTCCTTCTCGATCTTGATGGGCATGCTCGACTTTCGCGACTTCTTCTTGGGCACAGGGTCAATGATGGCACCGCAGGCGTCTGGGGCGGTGATGGAGGTAGGTTTGAGGGGAAGCGAGGAGGAGAGGACGGAGAGGGAGGGGAGGTGTTGGCCGGGGCTGTTGGCCAGCTCGGCAGGGGTCACCAGGCTCCGGTAGAAAGGCAGCACAGGCTGCACTGTCTTCAGGTTGGGGAAGAGGATGCCGTGGCCCAGGTGCCCCATGCTGGGGAAGGAGCTGCTGTGGTGCAGCTTGGTGCTGCTGGTGGTGGAGTCCACATGACTCACCATGTAGCTGGCAACTGACTTCTGGCTGTCGGGGGACGAGGTCAGGGACACCGGGATGGATGAGTGGGGGTACTCAGACCGCGGTTTGTCGCTTGCCTCGGAGTCTTCGTCGGCCGAAAGGCTCCCGCCTCCTCGCAGGTCCTTGTCGCGGTTGTTGCGGTTCATGGGCATGTGCAGGCGCGGGTTGGGGTTGGCACTGTGGCGGTTGCGGCTGCGCAGCGAGCTGAACACCATGTTGCAGCCGTCGATGGTGCACTTGTGCTTGATCTTCAGGTGCACAGCGTTGTAGTGGATTTTCAGCGTGCCCTTGTCGTAGAAGGTCTTGTCGCACGCACTGCAGTACACACGCCCCTTCTTGAGACTTCCTCCCCCGCTCCGGTCCATGGAGTGTTGGAGCTTGCTATCCGGGGACATCTGGGTAAAGTCAGAGTTCATCATGGAGGGTGTGCAGGGTGTGGAGCGGCCGTCCGAGTAGTTGTCGCTGGTGGGGAAGTCCTCAGCCTCCATCTTGGGCGTGGCCGAGAGGCCGTCCATAGGGTTGTCTCCACCCCTGTCCAGGTCAGAGGTGAATGAGGCGGAGCTCGAGCCCACCAGGCTGCTCTCGGTGGGAGGCGGCCCGGGGAGGGGGAGGGCGTTGGGGTTCTCGTCCCCCCGTCTCTGCCCCTGCTCCATCTGCCCCCCTTGCTGCTGCAGCGCCCCCAGTGGCGACCCCAGGAGAGGCGCTGGCACGGAGCCCAACAATTGAAATGGTAGCATAAACGCCATACTATTAATAAAGTTCTCAAAGTGGTGCGCTTTGGACGAGCTCAGTTTCTCCACCTTGGGGGTCAGGACGTTGTTGGTGGTGGCAGTGCGCGGGGTGCTGCGCTCGATGAAGGTGCGGATGTCTGAGTTGGTGCGGGTGCTGGGGACCAGCACGGCCTGGCCCTCCTTGTCCTGCAGGGCCATCAGCTCCACAATGGACTTGGTCTCACCGAAGCGGAGGAACTGCTGCAGCGTAGCAATTTCCTCCTCGAACGTCATGATGGCCCAGCGGTCCAACACCTTCCCTGCTATGTCCTGGAGAGGGTGTGAGGGGGGAGGGGGGAGCAGGGAGGGAGGGGGGAGCGGGGAGGGGGAGGAAGAGGAAAGTTGAGGGTGTGGGGGAGAGGGAGGAAAGGAGAGGGGGTGGGTGGAGTGCGGGGAGGGGGGGAAAAGAGAGTGAGAGAGCGAGAAAGCGATTGATATGCAGAGAAAGAGAGAGAGCATTTCATCATTAGCATTATACATCTGTATTAAGCTCTATTCCTGTATATTCACACACCAAGGACGCTATGAGGTCATCTAAAACACAGACTGACTGTGTCTAAATAGGTGTAGGGGGAACTTGCCCTTAGACACAGATATTGGGTCAAATGAGCATTTTCCCCACTAATGGCTAAGGTGAGGATTGGGGGAGGGGAAGTTGATCCTAGATCTGTATTTAGGGGAACTTCACCCCAGAGCGTCTTAATAAAGGGTTCAGTAGTAAAGTTAATGCAGAGAGGAGGGAGCCCTCATTACAGCGCTGCCTTTCATCTTGCCTGTCATTTCTCTTCATTTAAAATCACGTGGATTTTCCCTCTATCCATCAGCATCAGAGAGGACATGTGCACACACATACATACAAATTAATGAATACACACACACACACACACACAAATGCACACGCACGCACACACACACGCACGCACGTCAGGGTGGAGTGAGATCAGAGAGGAAGGAGAGAGGAGAATGAGGTTCCTCCACACGGCCCAGTAGTAATTACATAGGATTGTGGTGTCTGTGAAAGTCAGACCGCGGCCTCTTCATACAGTCACCATGATCAATATTTCATCACACAGCATTCGCTTGGCTCTGCCTGTCGAGGATTCTGACTCTGTGTTCACCATTAGAGGAGCTAACATTAAATGCAGAGAGAAAGCTGAATAGTTGATGACGGACTAATCGAAGTGAGCAGCGGTTGGCTGACACTGACTGTGTGCCGGGTGGTTCAGCCTAGCTCAAGTTTGAGAGGGAAATCGTGGAACTAAATAATATTTACAAATCTCCCCTCAGTCTAGAGACCTCCAGAGAGGAGGATGAGGAGAAGAGGAGCGTTCCTATAGAGAAGCTTTGTTTCTCCCCCTCTCTCCTGTGTTCCTCTCTCTCCTCCTCTCTTCTGTCCTCCTTTCTCTCCCCTCTCCTCGTCCTAAAGTAAGAAAGAAGAGCCCCCCACCTGTAGGACGTATCCTCGGATGTAGTCCTGTAGGGTCCAGTCCAATGCGTTGAGGATCTGGATGACCTCCTCTTGTTTCAGGACACTGAACAGCCTGTCCAGCAGGATCTTTAGTCTGACTGGGATTGCCTGGGTCCCGTAGAGCATCAGGCTGCAGATGTCAAAGACCACGTTAGAGTGGACGATCTCCACCTGGCTGCCCTGGTACATGTGGTGCAGCTTCAGCTTGCTCAGAGCTGCAGGAAGACGGAGGGGTGGAGGACGCACAGGAGTGAGTCGAGAAAACACAGGCGAACCCACACACACACACAGACATGAATATAGAAAACAGCCCCCCACACACACAGACATGAATATAGAAAACAGCCCTCCCACACACACACAAACATGAATAATGTAAGTAAAGTAACAATTGAATCTGTGCTTACCGTGCGCTACCCATCCATGCTTGCAGTGCTCACACAGTCTTTTCTTCAGTTTCCCAGGTTTGAAACTATCACAGGTACAGTTCACCAAGGTGCAGCAGATCGCCTGGCAGAGAGACAGAAGTTCAGAAGGTCCAGAAACATTTATAAGCCATATGAGGCAGGATTCGCAAATGGAATGATCGGAATGTCTGGTGTTGGTAAAGTAGGGGTATAGCTTTAAAACACTGAAGTGCATTGTGGGTAATGTAGTAAGCTGACTTTTGTTTTTGACGCAATTGTTGTGTGGAGGAGATGTAGGGGAACTGTGAGCCACGCTCTTTTTTCTCCATTAGCCGCTATTTTATTTAGTCATTCAGACTACCTCACATAGTGTACAAGTTTAATAAATGTCAACTACGGTACTTCAGTGGAATTCCAGACTAACTCGTCATTAGCAGCAGATAAGATCCCCAAATGTGGGAATTGCCCCAGAGCATCTGTACATTTCTCTGGCCTTGGAGCTAGCAAGTGAAGGCTCCCCTGAGCCGTCCCGACTACGGTCTGGAGGGGAGGAAGTAAAGGTAACACTGGGTTCCATTAGAGAGCCACAAAGGACTAAATAAAACAATGTTAACTCAACTTCGGTTTTCAAGTACCACTAACAACACACATTTCTGTTCAAGCCCCTCACTAGCACACCTGATTCAACAACTCAATGAATCATCAAGTCCTTTAGTTAGTCGAATCAAGTGTGCTGGACTAGAACTGTTCGGGGTTCTTTCTCAACCAGAAGTTGATAGTTGAGAAACACTGACATAAAACACAGCTGAACTCAGGAGAAAGAGAAAGTATAACAATAGATTAACCAGGAGAAGAAACCAATATGCAGTTTGATCACATGGAGAACACTACCTATCATTCACTTCTACAGGGAAATACACATTCAGCCTCAACCAACGGAAACAGCTTCTCTTCTCACCTAGAGCTGAGGGAAACAGATCCACTATGTTTCACAGGGAGGGAGTTATCTTTTGTACATTAATAAATGCACAGCCTTACACCTCTCTCTCTTCTGGATGTATAGCTGCAGAAACAGAGATTGCCTGCAGTCATCTGTTCTCCCATTGTGAATAAATCATCCCTGCCCTGGGATGAGCAGTGCATGTAAGAGAGATCAGGCAAGCTTCTCACACTAACACACAGACACACACAGCTGTGCTGCTGCCCTGTTCTCCCCATGCTAGGATCATCTACAGTAGACCTGCCCTGTTCTCCTCATGCTAGGATCATCTACAGTAGACCTGCCCTGTTCTCCCCATGCTAGGATCATCTACAGTAGACCTGCCCTGTTCTCCTCATGCTAGGATCATCTACAGTAGACCTGCCCTGTTCTCCTCATGCTAGGATCATCTACAGTAGACCTGCCCTGTTCTCCTCATGCTAGGATCATCTACAGTAGACCTGCCCTGTTCTCCTCATGCTAGGATCATCTACAGTAGACCTGCCCTGTTCTCCCCATGCTAGGATCATCTACAGTAGACCTGCCCTGTTCTCCTCATGCTAGGATCATCTACAGTAGACCTGCCCTGTTCTCCTCATGCTAGGATCATCTACAGTAGACCTGCCCCGTTCTCCTCATGCTAGGATCATCTACAGTAGACCTGCCCTGTTCTCCCCATGCTAGGATCATCTACAGTAGACCTGCCCTGTTCTCCTCATGCTAGGATCATCTACAGTAGACCTGCCCTGTTCTCCTCATGCTAGGATCATCTACAGTAGACCTGCCCTGTTCTCCTCATGCTAGGATCATCTACAGTAGACCTGCCCTGTTCTCCCCATGCTAGGATCATCTACAGTAGACCTGCCCTGTTCTCCTCATGCGAGGATCATCTACAGTAGACCTGCCCTGTTCTCCTCATGCTAGGATCATCTACAGTAGACCTGCCCTGTTCTCCCCATGCTAGGATCATCTACAGTAGACCTGCCCTGTTCTCCTCATGCTAGGATCATCTACAGTAGACCTGCCCTGTTCTCCTCATGCTAGGATCATCTACAGTAGACCTGCCCTGTTCTCCTCATGCTAGGATCATCTACAGTAGACCTGCCCTGTTCTCCCCATGCTAGGATCATCTACAGTAGACCTGCCCTGTTCTCCTCATGCTAGGATCATCTACAGTAGACCTGCCCTGTTCTCCCCATGCTAGGATCATCTACAGTAGACCTGCCCTGTTCTCCTCATGCTAGGATCATCTACAGTAGACCTGCCCTGTTCTCCTCATGCTAGGATCATCTACAGTAGACCTGCCCTGTTCTCCTCATGCTAGGATCATCTACAGTAGACCTGCCCTGTTCTCCTCATGCTAGGATCATCTACAGTAGACCTGCCCTGTTCTCCCCATGCTAGGATCATCTACAGTAGACCTGCCCTGTTCTCCTCATGCTAGGATCATCTACAGTAGACCTGCCCTGTTCTCCTCATGCTAGGATCATCTACAGTAGACCTGCCCCGTTCTCCTCATGCTAGGATCATCTACAGTAGACCTGCCCTGTTCTCCCCATGCTAGGATCATCTACAGTAGACCTGCCCTGTTCTCCCCATGCTAGGATCATCTACAGTAGACCTGCCCTGTTCTCCCCATGCTAGGATCATCTACAGTAGACCTGCCCTGTTCTCCTCATGCTAGGATCATCTACAGTAGACCTGCCCTGTTCTCCTCATGCTAGGATCATCTACAGTAGACCTGCCCTGTTTTCCTCATGCTAGGATCATCTACAGCAGACCTGCCCTGTTCTCCTCATGCTAGGATCATCTACAGTAGACCTGCCCTGTTCTCCCCATGCTAGGATCATCTACAGCAGACCTGCCCTGTTCTCCTCATGCTAGGATCATCTACAGCAGACCTGCCCTGTTCTCCTCATGCTAGGATCATCTACAGTAGACCTGCCCTGTTCTCCTCATGCTAGGATCATCTACAGTAGACCTGCCCTGTTCTCCTCATGCTAGGATCATCTACAGCACCAAAGAGGTGTCCTCCACACCTGGCCCACCAACTCCATGTCAGCCAATCATATCATGGCCATAAGACCCTTTACACAACACAAAGATGATGCCTCTGTCTCTGGTTGTGGCCCAAATGGCACCGTATTCCCTTTATAGTGCACTACTTTTGACCAGGGCCCATTGGAAATAAGATGTCATTTGGGATGCAACCTCTGTTTCCCACTAATGGTCCTTATCTCTCAGGACAAGCACTCAGCAGCGAGTGTGTGCGTGAGAGATTCTAGTCACTGATGCTACTAGTGCTGTTGCCCTGTGTGTGTGTACAGTGTGTGTGTGTGTGTGTGTGTGTGTGTGTGTGTGTGTGTGTGTGTGTGTGTGTGTGTGTGTGTGTGTGTATGTATGTGTGATGCTATCTGATGCTTTGTGTTTCCTGCTTGCTGTACAGTGCTGTGTTAAGTGGTTGGGTTGAGAGAGAGCAGTAGAGTGACTGGGCTGAAACAGAGCTCTCCAGACCACCATTACACAACACTGAGTCAATCACAGTTCTCCAGACCACCACTACACAACACTGAGTCAATCACAGTTCTCCAGACCACCACTACACAACACTGAGTCAATCACAGTTCTCCAGACCACCACTACACAACACTGAGTCAATCACAGTTCTCCAGACCACCACTACACAATACTGAGTCAATCACAGTTCTCCAGACCACCACTACACAACACTGAGTCAATCACAGCTCTCCAGACCACCACTACACAACACTGAGTCAATCAGAGGCCCAAAACAATACTTCACACACTTTCATTCTCTGAACAAAGCATATTGTATTCCAGGGTTCTAGGTTTTATATTCAAAAGTGTGTGTGTACGTGCTTGTGTTGATGCTCATTAGATTGCATTGAGAAGTTGGTGTGAAAGTGATTAATAAGATTCCGTTTCACCTGACAGTAAGAATCAACATTTTATGTGTCATAAAAATAAATGTATAAATCACAGCAACAAACAGGGTTTCCGTAACATCAACAAGAACAGTATGCATGCCATTTACCACTAGCCGATTACTAACTAGCATCCCTTGAGAAGAGTCATCAGAATTGTGATCAAAGCGACCTGTGTTAGCGCTACACGCCACCCCCCCGTGCTGCGCTAGCACCTCTCTCTCTCTCCCCTACCATCTATAATGTATCAACAGCATGTGTTAGCATACATGAGTAGCATGCTTAATGGTTAGCAATTACTGCTGCTGTAGCACTAACCCCCTCAACAGGGGGGGAGGAGGAGACTGTCTCCCTCTCTCTTAATTAATCACAGTCAACTCCTCCCACTCGTTCGTTAGCAGGGCTGGGTTCCATTCCAAAAATGTGTCCCCTTGTTCTCTTCCCTTCAGTCTGACAGGACAGGATATGTTAGAGTAAAATGGAGGAAACCGGGTAAAACGTGCTTGAACTACTCAGTCATCTCAGTTATTTTAGATGTACAACGGGGAGTGAACATAGACAGATGGGAGACCACAACTTTCTGGAATGAAATGCAGCCGATTAATGCTCCGATGCATCCTTCCTGTTCTCCGTCCTCTCTTTCCATTTCTTTCCTTCTCTGTCTCTGTCTTTTATCCTCTCGTCTCCTCAGTCTCCCTCTCCTCCGTCTCCCTCTCCTCCGTCTCCCTCTCCTCCGTCTCCCTCTCCTCCGTCTCCCTCTCCTCCGTCTCCCTCTCCTCCGTCTCCCTCTCCTCCGTCTCCCTCTCCTCCGTCTCCCTCTCCTCCGTCTCCCTCTCCTCCGTCTCCCTCTCCTCAGTCTCCCTCTCCTCAGTCTCCCTCTCCTCAGTCTCCCTCTCCTCAGTCTCCCTCTCCTCAGTCTCCCTCTCTCCTCAGTCTCCCTCTCTCCTCAGTCTCCCTCTCTCCTCCGTCTCCCCGTCTCCCTCTCCTCCTCCCCGTCTCCCTCTCCTCCCCCGTCTCCCTCTCCTCCTCCCCATCTCCCTCTCCTCCTCCCCATCTCCCTCTCCTCCTCCCCATCTCCCTCTCCTCCCAGTCTCCCTCTCCTCCTCCCCATCTCCCTCTCCTCCCAGTCTCCCTCTCCTCCTCCCCATCTCCCTCTCCTCCCAGTCTCCCTCTCCTCCCAGTCTCCCTCTCCTCCCAGTCTCCCTCTCCTCCCAGTCTCCCTCTCCTCCCAGTCTCATCTTTAGCTGATCTTCTCCTGTGGGACTGAGGTGACGTGGAAGAACCTCTTGGTCACCTCCGACCACCATAATCCCATCATTACAGGGCCCAACCAACACGGCCCAATTACACTAATCCCATCACACACAGGCACACACACACTCTTATGTGCTCGCACACACACAAACGAAAGAAGGCACGCCTGCACACACACAAAGACAGACAACTGCACAGACAGCAATGCACGCGCGCACACACACACACACACACACACACACACACACACACACACACACACACACCCTTTGATGTTTCCTCTAGTGTACAACTCAATCTGTTCCTCTGGACAATCAAAGTGCGCACACACACAGAAGCACACGCAGCAGGCATTGCTCCGCGTAGTCCTCCCTGTCGTTCATTTGTCTTAATTAGCTATTCATTTCTTCATTAGTCCCTGAGATTAAGAAAAAAAACTGTCACTTTCACAGACCACCGCTGGGCTGGCTAAGTCTGCTGCCGTGACCATGACCGAACGGCCAGACAGACCAGCGCTGGGCTGGCTAAGTCTGCTGCTGTGACCATGACCGAACGGCCAGACAGACCAGCGCTGGGCTGGCTAAGTCTGCTGCTGTGACCATGACCGAACGGCCAGACAGACCAGCGCTGGGCTGGCTAAGTCTGCTGCTGTGACCATGACCGAACGGACAGACAGACCAGCGCTGGACTGGCTAAGTCTGCTGCTGTGACCATGACCGAACGGACAGACAGACCAGCGCTGGGCTGGCTAAGTCTGCTGCCGTGACCACGACCGAACGGCCAGACAGACCAGCGCTGGGCTGGCTAAGTCTGCTGCTGTGACCATGACCGAACGGACAGACAGACCAGCGCTGGGCTGGCTAAGTCTGCTGCTGTGACCATGACCGAACGGAATAACAGACGGACAGACGGACTCTGGTAGAGTTAATGAGTTGTTAGATCAAGGGTGATATAGTCACAGTCAAAGTGTCATGATTTATTGGTTATTCAGTTTGATTTCTGAATACTTGGTCAATGTCATGATCACAGAGGCTTTTATTTAGTCATGCATTTATGATGACCTTGATTCAGACAGGAATTGGGAGCATGTTCTTATTCACAAATGGATCGTTCATCTTCCACAGTCCACAATGTCAGGATAACACCAATTAACACTTTAATGAGACATCTCCATGAACTACCATTAACACCAGTCTCTACAACTTGGGATGGAATATTTTCCTTACACAATATTTCTGACAATCAAAACACTGTGCAGGATTGCTGAATTCAGGTAACTTTCCCCAAATTCCCAAGAATCCCAGATATTTTGATTGGAGGATTCCCTGATTTTGTGCTTATTCCCTAGCAATTCAAGGAATATTCCAACTTGGAATTCTGGAGAACCTAGGAATTTTCCCTGGATTTTGCAACCCTACAGTGTCTACTTGATTTTCAGAAATACCTTAAGCGAAAATTTACGTCCAAAAATATAGATAATGGTAACCGGAATTTTGCTACCCTATAGACCACACTATTAGTCTTCAGAAAATCATTGCCGAATGCAGAAAGGAAGGAAGAGCACCAGAAAGTGGAATGGAAACTCTCCTCATCTCCTGTCTGTCTTCACGCTGGTGTTAATGCTGTCACTCAGCACCTGGATCTACTGGGCCACAGGGTGGGAAATGGAAATGTCTCAGAGTCTCTATTCCTCCCCCTCTCCCCTTTCTCTAGGTGCTTTTGTCTTTCTCCCTCTTTTTTCTCTCTCATTTTCAATCTCTCGCTCTACGTG
Organism: Oncorhynchus nerka; assembly: GCF_034236695.1. Lineage (NCBI taxonomy): Eukaryota > Metazoa > Chordata > Actinopteri > Salmoniformes > Salmonidae > Oncorhynchus > Oncorhynchus nerka. Next base: position 86,443,236 of record NC_088422.1, read on the forward strand.
GGGTTGGCACCTTTTCTCTCCCCCAAGTGGAAATTTTGTATTTCTCTCCACATTCGTAAACAAAATAAAACTATGCAAATTTCTGTCTTTCTTGGCCAAACCAGCAACTTCAGTGCCTTTGGAAATTATTCAGACCCCTTGACCTTTTCCACATTTTGTTACGTTACAGCCTTAACCTAAATGTTTTAATTTTTTTAATTCCTCAGCAATCTACACACAATACCCCACAGTGACAAAGTTAAAAAAGCTTTTAGAAAATGTAGCAAATGTAATAAAAATAAAAAACAGAAATACCTTATTTACATAAGTATTCAGGCCCTTTGCTAACAGACTCAAAATTCAGCTCAGGTGCATCCTGTTTCCACTGATCATCCTAGAGATGTTTCTACAACTTAAGAGTCCACCTGTGGTAAATTTAATTGATTGGACATGATTTAGAAAGGCACACACCTGTCTATATAAGGTCCTACAGTTGACAGTGCATGTCAGAGCAAAAACTAAGTCATGAGGTGGAAGGAATTGTCCGTAGCGCACAGAGACAGGATTGTGTCAAGGCACAGATCTGGGGAAGGGCACCAAAACATTTCTGCAGCATTGAACACAGGTGCCTCTATTATTCTTAAATGGAAGATGTTTGGAACCACCAAGACTCTTCCTAGAGCTGGCCGCCCAGCCAAACCGAATAATCGGGGGAAAAGGGCCTTTGTCAGGGAGGTTACCAAGAACCTGATGGTCACCCTGACATCGCTCTAGAGTTCCTCTGTGGAGATGGGAGAACCTTCCAGAAGGACAACAATCTCTGCAGCACTCCACCAATCAGGCCTTTATGGTAGAGTTGCCAGACAGAAGCCACTCCTCAGTAAAAGGCACGTGATAGGCGTCGGGAACAAGTCTCTGAATGTCCTTGAGTGGCCCAGCCAGAGCCCGGACTTGAACTTGATCAAACATCTCTGGAGAGATCTGAACATAGCTGTGCAGCAACGCTTCCCATCCAGCCTGACAGAGCTATAGAGGATCTGCAGAGAAGAATGGTATGGGCCACTCGTCATACCAAAGAAGACTCAATGCTGTAATCGCTGCAAAGGTGCTTCAACAAAGTACTGAGTAAAGGGTCTGAATACTTATGTAAATGTGACATTTCAGGGGGGGGGGGGTAGTGTGTAAATTAGCAAAAATCTCTATAAACCTGTTTTTGCTTTGTCCTTATGGGGTATTATGTGTGGGGGTGACATGTTTTCTCTCTCTGTCTGTCTAATTCAAGGGGCTTTATTGGCATTGGAAACATATGTTTATATTGCTAAAGCAAGGGAAATGGATAAATAAAAGTGAAATAAACAATAAAAAGTGAACAGTAATTTCAAATGTCATATTATTTCTCTCTCTCAATTAAAATCTGCTTATCTGAGAGTCAGGAAGGGTGAGAAAAGGGTGAGAAACGGGTGAGGCTGAGAAAGGCTGAGAAAGCAGCAGCAGCATACCATGACACCCCAAACCTGGGTGATAACATGGGTCTGTCGGTGTGTGTGTGTGTGTGTGTTTGTGTGGAAAATACCTCTCCACACACTGACTCAAACCCACAGAGGGGAGGATATGGTTGAGCAGAATCACAGAGAACATATCATAAATCATCAAGCTATGAAATACTTTGCGTGAGCAAACTTACAATAACTATTTAATCAGATGGAAGAGTTGCTATTCTATTAAAACAATTAAAGTTATTTTGCTCACGCAAACGGTTTCTTAGTGTGAGGATCAAGTCTGCCAACATGTTGTACACTTCATAGAGGTTTAATGGAGGTTTCATTTCATCATGTTTCATTGACAGTGATTCAGGGCAAATAAAACAAAACTTCCTCTAAACACCCATGCAGGCCAGAGTGTTAAATCATCCAGTATGTCAGTTATTCACTATATACAGACCCATGCAGGCCAGAGTGTTAAATCATCCAGTAGGTCAGTTATTCACTATATACAGACCCATGCAGGCCAGAGTGTTAAATCATCCAGTATATCAGTTATTCACTATATACAGACCCATGCAGGCCAGTGTTAAATCATCCAGTAGGTCAGTTATTCACTATATTCAGACCCATGCAGGCCAGAGTGTTAAATCATCCAGTATATCAGTTATTCACTATATACAGACCCATGCAGGCCAGAGTGTTAAATCATCCAGTAGGTCAGTTATTCACTATATACAGACCCATGCAGGCCAGAGTGTTAAATCATCCAGTAGGTCAGTTATTCACTATATTCAGACCCATGCAGGCCAGTGTTAAATCATCCAGTATATCAGTTATTCACTATATACAGACCCATGCAGGCCAGTGTTAAATCATCCAGTATATCAGTTATTCACTATATTCAGACCCATGCAGGCCAGAGTGTTAAATCATCCAGTAAATCAGTTATTCACTATATACAGACCCATGCAGGCCAGTGTTAAATCATCCAGTATATCAGTTATTCACTATATTCAGACCCATGCAGGCCAGTGTTAAATCATCCAGTAAATCAGTTATTCACTATATACAGACCCATGCAGGCCAGTGTTAAATCATCCAGTATATCAGTTATTCACTATATACAGACCCATGCAGGCCAGAGTGTTAAATCATCCAGTATATCAGTTATTCACTATATACAGACCCATGCAGGCCAGAGTGTTAAATCATCCAGTAGGTCAGTTATTCACTATATACAGACCCATGCAGGCCAGAGTGTTAAATCATCCAGTATATCAGTTATTCACTATATACAGACCCATGCAGGCCAGTGTTAAATCATCCAGTATATCAGTTATTCACTATATACAGACCCATGCAGGCCAGAGTGTTAAATCATCCAGTAGGTCAGTTATTCACTATATTCAGTGTCTGGGAGTTCAGGGTCTATGTCCCTGGTGGAACCTTATTTCTAATGTAGTGCACAGGGCCCTGTTCAATAATAGTGCACAATCTAGGGACTCAGAAATAGTCTCCAGTCACTTCTGCGTCACAGCCATAACATCCTTGACAGAAACATTTAAATTGTTCCTCTCCGGCTCGTAAAATAAATCCTGCCATATGTCCATAATATCCACACTGGTTTGGTTTATAGAGTCAACAGCAGTCAGTGGTTCAGAGCAAGACGGGAGGGAAGGGAACAGCTGTGGGGTGTGACAGTGTGTATTGACTGGGTCATGTTGGAATCATTTAGTGGAAAGCAAATCAATTAGGAGAGGATTGGTGCAGATTGCCACACAATGTGAAACTAGCTGTGCCTGTGCCAAGATGGTAAAGACTGGAATGGAATGGGATAAGAAATTCAACTGGCTGGCAAGGAACTGAGTGTACTAAACATTAGGAACATTGGGAACTTTCCTAATATTGAGTTGCACCACCTTTTGCCCTCAGAACAGCCTCAATTCCTTTGTGTGGTGGACCATTTGTGATACACACGAGAAACTGTTGAGGGTGAAAAATCCAGCAGCGTTGTAGTTCTAGACACACTCAAACCGGTGCGCCTGGCACCTACTACCATACCCTGTTCAAAGGCACTTCTTTAGCCTGTCTCCTTCCCTTCATCTACACTGATTGAAGCGACATCAATAAGGGATCATACTGTAGCTTTCACCTGGTCAGTCTATGTCATGGAAAGAGCAGTGTTCCTAATGTTTTGTACACTCAGTATGTGTATGTAGTATATTTATGGAGGATCTCTCTCTCCCTCTCTCATTTCAAAAGTGATAATGTACACAGACCTAATGCCCATTTTAGACCTACAGTATGTAGGATTATATATTTTTTAAATCTGAAATGTGCAGAATTGTTTTTAAAGTTACTAGTTAACATTAAACAATCTATATGTGTTCGGTAATAGAAATGCAGAGAGTGTTAGGCAAAACAATTAAGAAAAACTTGTGTAATGTTTCTGTTCAAATGTCTTCATATCATTTAACACATGACACCATAGAAAATGGATAAACCACATCACCTCTCTGCATCAAGACGCACTTTTCATTTGAAAGACATTTATTCAGATAAGCTAGAAACATTGTTCGAATCTATCACATTTATTTATACAGTGCAAAAACATCTATAAAAACCCAAGATATAGCACAGTGAAACCATCTGTAACAAACACTGACACACATATTTTCCTCATATCTTCATTCCAGGCCAAAACTGCAGCCAAAATACAGAGCAGCCTGGTAGTACCAGGAACTAAGAAAGTCCTGCAGAATTCCTCTAATAAAACACACAGACTAGCACGGAGCAGCTACAGGAAATAGGATTTAGGAATACAGCAGTGTAGGATGTCGCTGTGTGTAAAAAAAACTATCTGCAGCATGAAAACAAGTGGTCAAAAACCAGGAGATAAAACCAGGAGATAAAACCAGGAGATATAAACCAGTAGCTAATGGTTCACAGACAGAGGACTTCCTGCTTCTGAACATCTCAGTGTGTGTGAGTGTGTGTTACACATGCACAGAACATGGCCACATTCATAAATCATACGCCACTGAAACACATGTACGGCTGTGTGGCAGTTATAACGCTAAGCTAATTGATGACAAGTGTTGAGCTACTTAAAACAGACTGATATAAAGATGTTATGTATGTAACACGACCCAGTGTGAACTTGAACACGTACGGCATCCCCTCTAAAATAAAAATAGCAGTAGTATTTCAGTGGAGTGTTTTTAAAGGAATGACCCTATATCACAAAGTGGCTGGGAAAACTGTGAACGTCACCCACCCAGTTAAAGGACATCTCCTAGACATGTTCACCAGCCTTTCTATCTGACACACAACTCACTTGGTTTGAAATCCAATAGCCCCATTTTAGACTGAAATAAAACTTCTTCTTTTTTTTTTATTTTTTTTTTTTACAGGATTCTGCTTTAAAAATAGGTTAAAAGATGAAAAGTGAGAGTTTGAACTCCTGTCCTAAGAGTGAAATGTGAGAGCAAAGCATGAGAAGCTAAGGCTCTGCTTGTGCAAGTAGTGACAGGCTATGCTTTAGCCTATTAGGAGTCAATGGAGACCAAAGACAGCGTGAAAAACTCATTATTCCTCCTAATTCAGCAGTCAATCACAGAGCAAACACACACACACACGCAAGCACACACACACACACACACACATGCAAGCACACACACACTGCCAGTTTCAACACAACACCTGAAAACAAAAAGTTACCTGAATCTCCATGAAAAGTGGGTTAGTCTCGTCTACATAAAAACACAAATCACAGATGAAGAAAAAGAAAAGCCACAACTTTTATTACTGTCTCCCCAGCAGTTCACCCGTTAGAGGAGAGGAGAGAGAGACATCGAGAGAGAGAGAGATAGCTGTGGGAGAGTAGCGGCGGCGAGAGAGAGAAAGAGAGGGAGCGAGGGAGTGTATAGTAAATGAGAGGAACATGTTAGTACACTGCGTCGGAGAGAGTTTAGCTCCCAGCTACGCTCTGATTAATATCATATCTCCCCTCTCTCTCTCGCCTGCCTCTTGACAATCTTGTCACATCTGGCTGACAAATCCTCACAAGCCTCTCGGTGGCAGCGCAGGGCTGGAGTGGAGAGGGGCTCAAGGGGGCTGTAGGAGGGGGGGGAGGCTGGGGCGCAGAGGGGCGGATCATGCCCTGGGACTGGCTGGAGGGGGTGCAGGCTGCAGCAGAAGCCCCTCGCTGACGGACCATCATGAAGCTAATGAAGCTGACTGGGCTGGCAGGCTGCAGCCGCTGCACACACACACACACAGCAGCCCAGCTCAGAGGAGCCCAGCCCTGCTCTGTTCTGCCCCGGGGCCCTACAGCACTGAGACACACACTCACACCCAGAGAGAGAGAGCGAGAAAGAAAGAAAGAGAGAGTTAAGGAGAATGGGAACCAAGGGAAGAGAGGGAGAAAAATAGAGTATGAGAGACAAAGAAGGAAGAGACAGAGAAACAGAGAGAGAAAGAGAGAGAGAGAGAGAGAGAGAGAGAAAGAGAAAGAGACACAGAGAGAGGAAGAGAGAAACAGAGAGAGAAAGTCACATTATCATCCCACTCAGTTCAGAGGGTGAGGTGGAGCCAGTTCAGAGAGAGATAAGTCAACAGCCAGCTCACTAACACAGAGCCAGAAATCTGTTTTCAATGGTTCCACTGAACATGTCAAGGAAATAAAAGGCATTTTCAAATACCATGGAGAGTAACTTGGTTGGCCTTGTTTTGTAATGATTAGATATGAACTCTGTTTAGAAACTATGTCTGTTTGTCTACATGCCTTATTAATGCACATCCAAACATCTTATTCTGTAGACTGGAAGCATCTACCTGTGTCTACCTGGTAGTTGTACAGTATTCAGCAATTTTATTCAATCACATTCATTTGATATTTTTTATGATTTGTTTTACCTTTATTTAAACAGGGAGTCACCATTGAGACCAGGGTCCTGCATATACAATTCATAAGACACAATCAAATCAAAATCAGATACAATGTAAAATAAGTCATTAAAATACACCACAACACAAATATTCAAGAAAAACAGTTACATTCCACAGTATGAAGGTCCCCAATCAATATTTTCAATTGCCTGAGTGGCACCAGAACATCCAATTGTAATATATTTGGTACTTGGTTCCAGCAATGAGGTGCTTTAAAACTAAAAGCGGATTTACCTAGTTCGGTGGAGACCCGAGGAACCTCAAGCGTTAAACAAACCTGTATCTGGTGTTTTTATACTTTAACAACAAAGTTAGGTAAGTTGGAAGCTTGTGCAGGAAAGCTTTCTAAACAAAAAGAGAGTAATGACGTGCTCTATGGGACTTTAATGAGGACCAGCCAACCTTTTGATACAGGATGCAATGGCGAGTATTAAAACTGTCCCCTGGAATCAAAAATAGTATATGCTTCTATGTCGTGGCTTCAATATCATTTAGAGCAGTGATGTTTTTAATGAATAACCCATTATTCTAGTGTGACAAACATGTCTAACAGCCAAAGGATTCTCAGAGCTTTTGTGTCCTGAGAGTCCTATTATGAAGTTATTTTCCTCCATTTACATCAGATATGACAGGTACAAAACTGTTACCAAAACAGCTCAATGAAAGGATGTGCCACTGTAATTGCTATGTAAATGTGGTAGCACTTAACTGTGTTACTTTACAAGTTGATCTAATACATTTGTCGTATAATTATGCTCGTAACAACTATGTGTTAATAACATATTTTAAAACAAAAACGGCTCATGTTCAACAGAACACTGTACCAGTGACAGCAACACGCTGAATTCTGGGTACAACATACATTTGAATATTAAAATTAGCAATATTAACTTAAATACAATAAACAATATTCAGGCCAAAAAAATGATGTTCATCACAAAGAACTGTGGTAATGATACAATGCTGTTACTGTACAAACCAGTCTTGGATCAGATGGGACATATTGTGTTAAAGAAGTCTATTGGAGAGTTCATTCTCTATCACAAAAACAAGGAGGAGATAGAAAAACACCAAGCAAGGCCATGTGAGTCGATAACAAAGACGGTATTAAATCTGCCGAGAAGCTTGAAGGACCTCTGTTTTTAGTTCTATATTCACCTGAAAGAAGTTAATATAATCAAGATTCCATTAAATACCTGTCACCTAGATTTAAAGGTCAGAACACAACACACATACACACTCTGCAGAACAAGATGTGGTTGTGGTGTGTTGTTCACACCTCCCAACACAGAGAGACAGAGAGAAAGAGAGTGAGTGTTTGCGCCTAACAGCACCACACAGACACTTGTGCTAATTGTTACATTATGGCTGCAACAAAACATTAGGCTGCTCTTAAATTACATTCCACTAGTGAGTGGCCAGAAGCCAGCACACATAGAGACAGAGAGAGGAGCTAAAGCAAGCATGCCTTAGCAGTCTTCTGTACAGGGCTACACAGCAACAGACTGAGCATGCCTTAGCAGTCTTCTGTACAGGGCTACACAGCAACAGACTGAGCATGCCTTAGCAGTCTTCTGTACAGGGCTACACAGCAACAGACTGAGCATGCCTTAGCAGTCTTCTGTACAGGGCTACACAGCAACAGACTGAGCATACACAGCAACAGACCTTAGCAGTCTTCTGTACAGGGCTACACAGCAACAGACTGAGCATGTTTTAGCAGTCTTCTGTACAGGGCTACACAGCAACAGACTGAGCATGCCTTAGCAGTCTTCTGTACAGGGCTACACAGCAACAGACTGAGCATGCCTTAGCAGTCTTCTGTACAGGGCTACACAGCAACAGACTGAGCATGCCTTCTTAGCAGTCTTCTGTACAGGGCTACACAGCAACAGACTGAGCATGCCTTAGCAGTCTTCTGTACAGGGCTACACAGCAACAGACTGAGCATGCCTTAGCAGTCTTCTGTACAGGGCTACACAGCAACAGACTGAGCATGCCTTAGCAGTCTTCTGTACAGGGCTACACAGCAACAGACTGAGCATGCCTTAGCAGTCTTCTGTACAGGGCTACAGCAGCAACAGACTGAGCACGCCTAGCAGTCTTCTGTACAGGGCTACACAGCAACAGACTGAGCATGCCTTAGCAGTCTTCTGTACAGGGCTACACAGCAACAGACTGAGCATGCCTTAGCAGTCTTCTGTACAGGGCTACACAGCAACAGACTGAGCATGCCTGTAGCAGTCTTCTGTACAGGGCTACACAGCAACAGACTGAGCATGCCTTAGCAGTCTTCTGTACAGGGCTACACAGCAACAGACTGAGCATGCCTTAGCAGTCTTCTGTACAGGGCTACACAGCAACAGACTGCATGCCTTAGCAGCATGCCTACAGGGACACAGCAACAGACTGAGCAGTCTTCTGTATACAGGGCTACACAGCAACAGACTGAGCATGCCTTAGCAGTCAGTCTTCTATACAGGGCTACACAGCAACAGACTGAGCATGCCTTAGCAGTCTTCTGTACAGGGCTACACAGCAACAGACTGAGCATGCCTTAGCAGTCAGTCTTCTATACAGGGCTACACAGCAACAGACTGAGCATGCCTTAGCAGTCAGTCTTCTATACAGGGCTACACAGCAACAGACTGAGCATGCCTTAGCAGTCTTCTATACATGGCTACACAGCAACAGACTGAGCACGCCTTGGCAGTCAGTCTTCTGTACAGGGCTACACAGCAACAGGCTGAGGGAGAGAGAGTGCTGGGAAACACAGTAGTAATGAAACAAATGACAGGACCACTAAATAAACCCTCCACTGGGATAGACCAAATTACAAGCAGCACCCAGTTAGAATAGAATGGAAACTTCTGTATATACCAGCACTAACTTGGAAAGGAAGAGAAGCAACTGTATAAATCAGCAAATCATTCAAATGAAGGAATAGCTTAGACAAACACACAAAGGTCCCGTGTGGCTTAGTTGCGGATTGTGGGTTCGATTCCAATGGGGGACCAGTATGAAAATGTACGAAAATGTATGCACTCACTACTGTAAGTTGGTCTGGGTAAGAGCATCTGCTAAATTACTAAAATGTAAATATTGAGTTTGAATAGAATATAACCATGTGGATAACGAGCCCTGAGTTGCAATATAATAGAACCATGTGGATAATGAGCCCTGAGTTGGAATAGAATAGAAACGTGGATAACTAGCCCTGAGTTGGAATATAATAGAACCATGTGGATAACTGTCCCTGAGTTGGAATATAATAGAACCATGTGGATAACTAGCCCTGAGTTGGAATATAATAGAAACGTGGATAATGAGCCCTGAGTTGGAATATAATAGAAACGTGGATAACTAGCCCTGAGTTGGAATATAATAGAACCATGTGGATAACTGTCCCTGAGTTGGAATATAATAGAACCATGTGGATAACTAGCCCTGAGTTGGAATATAATAGAAACGTGGATAATGAGCCCTGAGTTGGAATATAATAGAAATGTGGATAACTATCCCTGAGTTGGAATATAATAGAAACGTGGATAACTATCCCTGAGTTGGAATATAATAGAACCACGTGGATAACTAGCCCTGAGTTGGAATAGAATAGAAACGTGGATAACTATCCCTGAGTTGGAATATAATAGAAACGTGGATAACTATCCCTGAGTTGGAATATAATAGAAACATGGATAACTATCCCTGAGTTGGAATATAATAGAAACATGGATAACTATCCCTGAGTTGGAATATAATAGAAACATGGATAACTATCCCTGAGTTGGAATATAATAGAAACATGGATAACTATCCCTGAGTTGGAATATAATAGAAACGTGGATAACTAGCCCTGAGTTGGAATATAATAGAAACGTGGATAATGAGCCCCGAGTTGGAATATAACAGAACCATGTGGATAACTATCCCTGAGTTGGAATATAATAGAAACATGGATAACTATCCCTGAGTTGGAATATATAACAGAGGAGGGCCTGTAGTCATATTGTCAGGTTAAAACAACTTCCTGCCTGGTTGGCTGCTTTAAAGTTCCTCCTTTTGTTTTAAGGGAGTTGCCGCAGTAAGTAAGCAGCGTCTTATGGCAGGTAAGGACAACCTCTACCTCCCTCAGCAAGCATGGACACAGCCCGGCCAGGACGCAAACATCAATCACCAAATGATTCACGTGGAAAAAAGAGACGAGAAATGATCTAGAAGTTACTGAATGCAAACCAGGCGCATTCTGTGAATAAACATGAATAATGACGGCATCAGCAAACGCTGGGAAACGACAGCGCTACAACGATACACGTTTTTCTCATGTCTACCTCAGGAGCATGTAGCAAGATTTGGCTAAAGGAGAGAAAAGAGGAGAAGAATGTGGAAAAGAAATAAGACAAGATGTTTCTCACCTCAGCCATTGTCATTAGAGATAGGTTTCCAGGGTTACCGTGTAGTTTGCCATTCCCTGCGAGTCCTACAAAAGAACTGCCTCCAACTCTCCCGTCTGAACAAGTACTAACGCAAAAGAGCCATCACACGCCAGCACTCTGTCACACACACTGTCACACACACACACACACACTGTCCTCAACGCTCACACCACATAAAAAAACAATAAACGTACTACTCTTACTCACACACACACCTTTTTCCACTCTCTCTTCCTATGTTGCTGAGGACTGGCTCTAAACTACTCAAGATGTGCTCTGTAGAATGTGTGTGTGAGTGTGTGTGTTGAAACCGGGCACAGGGGATTGGAATGAGATCCTCCCACTCTCCCACTCGGCATTCTCACCTCAGCTGCCTGCTCCCTCCCCAGCCAGCAGAGCAATCGCACAAACACACGCGCACACACACACACTCCCACCCCCATAGTCACAGGGCAGCCCCCCTCACAGCTGGCTAGAAGAGGGCATGACACTCATCTTTCACAGAGATTTGATCAAAAGGAATCACAAAGGCTGGAGGCACTCCTAATGCAGTCAGGAGAGACTCTACCTCTCCCTCTCTCTTTCCTTTCCTCTCCCTCTCTCTCTCAGCCTGAGTAATGCTTTAAATCAATGCTGCCCCTCTCAGAGCAGAGAGCTCAGTCCAGCATGGTTGTGTGTGTTCACCTTAATGGAGCTCTGTGAACAGCCTCCATAACAAGTTGTGCCTTGTGCCGTCAGGAATGTGTCAGTCTCTGTGTTAAGTATTTCTTTAGGACAAAGTACATTCACAATACTTCTGAAACATTATTGTCCCTGCTCACTCGGACACATTTCTTCACACACCTTTCTGACAGAACACAAGGTAGAATAACTCCAAGCCAGTTATCAATGATACAATTGACTCCCGCGCACGCACGCACACACACACACATGCACACACACACCTGTGTGTGACAGCGTATTGGACCTTAAATCCACCTTATTCAAGAACATGATCATCCAAATAAATGTGCAGGAGTAAATTTATCTTTGTGTGAATAATCAATTGTCTTTAGTTTTCAATTATCATAATGATAAAAACAGTGACAAAATGTGTGTTCACTCATTCAGAAATGGCCCACAGTGACTGTTTCACATCAGTGTTTAGGGCTATTGTCTCATGGTGACACACTTAAACCATGTCAGAGAAAAATGCTAATGAAGCATCTGACTGTTTCTTTTTGTTGTTGCTTCAATTATGAGCAACTCGCAGGGGTTAGAGGTCAGAGCACCCTGCAAAGTCTGCTATAAGCAGAGTAGCCTAATACTCTCTCTCTATCGCTCTCTCCTGTTTTTACATGTCTCTAATTCACTCTTCCTCATTAACTCCTTCACCGTTTCAAATGTTCTCTCTCTCCTTCCTGTCCATCTCCTTTCATCTCTTTGTTCTCCTTTGTCAATGTATTTTATTTGACTTTGTCGCTCTGTGTCTGTCTCTCTCGCTCTCAGAGAAAGCTCTCTCCTGTTGTGGATCTTAGCCATTAGGGGCGTCTGCTAATCCACAAATTACACAGCAGGTTTAAACAGGTATGCTGTTGCTGCCTCTGTCTGTCTGTCTGTCCTACCTGTGCTTTGTTAGCTACCAGCGGAGGAGAGGAGAGGGGAGAGGGTTTCCACCAGGAAAATAAATCACTCAGATGCTAAACATCTCAGGCCGCATTTTTTTTTATAAGCATTAAGTATAAATCTAAGTATTTACAGAATTTGCAGAGAGCGTCTGGGACGGTAACTGATAAAAACCTATCTAATAACCCTTGAAGTTGGATATTAACCCTCCATTACTTTCACACATGACATCAAAGCTTTTCTGATTTGTGAATAAGCCCAAATGTTATGATGTTATTACACATGGATCAGGAGAGATAGTCAATCAGGCATGCAACGTGGGGTGGAGGCGCTTCAGTCCTTCTTCCCCGTCAGGGAGATACATACGCCTGGAACTCTTCATTTATTCCTTACCTAGGGGATGCATACCAAACAGACAGACAGACGGACGGACACAGAGACCTGGGTTGGATTATGAGGTCCTGCTGGTTGGTTAGATTGCTGTTCTACGGTAGGCTAGAACCGCTGTTGCCGTATGCACGCCCCAAGGGTGGCGGAACGGAGGAGGCTCCCGCTAAAACCACAGTAAATAAACACCATGTGCAGAGAAAGAGGTCACGCTGTTATTTATATGTTGGCGTTTTGGTTTCCGAAAATAATCATAATAATGCTTGAGGATGAGTTGTGTTGGTATGAATGTTTGGCTTGGACTTGGAAATATCAATGGTTTATTTGAGACAACTTTACCATAAACTTGTTTTTGTACAAAACAATAATTAATAAATAAACATTTAAATCAGTATTAGATTTAGTTTGTTAAGGTGACAGAATCTTTGTACATTTTTTCAGCGCTGGTTTTATAAACAATATTTATTTTGCTTCTCCTCATAGTGAAACATTGAAAGTGGATTACCGAACTGGCATCTTACTGTGAAAAGCTAACAAAACGTCATTTTTTTACATGGCAAAAATATAACTAATTTGACATGAAATGTGAGATGATGTATGATTCAATGAAACAATGATCACTGATTATTCTCTCTCTGCTGTATCATAATGAACCAAAACAGAGAGTGCCTATCAGAAGACCTCTGTCTCAGGTTTTGGTCAGCTGTGCTATAGAGTGCTCACCAGGCTCAGAAAGTCTACGTTGTCTGTCTCAGATGTTGAAAATCTCTCTCTTTCACTGTGTATAGAATGTGTTTCTGTGATTATGGGAGCGCCTGCTGATTATGGGGCGTTCCCTGTCTGATTATGGGAGCAACTGATTATGGGAGCAGTTCCCTTGTGGGAGCTGTGTATAGAATGTGTTTCCTGTCTGATTATGGGAGCTGTGTATAGAGTGTGTTTCCTGTCTGATTTTTTAAAATCTTTATTTAACTAGGTAAGTCAGTTAACAACAAATTCTTATTTACAATGACGGTCTAGGAACAGTGGGTTAACTGCCTTGTTCAGGGGCAGAACAACAGATTTTTACCTTGTCAGCTCGGGGATTCAATCTAGCAACCTTTCAGTTACTGGCCCATCACTAACCACTAGGCTAACTTTTCTGTCTGATTATGGGAGCTATGTATAGAATGTGTTTCCTGTCTGATTATGGGAGCTGTGTATAGAATGTGTTTCCTGTCTGATTATGGGAGCTGTGTATAGAATGTGTTTCCTGTCTGATTATGGGAGCTGTGTATAGAATGTGTTTCCTGTCTGATTATGGGAGCTGTGTATAGAATGTGTTTCCTGTCTGATTATGGGAGCTGTGTATAGATGTGTTTCCTGTCTGATTATGGGAGAATGTGTTTCCTGTCTGATTATGGGAGCTGTGTATAGAATGTGTTTCCTGTCTGATTATGGGAGCTGTGTATATAATTTGTTTCCTGTCTGATTATGGGAGCTGTGTATAGAATTTGTTTCCTGTCTGATTAAGGCTCTGTATGTTATAAAAGGCAGGTCGTGTCCCCTAGGTAGTCACTAGATGACCATGTCTGAAGGAACTAAAACATCAGTAGTCGTTCTATAAAAGACAAAAGTGGCAATACATGAGCTATTTATATCCAAACTAGGGTTAGACTTCTGATTATTAGTAGGATGAAGGTAAATACTAGAGGAAGGGTTCTTTCATATTTGTGGTTATAAAGTGCCAAAGTACTTCCCTCCTCTCTGGAATGACCAGGTAGTGACGACCGTGTCGTCCTGACCCAGGCTGGGCCTGTCCAGACACAGCCAGGTGGAACAAACTGGAGTGGTTTGTTGTGAAGAGCTGTGTGTGTGGGTTGTGTGTGTGTCCTTGTGTGTGTCTGCAGTTAACGTATCTACCATGTGCATCTATCCTGTGTGTGTGTGCGTCTGCCTTTACTTTAGCTGACAGTAAAAAGGGTAGAGGAGAAGCCATTACCCACAGCCACTCAGCAGGACTGGCCTCTGGCTACATCCAGCAGCCTCTGTGGTACCAGGCCCCGACCGTCACCTCCCCAAATGGCAGGCGTTTACCTGTCATCCCCAGTCATTACTCAATAAACACTCTCGCATCCACGGTCACTTTAATATCACATTACAGAGGACAGAGAGAGGCTAAGAGAGCATGGGTGTTTCCCAAATGGCACCTTATTCCTATGGGCCCTGGTCGAAAGTAGTGCACTATATAGGGAATAGGGTGCCATTTGGGCCGCAGACTAAGAGAGCCTGAGTTTACTTCAAATTAGGCTTTAAACAGACGTGTCAGTGGTTGGGCTGGAAGATATTTAGTGGGGAAACAGGGCATGTGTATGTGCGTGTCCAATACAGCTTAGTTTGTTGAATGTTCGGTGAGTAATAAGATGGGTTTAGTCGTTAACAATCACTCCATGTATGCAAAAGAAACAACGCAGAATCGTTTTTTAGAGGGCCATTTTGACTCAAGGTAAATTATGCTGGCGCAACACACTGGTGTAGGTGTGTGTGGACGGTTTTAAAGTGTGCTTCTGTGTGTGTGTTCGTTCATGGTGGTTTAATAAAGACCAGTTTAATCTAAAGCAGTGAGAGTAAAAGCATGGATGGTCTCTAAGTGCACTTCAAATGTAGGTTTAGAGCACCTGTTTTAACATTCAACTAGAGAAATATATCAACTACGTGAGTTGCTTCAGTGAAAGGGAAGAACATTCTGATAGATCTGATTCTTATTTCAATATTTTAGACTAAATGCAGCACATTAAAACTCTCTAAAGATAAATAATACTATAGATTACTGTCAACAATGTAATTGTAACAGAAACGTCAATTACTATTAAACACTTGCTATTTAGCATCTATTCTATAGTGTCAACCACCTTGTTTGGAGAACAAAAATGTTGTCTGATGCTTTACTTATTTCCGTTGTCCCTCCGCCATTACAATAATGTTCCCCTCGCTGCCAATCAAGGTTTTGGACTGGAACCCTCAGAGAGCTGTGGACAGCGGTCTGGCTCATATGTGAGGGTGACTGATGCAAACCATGTGTCTGTCTGTTCTATCGGCCGTTGAGAGAGTGTGAAGGGATCCTAACATGGGGCTCACCTGCAGGAAAACACATTAGCAGAAACAAAAACAACTCACACGCAGAGAGTGAGAAAGACAGAGAGAGTGAAGGGATAGAAAGCGAGTGAAGGGATATAGAGAGAGAAAGAGAGAGAAGAGATAGAGAGAGAAAGAGAGAGAAGGGATATAGAGAGAAAGAAAGAAGGGATAGAGCGTGAGAGAGAAAGAAGAGAGAGAGAAGAGAGCTGGCTTCACTGTCTATTATTGTGTCAGATTAAAAAGCATTACTTGGCTGAAGTGGAACCATTGCGCTCCAAACCTACGGTTGTGAGAGGTAGATGGAAACTGGAGTCAGCGATCACTTTTCTCTAACATTTTACTCTAAGCATCGCTGTTTCTTTGTTTGGGGGTAATACTCACATGTGAGTGATGCCCGATCCTAAATGTAGCCCTATACCACCGATGCACCCTATGTTGTTGTGATTGTTGGTTGCATCTCATGTTGTTTGAAGTGCTTCTTACTCCTCTCCTCTATAGTTAGTTTGTTGTCCCATGTTAGAATCAATCTCACAGACCCCCCCGATCAGGTCACGAAGGAGAATAGAGAGAGATTAATAAAGCTACTCCCCGTCCTTCTCATCCCTCATCTCTCCATCCTTCCAGGTCTCCATCCCGTGAGTCTAGTATTGATCAGGCTTGTGGGGCATTAGAGGCAGGGGGAAGATGCTTTTATGATAATCTCTGTCAGGCGCAGCGAGCACCGGACAGTAATGGCTGCATTAGACCCCCATCCCCTTTCCACCCAACACCTGGCCTGTTCTCCTAGGACCGGCTGTTTGCATTACAACACTGTGTTAATGGGCTCTTTAGTGGCCGGGGGGTGGGGGGTGGTTGGGCTTGTTGAGAGACATAGGAAACTTTACAGGAGTTTCCAGTACAGGAGAAGAGCAGAGAGCAAGGAGCCATTGGGAGTGTCCAGAGAGAAAATGAGTGAAATGCATTATGGGAGGGAATGTTTTGCCTGCGAAGCCATTGGTTGATGGGGAAACTGGGAAGTGGATGAGTGGAGAGGGGAGGATATGTCTGGATCAGTGCAGACCCAGACAAACAGCTGATCAATATTTCCCTCCCTCCATTCATTGCTTTCTCACTCTGCCCCATCTCTTTCTCTGTCTCTCTTGTGCCCCCCCCCCTCTCAATGCTGTCCACTCAAGATCATTCCTGACTCTTTGCAATGAGGCTTTGTTTGAAGCGATTAGAATCTGAAGGTAAAGCTATATGGTGTCTGTGGTGGACTGTTAATAGATGAAGAATAGTCATTCTTGCTGGCTTGTTTAGTGGATTAACTTAAGATCAATAGGAGTATGAAACCTGGATGTTTGCATAAAACAATCAGAGAATTTTGGAGAAGAAAAAGGAAGTTACCCAAAAAATACAAGTTAGGAACTGTCCCTAAAAGATCTGGGCCCGATTTCATAAAGCATCTCAGAGTAGGAGAGCTGATCTAGGATCAGGTCCCCCCTGCCCATATAATCTTATTCATGATGACCTAAAAGGGGAAACCGATGCTACATCAGCATTCCTACTCTGCGACTTTGAGAATACGGGCCCTGGGGATTTTTCTCCCTTTCACCCTCACATATTTCACCAGGCAGGTCTTAGGGGGTGAAGCCTGGGGAAGCCTTCCCTGCCCTACCCTGCCTGACTGGAGGGAAAACAGATTACTGGGGGAAAAGAACGAGAGAAAAAAGACAGAAGAGAGACACCTGGACACCATCAGTCTCAGCCAAGGTAAACATCTCCGACATTCCTCCTGGCACACTGGCCTGCCGGGGTTAAAGGTCATGATGACAAACGAGTGACCCAGGTGCCCTGAGAGGCCGACAGAGGGGAGAGGCAGGAGAGGGGAGCCTCTGGAATCTCTCAGTAGGGGGACGGCCAGGGAGGGGACGGGGGACAACAAGTAGCATTCATTGGGCCAGGGATTTAGAGGTTAGGAGCCAGGGTTAAGAACCAGGACAGGGCGACATAGTCTATAGGGGCCTAGCCTGTGACCTTCACACCTCAGACTGCCTTAGCCACCTTTATATATATATATATCTTCCTTACACTCTCTTCTGTAGGGGCCTGTGGCCCTCAGAAAGTCTCTCTCTCTACCTCTGTAATTTTATTCCTTATGTCCCAACCTTCCTCCCTCCTCTCTCTCTACATCCCACACAGTGATGTGGACCTCCAGGCAGGGATGGCTCTCCCCTTGTGACATCACATACATGGGGACTGCAATGGCAAGTAGTTTAACTATGCTGGTCTCCTGCAACTTCACGTTAGGGCTCCCTTTGTTAACTCTTCTATATGTAAGTTACCGCTACACGCAAGCTATACTATTAATCAGGGGTTGTACTTATGAGTTTAATGGAGACTCTTTAAAACTGTCAAGGTTGTCAAGGGAAGAAAGTGTTGTGAGAGTACATCACAGAGATGTGGAGGAAAGAGAGGAAGAGGGTGTCAATTTGAACCAACGAGACATACTGTATTGATCTAATATGAAGTCAGCTGCAGCTTGGCAGCGTGTAATGACAATATTTAATGAGAAAGGAATGGTGAATATGTGCAGGAAGCCCGGTGGTGATAAGAACCAACTGGAAACAGACAGGCTTTCCTCCACACAGGTGCCAACCATCCATGGAAACAGGCAGACTTTCCTCCACACAGGTGCCAACCATCCACATGCTAGCTAGCTAATCACATCTGTTAGCGTAAAGCTAAGATACCGTACTGGAATGGCTAACGGTAATGAGGCTCGCATAAAGCACGTGATACTGTAATAATAACTAATAGCATATGGCTAAGGTACTGACACTTCGCATAAAACTAAGATACTGCAATTACTTTTAGCCTTAAGCTAAAAATTACTGTAGCCTAATTACTGTTAGCATGAAGCAAGTGTTAGCATAAAGTGTAGCTACTATAATAACTGTTAACTTAAACCTAAGATACTGTCAAGACTATTAGCATAAAGCTAAGATTCTGTAATGGTCATTAGCATAAAGCTAAGGTCAGTGGTGTAAAGAAACTTAAGTAGTTTTTTTGTGGTATCTGTACTTGGGTTGTCACAATATCAGTATCGTGTAAAGGAAACAAAACACGAAGCAGACTGAATTTCCTGAGGAAAACAGTCATAATGTTGGAAACAAGCTGCCTTATGTTGTCACCCAGAATCACATTTATTTTCCAAGATGTAGCACACAATATTGTAGGAAAATCAGGCATCGTAGTATTGTGATACTGGTATCATGACAACCCTAATCTGTACTTTACTATTTATATATTTTTTTACTTTCACTCGACTACATTCCTAAAGAAATGTTTTATTTTTACTCAGATACATTTTCCATGACACCCAAAAGTACTTGTTGCATTTCAAATGCTTAGCAGGACAGGAAAATGGTACGCACTTATCAAGAGAACGCGTGGTCATCCCTATTGCCTCTGATCTGACAGACTCACTAAACACCAATACTCTGTTTGTAAATTATGTCTGAGTGTTGGAGTGTGTCCCTGGCTATCCGTATAAAATAAGAACAATATAAAATTGTGCCGTCTGGTTTACTTAATATAAGGACTATTCAGTTATTTATACCATTTACTTTGACTTTTGATACTTAAATATATTTTTGAATTCACTATTACCTTTGACACTTAAGTATATTTAATACCAGATACAACTTTCTTGGAGTTAAATTGCTGAGGATTTATGATATTGTAGGCAACCCCCCTCCATCCCAGTGACAGGAACATGCCCGGGACTAGCAGTAGTATTATCTGAATAATTTAGCCCAGATGTTCTGTAGACAGTAAAGATAAGGTAGTATCAGTGAAGATGAGGTGAACAGTCCAGCTGAGTGATGAGTCAGTTGTTTAGAGTGCTCTGTGGTGAGGTATGCCCACTGACTTACAGCAGGAGTAGAGGGTGTACTGTGACCTCTCAACTTTACCCTCACGCTGAACCACACCCTGCCTCACCGCACATACACATAGTTTCCATGTAAACACATTTTCCAACAAACTCTCCCCACTCATTGATATAGTTACTCACAGAGGGGCTTCTGCAGCTTCTCACACACACTCTCTCTACCTCCCTTTCCCTCATAAGAGCTTTCTCTCTACCTCCCTTTCCCTCATAAGATCTTTCTCTCTACCTCCCTTTCCCTCATAAGATCTTTCTCTCTACCTCCCTTTCCCTCATAAGATCTTTCTCTCTACCTCCCTTTCCCTCATAAGATCTTTCTCTCTACCTCCCTTTCCCTCATAAGATCTTTCTCTCTACCTCCCTTTCCCTCATAAGATCTTTCTCTCTACCTCCCTTTCCCTCATAAGATCTTTCTCTCTACCTCCCTTTACCTCATAAGATCTTTCTCTACCTCCCTTTCCCTGCCTCTGCCCTACCTCTCTCTCCCCCTTTCCCTCATAAGATCTCTCTACCTCCCTTTCCCTCATAAGATCTCGCTCTACCTCCCTTTCCCTCATAAGATCTCGCTCTACCTCCCTTTCCCTCATAAGATCTCGCTCTACCTCCCTTTCCCTCATAAGATCTCGCTCTACCTCGCTCTTCATCCATTTATTTCTCTAATCCCTCTCCCCCTTTAAACCATTCTATTACAGTATCTCTCTCTCAAATTGCTTTACTGGAATGAGAAACATTGCATAAATACTAGAAACATGATACAAAATAACAACAATAGAATGACAACAGTGGATAGTAATAGAAAAATAGAATAGATAATGGGGACAATATTAGACAACCACCACCATCATCATTAAGCTACTACCGTTACCACCACCATTAAACTACTACAGCTACCATTACCCCTACTACGAATACCACCACTATTAAACTACTACCACTACCCCTAGCACCATTAAACTACTATCGTTACCATTACTTCTACCACCATTAAACTACTACCATTACCCCTACTACAACCATTACCCCTACTACCACTACCCCCATTAAACTACTAACCCTACCACCATTACCGCTACTACCGCTACCATTCCCCCTACTACCACTACCACCATTAAACTACTACCACTACCCCCACTACCATTACCCCCACTACCATCAGGAACAGATATAGTCCTTGGTTCTCTCCAGACCTGACTGCCCTTAACCAACACAAAAACATCCTATGGCGTTTTGCATTAGCATCGAACAGCCCCCGTGATATGCAGCTGTTCAGGGAAGCTAGAAACCAATATACACAGGCAGTTAGAAAAGCCAAGGCTAGCTTTTTCAAGCAGAAATTTGCTTCCTGCAACACAAACTCAAAAAAGTTCTGGGACACCGTAAACTCCATGGAGAATAAGAACACCTCCTCCCAGCTGCCCACTGCACTGAGGATAGGAAACTCTGTCACCACTGGTAAATCCACTATAATTGAGAATTTCAATACGCATTTTTCTACGGCTGGCCATGCTTCCCACCTGGCTACCCCTACCCTGGTCAACAGCACTGTACCCCCCCACAGTAACTCGCCCAAGCCTTCCCCATTTCTCCTTCTCCCAAATCCAGTCAGCTGATGTTCTGAAAGAGCTGCAAAATCTGGACCCCTACAAATCAGCCGGGCTAGACAATCTGGACCCTTTCTTTCTAAAATGATCTGCCGAAATTGTTGCAACCCCTATTACTAGCCTGTTCAACCTCTCTTTCGTGTCATCTGAGATTCCCAAAGATTGGAAAGCAGCTGCGGTCCACCCCCTCTTCAGAGGGGGGGGGGGACACTCGACACAAACTGCTACAGACCTATATCTATCCTACCCTGCCTTTCTAAGGTCTTCGAAAGCGAAGTCAACAAACAGATTACCGACCATTTCGAATCCCACCGCACCTTCTCCACTACGCAATCTGGTTTCAGAGCTGGTCATGGGAGCACCTCAGCCACGCTCAAGGTCCTAAACTATATCTTTATCTATATTTGGCTCCAGGTCATCTACAAGACTCTGCTAGGTAAAGTCCCCCCTTATCTCAGCTCGCTGGTCACTATAGCAGCACCCACCTGTAGCACGCGCTCCAGCAGGTATATCTCTCTGGTCACCCCCAAAACCAATTCTTCCTTTGGCCGCCTCTCCTTCCAGTTCTCTGCTGCCAATGACTGGAATGAACTACAAAAATCTCTGAAACTGGAGACTCATATCTCCCTCACTAGCTTTAACCTCTTGAAATTTCATTTTTGGATGAAAAACGTTCCCGTTTTAAACGGGATATTTTGTCACGACAAGATGCTCGACTATGCATATAATTGACCGCTTTGGATAGAAAACACTCTGACGTTTCCAAAACGGCAAAGATATTGTCTGTGAGTGCAACAGAACTGATGTTACAGGCGAAACCCAGATAAAAATCCAATCAGGAAGTGCCCCATTTTTTGAAAGCGCTGCATGCCAATGACTCCTTATATGGCTGTGAATGGGCTACGAATGAGCTTACGCTTTCTACGTATTCCCCAAAGTGTCTACAGCATTGTGACGTCTTTTTACGCATTTATGTTGAAGAATAGCCATAAGGGACCACATTGAGCAAGTGGTCACATGATGGCTCCCGCAGAAAATCTTGCGTAAAGTACAGAAGTAGCCATTTTTCCAATCGCTTCTTATGAGAAACCAATTGTCCCGGTGGATATATTATCGAATAGATATGTAAAAAACACATTGAGGATTGATTCTAAACAACGTTTGCCATGTTTCTGTCGATATTATGGAGCTAATTTGGAAAAAAGTTTGGCGTTGTAGTGATCGCATTTTCCGGCCGATTTCTCAGCCAAACGTGAAGAACAAACGGAGCTATTTCGCCAACAAAAATAATATTTTTGGAAAAAAAGGAACATTTGCTATCTAACTGGGAGTCTCCTGAGTGAATACATCCGAAGTTCTTCAAAGGTAAATGATTTGATTGCTTTTCTTATTTTCGTGAAAATGTTGCCTGCTGCTAGCAGGGCATAATGCTATGCTAGTCTATGATAAACTTACACAAATGCTTGTCTAGCATTGGCTGTAAAGTATATTTTGAAAATCTGAGATGACAGTGTGATTAACAAAAGGCTAAGCTGTGTCTCATTATATTTCATTTGTGATTTTCATGAATAGGACAATTTTCTAGAGATATTTATGTCCGCTGCGTTATGCTAATTAGTTTCAGGCGATGATTACGCTCCCGGATGGGTAGTATCATTAAGCACCAGCTGTCAGAGCAGCTCACAGATTACTGCACCTGTACATAGCCCATCTATAATTTAGCCCAAACAACTACCTCTTCAAACTACCTCCTCTACTGTATTTATTTAGCTCCTTTGCACCCCATTATTTCTATTTCTACTTCACACATTCTTCCACTGCAAATCTTCCATTCCAGTGTTTTACTTGCTATATTGTATTTACTTCGACATCATGGCCTTTTGTTTGCCTTTACCTCCCTTATCTCATTTGCTCACATCATATATAGACTTATTTTTCTACTGTATTATTGACTGTATGTTTGTTTTACTCCATGTGTAACTCTGTGTTGTTGTATGTGTCGAACTGCTTTGTTTTATCTTGGCCAGGTCGCAATTGTAAATGAGAACTTATTCTCAACTTGCCTAACTGGTTAAATAAAGGTGAAATAAAAAATAAACTACCACCATTAAACTACTACCACTACTACCTTTACCCCCTTTTGTTAAATCATCCCCCAGCGTTGCAACGATGATATGCAACGCAGGACACGCTAGATAAACTAGTAATATCATCAACCATGTGTAGTTATAACTAGTGATTATATATGTTTTATTTTTTTTATTTTTTTTAACCTTTATTTAACTAGGCAAGTCAGTTAAGAACAAATTCTTATTTTCAATGACGGCCTAGGAACAGTGGGTTAACTGCCTTGTTCAGGGGCAAGGCTAGTTTGTCTAGCGTGTCCTGCGTTGCATATAATCGTTGCAACGCTGGGGGATGATTTAACAAAAGCGCATTTGCGAAAAAAGCACAATCGTTGGACGACTGTACCTAACCATAAACACCAATGCCTTTCTTAAAATCAATACCCAGAAGTATATATATTTAAACCTGCATATTTAGCTAAAAGAAATCCAGGTTAGCAGGCAATATTAACCAAGTGAAATTGTCACTTCTCTTGCATTCATAGCACTCAGAGTCAGGGTATATGCAACAGTTTTGGCAGCCTGGCTCATTGCGAACTAACCAGAATTTTACGCAATTATGACATAACATTGAAGGTTGTGCAATGTAACAAGAATATTTAGACTTAGGGATGCCACGCGTTAGATAAAATACCGAACGGTTCCGTATTTCACTGAAATAATAAACGTTTTGTTTTCGAAATAGTAGTATTCGGATTCGACCATATTAATGACCAAAGGCTCGTATTTCTGTATTATGTTATAATTAAGTCTATGATTTTTTTTTTACCTTTATTTTACTAGGCAAGTCAGTTAAGAACAAATTCTTATTTTCAATGACGGCCTAGGAACAGTGGGTTAACTGCCTGTTCAGGGGCAGAACAACAGATTTTGTACCTCGTCAGCTCGGGGATTTGAACTTGCAAACTTTTGGCTACTAGTCCAATGCTCTAACCACTAGGCTACCCTGCCGATTTGATAGAGCAGTCTGACTGAGTGATGGTAGGCAGCAGCAGGCTCGTAAGCATTCATTCAAACAGCACTTTTGTGCGTTTTGCCAGCAACTCTTTGCAAGCACAGCGCTGTTTATGACTATCAGCCTAATGGCTTGTGTAAATGATGTGAAATGGATAGCTAGTTAGCAGGGTGCGCGCTAATAGCGTTGAGACTTGGAGTAGTTATTCCCCTTGCTCTACAAGGGCCGCGGCTTTTGTGGAGCGATGGGTAACGATGCTTCGAGAGTGGCTGTTGTCGATGTGTTCCTGGTTCGAGCCCAGGTAGGAGCGAGGAGAGGGACAGGTTACACTGGCAATACTATAGTGCCTATAAGAACATCCAATAGTCAAAGGTATATAAAATAAAAAATGGTATAGAGAGAAATAGTCCTATAAATACTATATTAACTACAACCTAAAACCTCTTACCTTGGAATATTGAAGTCTCATGTTAAAAGGAACCACCAACTTTCATATGTTGTCATGTTCTGAGCAAGGAACTCAAACCTTTTTTACATGGCACATATTGCACTTTTACTTCTCCAACACTTTGTTTTTGCATTATTTAAACCAAATTGAACATGTTTCATTATTTATTTGAGGCTAAATAGATTTTGATTGATGTATTATATTAAGTTAAAATAAATGTTCATTCAGTATTGTTGTAATTGTCATTATTAAATGTATTTTATTATTATTATATATATATTTTTTAAATCGGACGATTAATCGGTTTCGGCTTTTTTTGGTCCTCCAATAATCGGTATCGGTGTTGAAAAATTATAATCGGTCGACCTCTACCCACAACCACCATTAAACTACTACCACTACCATTGCCCCCACTACTGACATGACCCCTACTACCACTACGCCCATTAAACTACTAACCCTACCACCATTACCCCATCTACCACTACCATTCCCCCTACTACCACTACCACCATTAAACTACTACCACTACCCCTACTATCACTACCTTTACCCCCACTACCACTATTAAACTACTACTACCACCACTACCACTACCCCTACTATCACTACCTTTACCCCCACTACCACTATTAAACTACCACCACTACCACTACCTATACCCCCACAACCACCATTAAACTACTACCAGTACCATTACCCCTACTATCACTACCTTTACCCCCACTACCACTATAAACTACTACCACCACTACCACTACTACCATTACCCCTACTACAACTACCCCATTAAACTACTAACCTTATCACCATTACCCCTACTACTGCTACCATTACCCCCACTATCCCTACCCGTGCCCCCACTACCCCTACCACCATTACCCCTACCTTTACCCCAATACCGCTACCCCTACTACCATTACTCCCAATACCGCTACCATTACCCCCACCATTACCCATACTACCACTACCATTACCCCCACTACCCCTACCATAACCCCCCACTACCCTTACCATTACCCCCACTACCACTACCTTTGCCCCCACTACCGATACATTATCCCTACTATCACAACCACTACCCAATTAAACTACTCCCATTACCATTATCCCTACTACCACGCTCACTACTATTTTGAATAATAATCAGTAATAATAACAATAAAAACTACAACCATTACCCCCCCCACTACCATCACTACTATTACCCCCACCACCAATACCATTATCCCAACTACCATTACCCCCCCCACTATCCCCCTACCATTACCCCTACCACCACCATTATCCCTCCTACCACATTAAACTACTACCGTTACCACTACCTTTACCCCCACTACCACCATTAAACTACCCCGCCACCATTATCCCTACTACCACAACCACATTAAACTACACCACTACCATTGTCCCTACTAACACAACCACCACCCCATTAAACTACTACCGCTACCATTACCCCTACTACCACAGCCACTACTATTTTGAAAAACAATCACAGTAATAATAACAATAGAAACATTAATCTCTTCCTCCAAATAACAATAAAACAAAAAACAGTAATAATAACAAAACCTCTCCCTTTCTCTCTCCCTAGACTCTATTCCCTCTATTGCTACACCCCCCTTCCCCAATGGGAAGCATTAGACAAGTGGCTCTGTCTTTCAGAGCAGCTAGGCTTTTTTGATGCTGAGTTACATTCATCTACCGCCCTGTCTCCACCCCCATCTGATGCTGAGTTACATTCATCTCTGTCTCCACCCCCATCTGATGCTGAGTTACATTCATCTACCGCCCTGTCTCCACCCCCATCTGATGCTGAGTTACATTCATCTACCGCCCTGTCTCCACCCCCATCTGATACTGAGTTACATTCATCTACCGCCCTGTCTCCACCCCCATCTGATGCTGAGTTACATTCATCTACCACCCTGTCTCCACCCCCATCTGATGCCCATCTGATGTCTCCACCCCCATCTGAGTTACATTCATCTACCACCCTGTCTCCACCCCCATCTGATGCTGAGTTACATTCATCTACCACCCTGTCTCCACCCCCATCTGATGCTGAGTTACATTCATCTACCACCCTGTCTCCACCCCCATCTGATGCTGAGTTACATTCATCTACCACCCTGTCTCCACCCCCATCTGATGCTGAGTTACATTCATCTATCTCCACCCCCATCTGATGCCATTCATCTACCACCTGTCTCCACCCCCATCTGATGCTGAGTTACATTCATCTACCACCCTGTCTCCACCCCCATCTGATGCTGAGTTACATTCATCCACCCTGTCTCCACCCCCATCTGATGCTGAGTTACATTCAGTTCTCCACCCCTGTCTCCACCCCCATCTGATGCTGAGTTACATTCATCTACCACCCTGTCTCCACCCCCATCTGATGCTGAGTTACATTCATCTACCACCCTGTCTCCACCCCCATCTGATGCTGAGTTACATTCATCTCCACCCCCATCTGATGCTGAGTTACATTCATCTACCACCCTGTCTCCACCCCCATCTGATGCTGAGTTACATTCATCTACCACCCTGTCTCCACCTCCATCTGATGCTGAGTTACATTCATCTCTGTCCCGCCATCTGACAGCCATGTGATCTGCTCAGTGAAATCTAAATGTCATTACACCTGCACCTGGCAGCACTGGGCTGAGAGCTGAGGGAAACACACAAAGGGAATAATTCAATCCCTGGAGAGCACCTTCCATATGCTCCCTCCTGTTCCATGTCATCACATCAAACCAACGCAGGGTGTTACTTCATGGGACAGCAGACCGCTGGATTTTGCCCGAGCCTACATGGAGCGGCGAAGTATTATATATATACAGTGGGGGAAAAAAGTATTTAGTTTGCCACCAATTGTGCAAGTTCTCCCACTTAAAAAGATGAGAGAGGCCTGTAATTTTCATCATAGGTACAGTTCAACTATGACAGACAAAATGAGGAAAGAAATCCAGAAAATCACATTGTAGGATTTTTTATGAATTTGTGGATGGTGGCTGACTAAATACTTTTTTTGCCCCACTGTATATATGTGTATATATACACACATATAAATGTATATATTTTTTACCTTTATTGAACTTACCGTTACCGGCAAACCAGTAAAGCAACAAACCAGTAAACAATGAACCAATGAAGCAATGAACCAGTGAAGAAACAAAGTAAACATTGGTGAAGGCTAAAACATTGACACCTTTACTGAATTCTAGTGCTGCACACTGCAACAGCCCGTATCACAGAACCACGGCCTTGAATGAGCACAACACAAATTGTTCATTACATTGTCTAAAAAGCAAATGATTTTGTTCACTTCAAAAGGTAACTGAAAAAGAAATAAAGATTTGGGCCAAATAGTCTTATTTTGTTCCAAACCACTGCCAGTTGATTTGAGTTCCAGCTCGTTGTCCTGCGGGGCCGTCTCTCTCTCGCCCCTCAGGTGGTGGCAGCGGTGAGGCACTGAGACTTGAGGGGTTATTTACCCAGAGGGCTTTGCTGTGGTGACACAACGTGACCTCCTCTGGGCTGGGTTAGGGGTGGGCTCTAGGCACAGGAGGAAGATAGCAGGAACAGAGGGAATAAGTGAGGGGACAGATTAAAGAGACGAGGGCCTGGAGATTGTTGTGGGTCTGTGCGTGTCTTGGCTGTGTTTAGGTGTCATTAAGACCAACACAAACACTCACTCTGGTGGCTCTTACTCTATAGGACTCTCAGTGGTGGGTTTGTCCTCCTGTGTCCACCCTCTGACCCTGCACTGGAACACACACACACACGCACGCACGCACAAGGTAATTTAGTTGATGCTGTTATTCAAAGCGACTTACATTAGTGCAGTCACAAACACCCTACTTTGAGACACTCTGACACACGTTGAGACACACGTTGAGACACACTGAGACACACTGAGACATCCACAGCGTGGCCCAGGGCTGTAGAGCTGTGTTAGGGCTTGTAGGGGCTGAGTGAGGCTTGGCTGTGGCACTACAGTAGTCTGTTTGTGGACAAACATCACTGGGTGAAAGCTCCAGTCATCACATGTTTAAAGGAAGAGAGAGTCAAAGCTGTCTGGGTCAAACACCTGGGTCATGGTTTACACACACACACACACAATAGCATTTTAAAACAGAGAAGCTATTAACTGAACAAGAAATCTCATTTTTATTTTCCGTTTCAGAAGATTTTGAGCTGCACTTCATGTTTCCTAGTAAACATAGCCTACAACCCAGCCAGGTGAATTGGAAGGAGTTTTTCATTAAATAACATCTAAAGGAAAACCTCTCTGAAAGATGTTATTCAAGTCTGATCAATGCTCACACCGCAGAAAAAGCCTTCTCTGGGGCTATCCTTTTATTAACATGAGAGAAAGATGATTCAGACATGCTTCATCTTAAAACACATTGGCTTACAACACAAAACTACACCCATCACCCAGTGGCACCTTATTCCATATGTAGTGCACTATGTAGAGAATAGGGTACAATTTGGGACGGACCCACTGATACAAGCCCATTCCAAGCCAGTCAAATGAGAGACCTAACCCAGCCCAGTTTTCTGCCCAGTCAGCCACAGCCCAGAAACAGCAGCCAGAAACAGTCCCTGTAACGTAATGAGTGTTTTCTCTCTTAAAATGGTGTTCTGTAGACAGGCCCTATCAGAGACAGTAATAATCACCACAGTGGTGTGTGTTGTATGTGTGTGTGTGAGACACTCACAGCTAATAAAATACGTAATTTATTAGGCTTCCAGATGATCCACTAAACTCTTGCAGGTCGTCACACACACACACACACACACACACACACACACACACACAAAAGCTGTTCAATATTTAAACAAAACAAGCGTGAC
This sequence comes from Oncorhynchus nerka, assembly GCF_034236695.1. Classification (NCBI taxonomy): domain Eukaryota; kingdom Metazoa; phylum Chordata; class Actinopteri; order Salmoniformes; family Salmonidae; genus Oncorhynchus; species Oncorhynchus nerka. Next base: position 86,473,127 of record NC_088422.1, read on the forward strand.
ACGGTGTCTCACACGATCACAGACAACATGGGCCTCAACCACTGGGGTGACTTGTTTTTCCCCCCTCTCTCTCCCACTCTCTCTTTCGCACTCTTTCTCTCCATTTCTGCCTCTTTAGTGAAATGTGAGACCCCAGCAGCGACATTCCTTTGTGAAGAGCAGGGGAGAGAAATGCTCCCCGTCTCTGTCGACTCCAACCACACAAATAAAGTTTCCAAACTGGTGAGAGAGAAAAAACTATTCTACTCTTCATTCATGATCTCCATTTAGATATTATTCTAGAACACCAGAACAAAGAGCGACATGGCTGTGTGTTGTAGTACTGGGCTAAATGACAATGTACCATCATCCACCGGCACAATGTAATGACAGGGACACAGGATTATGTCAAAGAGTCACAAAGACAGTATTAGGCTAGCTGACAATGTACTGTCAATGACAACTATTTAAACACAGGGACACAGATTTATGTCAAACGAAGATACACGTGTACAGGATCGGTGCTGTCTGAGCTACTTGACATCTCCTTGGGGACTTAGTAGTTAATCAGAGCAAGATGTTGATTTTCAGTTTTAATGATCAGAATGGGCCGATTCCACACAGACACAGACATGTTTCCTCCCCACGTACATCTGTTTGTGTCACAATCAATCAGCGCTGACACATACACACACACACCACTCCCACCGGTCGGCCCAGACACACACACCGGGCCTTCCCATAAGGCATGGGGACATAATTACCCAGCCTGCCCATGACATTCCTGTTTAAGGGTCACAGAGAATACCCCCCCACCTCCCACGCACACACACTTCATCCATGGCTGGATTAACCACGTCACCAGGAGTGAGTAGTGAGTAGAGAGGGGTAACAGGGTTGGGTAGAGAGGGGCAAGGGGGCATGGTGGGGGAGTGAGGGCGGATGAAATTGGAAAAGCATGTGGGAGATGGAGCTTTGTGTGTGAGACGGATCCAGACACTTCCAGATGCCCGGGCTGGGAGGCAGGCTGAAGCCAGGGTTGAAGGGGGGTTGAGGGGGGCTGACTGAGAGCCACCTTCCCCAGGGTCGTGATTCACCTGGAAGGAGGGCCAAGCACTGCCAGATGTGGAGGAAGCTGCCTGGGACCCACACGTTAACACTGGCCCGATTGTGCGGCAGCATATGCTTCCAGTCAAGGGTGAAAAATGCAGGCACCAGCACATGCCAGAAGTCTTTCAAGCATGGCCCAGCAGTCAGCCCCGAGCTCTAGCACACTGATCCATACACACACACACACAGAGATCCTCCCAGTCATCCAGTCAGTGCAGGCATGTCACCACACAGCAAGTCAAGGCTGGTTAAACTATAAAATAGCTAAGGGACCTGGTCCAGACACCCAATCCTGGCTATACCACACACACACACACACACACACACACACACACACACACACACACACACACACACACACATTGAGGGAGAGTGAAAAGTAGAAAGACAAAGACAGGTAAAGAAATAAAAGAGAGCGAGAGAAAGCGACAGAGCGAGGGAAGGAGTGATAGATCCACAGCTCAGAGGAGTGCAGTTTGAGGCAAAACAAGTCAAGGTGCTGATTCAAACAAACCCAGATGCCCACAGTTCAGATGCTGACTCAGAGATGACTTCATATGAGAAAAACACACATAGTCCGTTCTAACACTACATGTTCTCCCAGGAGACTGGCCCCATTCACATTACCCCGGAGACAGGCTCCATTTACATTACCCAGGAGACTGGCCCCATTTACATTACCAAGGAGACTGGCCCCATTCACATTACCAAGGAGACTGGCCTCATTCACATTACCAAGGAGACTGGCCCCATTCACATTACCCAGGAGACTGGCCCCATTCACATTACAAGAGGTCTCTTCACAGTCCCCAAGTCCAGAACAGACTATGGGAGGTGCACAGTACTACATAGAGCCATGACTTCATGGAACTCTATTCCACATCAAGTAACTGATGCAAGCAGTAAAATTTGATTTAAAAAACATTTAAAAAACACCTTATGGAACAGCGGGGACTGTGAAGCAACACAAACATAGACACAGACACATGCATACACACACGATAACATTTGCACTATACACACATAGATTTAGTACTGTAGATATGTGGTAGTGGTGGAGTTGGGGCCTGAGGGCACACAGTGTTGTGAAATCTGTGAGTGTATTGTCATGTTTTAAAAATGGTATAAACTGCCTTAATTCTGCCTTGGCAGCAGCTAAATGGGGATCCATAATAAATACAAATATAAAACATGACCCAGGAGACTGACCCCATTCACATTACCCAGGAGACTGACCCCATTCACATTACCCAGGAGACTGACCCCATTCACATTACCCAGGAGACTAGGCCCATTCACATTACCCAGGAGACTGGCCCCATTCACATTACCCAGGAGACTGGCCCCATTCACATTACCCAGGAGACTGGCCCCATTCACATTACCCAGGAGACTGGCCCCATTCACATTACCCAGGAGACTGGCCCCATTCACATTACCCAGGAGACTGGCCCCATTCACATTACCCAGGAGACTTGTTCCATTCACATTACCCAGGAGACTAGGCCCATTCACATTACACAGGAGACTAGGCCCATTCACATTACCCAGGAGACTAGGCCCATTCACATTACCCAGGAGACTTGCTCTATTCCCACTTGGAAAAGGAATAACGTTGTAGACAAGGCCATGACATGTTTCAAAATCATACTGAGCACTCCCACTAGCTGAGCACCCATTCACTTAAATCACAAGATGAAGATTATAAGTGTGTGTGTGTGTGTGTGTGTGTGTGTGTGTGTGTGTGTGTAAGTGTGAGTGTGAGAGAGAGAGTGAGAGTGTACAGGGACACACAACTGGCGAGCACACATTACCTGTCATACTGTAAATCTCATCCAAATCCTCCTAACCTGGACACACACACACAACACACATGGACACACACATGCAGATGGCCACCTTCAGGCCTGTAACAGTCTGAGGCCCTTGCTGAGTGAGGAATGTGTGTGTTCCACAATGACCTCATTGTACCGTGATATGGCTTGTCTGAGCCGAGCTCTCTGTGGCAGAGTCACACCTGTTCCACCTATGCCAAAGAGCTGACAAAGCCAGAGCTACATCAATCAGCATTTAAACACAGGAACACACATACAGACACACACACACACATACAGAGGCACAAAACCACATGCACACACACGCATAGACACAGAGACAGACAGAGAGACACACAGACACGCAGGACGGACACATAGGCACAGACAAGCACTCACACACTGCTGATGTGGCTGTCTGTCTGTAGCCCCAGCCCTCCTGACAGGGTGGCTCCATGACTGCAGGCAGGTACGTTGTTAACCCTTTGTGAGCACAGAGATGAAGACCGTCATTCCACTGCTCCTCTCTTCAGAGTTGTGTCCTCTCTCAGTGTTTCAATCTACCCCAATATTTCTCGACATCACTCCTAGGGACCTAGGCAATCATTAATGACAGATTTTTACTGATAACTGATAAGGTGCATGTAATATGTACAGTTGAAGTCGGAAGTGTACATAAACCAGTTTAAATGACTCCAACCTAAGTGTTTCAACCACTCATCAAATCTCTTGTTAACAAACTATCGTTTTGGAAAGTCGGTTAGGACATCTACTTTGTGCATGACACAAGTCATTTTTCCAACAAATGTTTACAGACAAGTTTATTTCACTGCATCTCAATTCCAGTGGGTCAGAAGTTTACATACACTAAGTTGACTGTACCTTTAAACAGCTTGGAAAATTCCAGAAAATTATGTCATGGCTTTAGAAGCTTCTGATAGGCTAATTGACCTCATTTGAGTCAATTGGAGGTGTACCTTTGTGCATGACACAAGTAACTTTTCCAACAATTGTTTACAGACAGATTACAGACAGATTATTTCACTTATAATTCACTGTCTCACTATTCCAGTGGGTCAGAAGTTTACATAAACTAAGTTGACTGTGCCTTTAAACAGCTTGGAAAATACCCCAAAATGATGTCATGGCTTTAGAAGCTTCTGATAGGCTAATTGACATAATTTCAGTCAATTGGATATGGATCTGTGGATGTATTTCAAGGCCTACCTTCAAACTCAGTGCCTCTTTGCTTGACATCATGGGAAAATCAAAAGAAATCAGCCAAGACCTCACAAGTCTGGTTTTCATCCTTGGGAGCAATTTCAAAACACCTGAAGGTATCACGTTCATCTGTACAAACAATAGTACGCAAGTATAAACACCATGGGACCACGCAGCTGTCATACCGCTCAGGAAGGAAACGCGTTCTGTCTCCTAGAGATGAACGTACTTTGATGCGAAAAGTGCCAATCAATCCCAGAACAGCAGCAAAGGACCTTGTGAAGATGCTGGAGGAATCAGGTAAAAAAAAGTATCTATATCCACAGTTAAACGAGTCCTATATCACCAAAACCCGAAAGGCCGCTCAGCAAGAAAGATACCTCTTCTCCAAAACCGCCATAAAAAAGCCAGACTATGGCTTGCAACTGCACATGGGGACAAAGATTGTACTTTTTGGAGAAATGAAACAATGAAACAAAAATAGAACTGTTTGGCCATAATGACCATCGTTATGTCTGGAGGATAGAGGGGAGGCTTGCAAGCCGAAGAACACCATCCCAACCGTGAAGCACGGGGGTGGCAGCATCATGTTGTGGGGGTGCTTTGCTGCAGGGGGGACTGGTGCACTTCACAAAATAGATGGCTTCACGAGGATGGAAAATTACGTGGATATATTGAAGCAACATCTCAAGACATCAGTCAGGAAGTTAAAGCTTGGTCGCAAATGGGTCTTCTAAATGGACAATGACCCCAAGCATACTTCCAAAGTTGTGGCAAAATGGCTTAAGGACAACAAAGTCAAGGTATTGGCGTGGCCATCACAAAGCCCTGACCTCAATCCTATAGAATATTTGTGGGCAGAACTGAAAAAGTGTGTGCGAGCAAGGAGGCCTACAAACCGGACTCAAACCTGACCCAAAATTCACCCAACTTATTGTGGAAAGCTTGTGGAAGGCTACCTGAAATGTTTGACTCAAGTTTAAATAGTTTAAGTCAATGCTACCAAATACTAATTGAGTTTATGTAATCTTCTGACCCACTGGGAATGCGATAAAAGAAACAAAAGCTGAAATAAATCATTCTCTACTATTATTCTGACATTTCACATTCTTAAAAAAGTGGTGATCCTAACTGACATAAGACAGGGAATTTTACTCTGATTAAATGTCAGGAATTGTGAAAAACTGAGTTTAAATGTATTTGGCTAAGGTGTATGTAAACTTTAGACTTCAACTGTAAATATGCATGAAGTAGTAAATAAGCCATATTGGGTGAACGAATCAAAGTTTATGTCACGCGCGCCGAATACAACAGTGAAATGCTTACTTACAGGCTCTAACCAATAGTGCAAAAAAGGTACTAGGTGAAAAATAGGTAAATAAAGAAATAAAACAACAGGAAAAAGACAGGCTATATACAGTAACGAGGCTATAAAAGTAGCGAGGCTACATACAGACACCGGTTAGTCAGGTTGATTGAGGTAGAATGTACATGTAGATATGGTTAAAGTGACTATGAACTTATGATGAACAGAGAGTAGCAGTACTGTAAAAGAGGGGTTGAGGGGGGCACACAATGCAAATAGTCCAGGTAGCCATTTGATCACCTGTTCAGGAATCTTATGGCTTGGAGGTAAATACTGTTGAGAAGCCTTTTTGTCCTAGACTTGGCACTCCAGTACCGCTTGCCATGCGGTAGTAGAAAGAACAGTTTATGACTGGTGTGGCTGGGGTCTTTCACCATTTTTAGGGCCTTCCTCTGACACCGCCTGGTGTAGAGGTCCTGGATGACAGGCAGCTTAGCCCCAGTGATGTACTGGGCCGTACGCACTACCCTCTGTAGTGCCTTGGAGTCAGAGGCCGAGCAATTGCCGTACCAGGCAGTGATGCAACCAGTCAGGATGCTCTCGATGTTGCAGCTGTAGAAGCTTTTGAGGATCTCAGGACCCATGCCAAATATTTTTTGTTTCCTGCGCGGAAATAGGTTTTGTCGTGCCCTCTTCATGCCTGTCTTGGTGTGTTTGGACCATTCTAGTTTGTTGTTGATGTGGACACCAAGAAACTTGAAGCTCTCAACATGCTCCACTGCAGCCACGACGATGAGAATGGGGGCGTGCTCGGTCCTCCTTTTCCTGTAGTCTACAATCATCTCCTTAGTCTGGTTACGTTGAGGGATAGTTTGTTATTCTGGCACCACCCGGCCAGGTCTCTGACCTCCTCCCTATAGGCTGTCTCGTTGTTGTCGGTGATCAGGCCTACCACTGTTGTGTCGTCTGCAAACTTAATGATGGTGTTGGAGTTGTGTCTGGCCATGCAGTCGTGGGTGAACAGGGAGTACAGGAGGGGATTAATGGTGTTGATGTGAGCCATTACCAGCCTTTCAAAGCACTTCATGGCTACGGACGTGAGTGCTACAGGTCTGTAGTCATTTAGGCAGGTTGCCTACACATTCTTGGGCACAGGGACTATGGTGGTCTGCTTGAAACATGTTGGTATTACAGACTCAATCAGGGACATGTTGAAAATGTCAGTGAAGACACTTGGTCAGCACATGCCCGGAGCACACGTCCTGGTAATCCGTCTGGCCCCGCAGCCTCACGTCGGCTACGGAAAGCGTGATCACACAGTCGTCTGGAACAGCTGATGCTCTCATGCATGCCTCAGTGTTGCTTGCCTCAAAGCGAGCATAGAAGTGATTTAGCTCATCTGGTAGGCTCATGTCACTGGGCAGCTCGCGGCTGTGCTTCCCTTTGTAGTCTGTTACAGTGAAAAATCTAAATCTTTCTCCATTTGTGTACGCCCCTATAGATTCAATACATGATGTATTCAGGTATGTCGTGGAAGGTACATGTAAATGCTGTTTACACACCTTTTTACTCTGCATATAGTTTTTTTGCCATATTAGCATAGTTAGCATTAGAAAGCCTTCTTGACCACGTAACTACATTCCTGGATGTATCATACTGGACCTAGTACATCCTTTCTAGTGATCTGTTGAAGTCATGCGGAATCGGTCCATTCTAGAACAGGGTAAAGAAAAACATGCATAGCATTGTATGTCTATAAGTACAAGTAGCTGTTCAGTTCTGGGACAGGGAAGGGCAACTCCAGTCCTCAGGGTCCTGATTGGTGATGCACTTTTGTCCCAGGCCTAGCTAACACACACCTGACACCAATAATTAACTTCTCAAAGTCTCCAGTTTAGAATAAAATAAGTTTAATCAGGCGTATTAGTTAGGGCTGGGGGAAATGTATGACACCAATCAGGCCCCCTAGGATGCAGAATCACGTTATTGGAAAAAAAGGCTGTTCTGATAGCAGGCCTGGTTGTGGCTAGATATGTTTGAGTTGTGTCAGAGACAATTGTAGCATTGAGTTTAACCCTAACCCTTTTCCTAATTCTCCTAACCTGCTACGCTAATTCTCCTAACCTGCTACGCTAATTCTCCTAACCTGCTACGCTAATTCTCCTAACCTGCTCCTAACCTACGCTAATTCTCCTAACCTGCTACGCTAATTCTCCTAACCTGCTACACTAATTCTTTATGCCTATTCAGGAGCAGAACGACAGATTTGTACCTTGTGAGCTCGGGGATTTGAACTTGCAACCTTCTGGTTACTAGTCCAACGCTCTAACCACTAGGCTACCCTGCCGCCCCATTCTCCTAATCTGTTACAAAAAGTCCCTTCAGCTGTACATCTAGTCAGGACTGGCAGGTCTGCCCGCAGAACAGCGTGTGTTTCCAATAAAGCGATTCACCCCCAAGGACTCGAGTTGCCAATCCTGTTCTAGGATGTTTTGCTGAAGTCCATTTCAGTGGGCGTGTCCTAAAGTCATTAGATGGCACCCTATTCCCTATATAGTGCACTACTTTTGACCAGAGCCCTATGGGGAATAGTGTGCCACTTGGGATGCAAACATTGTCATACGATCCATTATCCATCAGTCCAGTCCCTAGGCCGGAAGAGTGAAGAGTGCACTGATGAAGGCGCCGATGGTTGTGTGTGATTGTGGCTAAAGTGATGTTTGGGAGTGCAGTGAGGAAATGGCCGTCTGTTTGTCACATTAACAGGGTCATCCCACTGAGACTTAATCAATAACTCCATACACTGCCTGACACTCAACTGGGGCCCTATAAAATCTATGATGCGGAGAACGCGGAACGAATCATGGAATCCAGACATTAAGACATAATTTCAACAATATTCAAAAATGTATTGAACTTAGTAGGAAATCGACTAAATGTATTGAACTTATAAGAACATGTATTAATATGCCCAAGATTATCATAAAACATGAACAAAATTCAATGATTCGTATTTTCCTTTAACTTTCTGACGAGGCAATGCAGGAATGTCCGTCTGTGTGAGTGTTTGTCTACCACTTGTAGCCGTTAGTGATGACGCTAACAATGATAACCTTCTTCTGGTAGATGGAAAGGCTTTGCCAAAAACCTTCTCAATTAAATGTTAACTACAGTATGTCTACCTGGTATCATAATATCATGATTATTTGCATCAATCCAGTGGCGATTTGTTTAGCCAACTCTGCAATGACATGTGCTACAAAAATAACCAAATGAGTCTATTGTCGGTGCACAGCTGAATTAAAGGGCATCTTCTATTTTTCCCAGACCTCAAAAGTGGTCTCCTGATGCGGTTTAAGCATTGTTGTGGACTTAAAACATCCAATATTGTTGTTATTCAATTAAAAACGTGCAATTTTGAGAGCAAAAATCTTCTTTTTTTTACTGAAACTTTGAAAAACTAAAACTGAGAAAATTGAATTTTGGAAAAAACAGAATTAGGCAAAAAATAAAATGTCAATGGGCCCTACTAATAGCTACAGGTAAATGCCAAAATAATGGAAAGTATAATGAAAGGAGGTGCTTCCACACAGGTGTGTTTTCTGCGTTAATTAGGAAATCAACATGCAGGTTAATGAATAAAAATGCTGAGCAGGCCATTATTTTGGCTACCAGGGCTATGCCCCCATAGGATGACAATGCCTCCATCCACAGAGCACAAGTGGTCACTGAATGGTTTGGTGAGCATGAAAACGATGTAAACCATATTGCATGGCCGTCTCAGTCACCAGATCTCAACCCAATTGAACACTTATAGGAGAATCTGGAGCGGCGCCCGAGAGTGTGTTTTCCACCACCATCAACAAAACATCAAGCGATGGAATATCTCGTGGAAGAATGGTGTCACATACCTCCAACAGAGTTCCAGACACTTGTAGAATCTATGCCTAGGTGCACTGAAACTGCCTCTGCATCTCATCTCTGGGGTTTTAGGATGGGTTTCTGAATAAGCACTTTGTGACAACTGCTGTTCTAAAAAATAAATGTGATTGACTGTTCTGGATCATGGTGGCACAACACCCCATTAAGACACTTTATGTTGATGTTTCTTTTATTTTGGCAGTTACCTGTATTAGGCTATTATCTGGAGGCCAGTAGTGTACTGTTTTCATCCGTGTTTCAAATCACTGTGGAAAGAGACACCAAAGCAACAAAAAATGTAAATCTGCGAAAGCAATTCGAAAATTTGCCATGTCATATGACACATTTAAGCAGTCGGATATATCAAGCTTTTATTCTCTGACAAATATACACTACCATCACTAAACACTGACAAATGAGAAGTGTTTAAACAGTAAAGAATTGGTTTGATACAGACACATTGACACAAGTGTGTGTATGGTACCACAGCATCTTGGCGGTGGAGCTATGAGGCACAGAGCCAGGGGCTGGATGGAGGATTGTGTCTGGGCTGAAAGGGATCCAGAGAAAGGGGTAGATAGGCTCACACCGACCCCCTCACTACTGGAACACACCACTAACACACTGCCAAGTTCTCAGGATCCCACACACGCACAAGCACGCATGCACAAACACGCACACACACAAACACATGGATGCACACACACAAGGCTCTGCTGACTCAGAGAGCACACCAGATACCATTCCGTTTTCTTCCGTGATATTCCTTTTTTTCCAGAGGGAACGAGAAAGAGAGAGAGAAACTAAAACAGACAGAGAACACACTACTAACTGCCAAGTGCAAAGTATTTTTTTGTGTCAGATCTGTCTTGTCCTTCTGCCTATGGTTCAAGGAACATAGGTCTCTCTGTTGCTCCACTATGAAGAAGAATACTGAATTAATCCATACGAGACTGCTGTATCCAACCCCTCCGATACACACACGCGCACAAAGTTGGAGAGGCTGGAGCAGAGGGCAGCCACCCTGCAGCGCCCAACTATGTACAGCTAGCAGATTTTACTTTTAGATTTTGCCTAATATAATGCAGGTTCTGATTCCGGGCTCCTGGTGTCCAGCTTCAGAGCATATCTAGCTATGGGAAACACTGGTTTGAGAATGGCTGGAGAGTGGTTAAAAGGAATCCATCAAGCATGCCATCACCCCCACCCCACTGTCCTAGTGATGGGATCCAGACTGGTTCCAGACCCCCTATCCCAGGTCCACCACCCCTTCTCCCCACCAGTCCATCCCCACACATCATCAATACCCCTCAAACCCTCTGTCACCCCACGCACACACACGGGCCCCCCTACCCCTCCCACACACACACACACACACACCCAACCCTACACAACCCCCTCTGGAAGCGCTCACATGAAAGGGGACCAGCTTAACGTGTCATTGATCAGGCCAGCCAGGGGTCTGCAGCGCAGCACAGGGGGCTTTCTAGAGCTATCGGTCACTCTAGGAGAATCCCATCCCAGAGAATGCACATCACACACACACATGCAAAGGCATACATCACAGCCTTCTTTTTACTGTATTACATGTGCAGTTATCCGTCTCTAATAAAAGTATATGGATTACATTTATATAGTATTTTTCTTCTGGTTGGATCTATATAGTTGTTTTATAGAGCTTTGGTCAGACACACACACAGACACACACAGGCACAAGCGCTCACACAATCACACACACACATCCAAGTGTAGTAGGTACAACGATATAGGCCAGTGGTTCCCAAACTGAGGGGTGAACTCGACAAGCCCCTGCCCCCAACTCCGTCCGGCTTTCAACTTGCTCTTGAAAGTTGTAATAGTAGAATGCACAAGGTGCAGATTCAAAATTGGGTTGTGCATCATCAGTTTTCCTCTTGTCATGTCAGTCATTATATACCTTAATGTATAACTTGTCAGAAATGCTCAGATCAACTAGCATAGTTTTTTTTCTAGGTTTTTTAGATTTTGTAGTAATATTCGAGTCACTCAAATATCATATGAATACACATTAGACATGGAAAAATGTATAGAATTGCAAGAAAATATGCTTTAAAAACAGCAAAACGTCCTTTGCATCCCTTGGCAAAATGTGTAGAATTGCAGCAAATAAGCTTTAAACCTGCAAAATGTTGTCTCTGTCAACAAGAGGGGGGGGTGAAAACTTTTGTGTATATAGGCCCCCAAACTACATACACCCTGATATATAGGCCCCCAAACTACATACACCCTGATATATAGGCCCCCAAACTACATACACCCTGATATATAGGCCCCCAAACTACATACACCCTGATATATAGGCCCTACATACACGCTCTACTTCTATTGCAACACATCTGGTAGTTAATTTACCTAAACAGTGTATAGCAGGGTAAAACACCCTCCAACGCAGACAATACCCTTACCTACACCTCAATGTCTAGACTTTGTCACAGTGGCGATGAAGATAATTGGCGTAATTAGATGCTTGCATCACAGACAATGATGTATGTCAACAAGCTATTAAGAGGTGATTATGCCTTGAGCAATGCCTTTTAGCACATGGTTTAAGCACTGTGTCCACGAGCGCACATGGACACACACGATCACACTCACAATCACATGCACACACACATGTAAACAATTGTAAATAGACACACACACACAGTGGGTTAGGACTGGGCGATATGGCCTAAAGATCATATAATTATTTTTTTCAAACTTATTAACGATATATTGTATATAAAAAATTATATGTTCTCTAAATAAGCTTGTTTTTTTGTTGCAATAATCACTGATTTGGCTTCCAAGTCTGTCTATGGAAATGATTGTTTGTTAAACATTTAACCAGAACCATGCATAATGCACATCCACTAATCCAATCAAATGTATGTCACATACACATATTTAGCAGATGTTATTGCGGGTGTAGAAAAATGCTTGTAATAATGACTTCCGGGAGCAGGCATTATAGCAAATTAACACACATAAACAATCTCTCAGGTACAAGCCTACGTGCTAGTGAGTGAGCTGATCTTTATATTTGAAGTTCAGCCAACTTGGATCTACAGTATTTGGTAGCTAACAAGGTAGAACAGTTGAATTGTTATGAACACACCCTTCTGTCCTCTCCAACTGTTTGAACAGCATGCTAGCCTGTCAACGTTTCAGGTGTTGAAATCAAGTGGCCTACCTTACAGCGTTGTGTTCAACACCACCTAAAGCAAGACCGATTCAAGATCAAGACTGGAGGAGGGAGATCGAGTCAAGACTAAGACAGGGAGGGGGGCGAGGGTTCTGAGACAGAGTCCAGAATGAGACCAGAAAAATGTCAGATTCAAGAACATGATTGAAATTGTGTCCATGGCTTAAAACTATATATTTTTGTGTACCAGCCACTGTGGCATGTAGACTTTAAAAAAAAAAATCAAACAGCCACTCAGTTTTAACCAGCCAAAATATTTTTGTTGCCATAATTACACTAAAAATCCCCCAAAAAGGATGAACATGCTTAGTAATGTTTCTAAAACAAGAAATGTATTACTAGTAAGAAGTAGCGTGGTATATTTATGCAAAAAAAAGACATACGTTTTGTCATACCCGTTGTATACGGTCTGATATAACACGGCTGTCAGCCAATCAGCATTCAGGACTTGAACAACCCAGTTCATAATGCGCAATTTAATCTAATATTCTGTGAGTCTTTTAACCAAAATATCTGACAAAAATGTTCAGCTGCCCCTTTAAGGTTACCTTGGGGCCATTCGAGTCAATGTGAGCCTGTGAGAATCTCACTAGTAAAGGCCAACGATGTCTCTTTGCTAGAAATGGATGCAAACTCAAACATTGAAACGCAACCTAGCTTGTGAACAAACCAATGTAAATAGCCAAGAAACACGAGGACAAAGTCTCACTAGACTTTAGAGTGAAATAGTCCAACTTTTATGCCTGCTTCTAAAAATAGATCTTTCAGGACTTCACCCAGTGCGCACAGGCCCCAGACAGGCAGTGTGCTAGGCAAGGTGGGATAGCTATAACGTCAGGATTCATATTTCTTTGTGTATTACCAGATATGAAACAAAAATGCTGAAATACTTTGAAAACCGCTACTGCAGCATTTATTTAGCTATAAATCACAACTTGCACATAAAAAAGTCATGTACCCATACTTGACTTTTTACTATTTCTATTAAATGCTCACACTGTAGAGCCTACGAGTGTGACCAACCGCCAACGTTTCTGGTGAATTAGAGAGTCTTACCAGTCAAAACCAAAATCTATCCGAATTTGCAGGTGGCGGTGTTAATTTTAGGCCCTGATTGTGTCAAATTACCACCATGATAAGAGTTCAAAATGTCCAATATGTCGGTGTTCATACAGTATTTCAGAAGAACATATGGATTCTTTAGACCAGAGGTTCATAAACATTTTCAGTCTGGGAATCAAATTAGAAATTCAGTGTTTTCCTGGGACCCAAGCTCATGAAAACATGCCACCTCTTGGGGGTCGTAAGCTAGTTTGGTTGGGGGGCTCCCCCACTTCATGGGCAAAACTATTTAGTGGCCTCAGTCTTCACAGCGGAGAGAAAAATGTACATTTTAAAGTTAATTTCCTGCAATTCTACACATTTTACCATGTGGCAGAGATCAGAAAATTGCAGTTTTAAAGCAAATTCTACACATTTAGCCATGACAATATGATATCGGAGTGAGAGTGACTAACAAAATCAATGTGGGGACCCTGCAGGTCAGGGCCCCTGGGCACGAACTCTGCTTGCATGGTCGGTATTTGGTGATGATTACTACAAGTTTAGATAGCTGGCTGGACTAACTTACCAATCTAAAAATGTTTAGCTGGCATGGCTAATTGAGTGACTGTCAGTGATGGACAGAACAAAACAAAAACTGCTGATGGACAACCAAATTTCCAAATTGTACGTATTTTTTAATTCTACATGAAATTTGTGGTCCTTTGTAGCTCAGTTGGTAGAGCACGGCGTAATACCAGGGTAGTGGGTTTGATTCCTGGGACCACCCATACGTAAAATGTATACTTGCATAACTGTAAGTCGCTTTCGATAAAAGCATCTGGTAAATGGTATACATTATATATTCTAACTCTCAACAGTAAGTTGAGACCCGACTGAGTACCCCCCCAAAAAATGTTTTACTTGTCCACAAACCACTTTGGGTTTTATGTTCACATTTTTAAATGTATTACATTTAGCCAAAGCTCTTTTTCAGAGCAGCTTACAGGAGCAATTAGGGTTAGGTGCCTTGCTCAAGGGAATATCGACAGATTTTTCATCGAGGGGATTCAAACCAGCTTTCAGTTACTGGCCCAATGCTCCGCTAGGCTACCTGCGACCCATACTTTAATAAAGGCTGCTTTAGACATTCTGAATGGTGAAAGAATGCCTGCTGAGGGCTATTTAGAGAGCCACTGTACAAATGATCACTAATCCAAATCGGTCTATAATAGTTTAAAAGACTGAATATTTTAGAACTTCCTGCGCTCTCCCCTTACTAAAAGTGAGTGTGCAACTTCAAATCATTTCCCCCCACTCTTCCCTACCAGCCAATTAAGTAAGTTCTGACAAGTGTAACAGAGTTTGAGGATATTTTTCAGCAAAAGTAAAGGACAGTAATGCTACGAGTAAAGTAGGAACCCTAGGATTTGATAGGCCATAAGATATTATGTCATAAAAGAAGTGTGGATATTTGGTCTGGCAAAGCGGTTTTATGCACTGACTGAATGGGAGCTGATAATCACTGGTGGTCTCAGGAAGAAATTATGATTTCTTATTATCTAAGACCAAGTAAAAATGTATCAGACACCGAGATAAGACCGACACACTCAATTTGTGGTCTACAACACTGCTACCTTATTTCTCAGAATGAGAACGAGTTTGTAATTCCTAATATAATTGTGTTTTATGCTTATTGCACATTTATAAAACACAAACTAGACAGCTAGTATGCTGTTAGCGGTACGTAGTACTGCAATACTACGCGCAACAAACTGAGCGTTACATTTCCAGAATCAATGTTTACCGATACTCTCGTTTTAGTAGTGTTTGTTCCGCTCTCAATCTGAGTAGTTGAGACATAAACAGGGTATGGTTAGAAAGGTTAACATCTCCTCCATTACAGTAAAATAATATAAATGTGTGTTTCAGTCTCCAGGTTAACATCTCCTCCATTACAGTAAAATAATGTCTCAATGTGTTTCAGTCTCCAGGTTAACATCTCCTCCATTACAGTAAAATAATGTCTCAATGTGTTTCAGTCTCCAGGTTAACATCTCCTCCATTACAGTAAAATAATGTCTCAATGTGTTTCAGTCTCCAGGTTAACATCTCCTCCATTACAGTAAAATAATGTCTCAATGTGTTTCAGTCTCCAGGTTAACATCTCCTCCATTACAGTAAAATAATGTCTCAATGTGTTTCAGTGTCCATACGACCCATTCTGTTGGACCAAACCTCAAACACAAATAGCGAGTTGAAACCGCTTGTCAGAGAAGAAGTGATCTCATCTTTGTTGTTGTGAGTGGCAGGAGGAGGGGCTTGGTGTGTGTAAATGGGAAGGTGCACAGAGAACAAAAGGAGCAAAGGAGACGAGAAAAAAAAGACAACGTGACAACAATTCTGTACACGCTAAAACATACATTCAAATTCATCAAATGAATTGGATATATCGCCCAGCCCTAAAGTACATCCACTTAGACTACCCCTGTCTGTCACAACGTGCTCTCTTCATGAATTCTGCTGTGACAATATGGAAAACAGTCATTGCTGCTGCACTGCTGGGTACTTGGACCATCCATGTAGAGGCTCTCTATATCTGTATCATGTTCCAATAGCATAATATCCACTTACACACGCCCACGCCAACAAGCTGTATATTCATGAGAGACAATGACACCAGGGAGTTTCACATTCGAGTCCCAAACGATGAGCTCTTCACACTGTAGCCATTATCTAACTCTGGCTGCGAACATGTACTCTTAGTTGACACAGAACTGCCACTGTGTAGAAGTACTGCCATAGAATGTGCCTACAAAATCATCAGTGCCAGAGTCATCGATATTCAGTGTGGCCAACTATCCTCCATGTTGTTTCCAAGTGTTCAATAACAATAATGTACTAATTGGAAATCTCAATGGAATGTCTGGTATGTGTGTCCCCCCTAGAGAGGGGAGCAGTGGAGTGCTGTCTGACCAGACCCCCAAACGTCTTTCATCTTTGATTAGCGAGGCCTCTCTGGGGTGCTACACCCCCCCACCCCTTACCTCCACACACCCCTCACACCCCCCCCCCCCAAACTCCTTCAACCCTGAATACTGATCAGCCTGATCCAGCTCTTTCTCCTTTTCTCTGTCTCACTCTAACTCTCTCCATCCCTCTCTCCCTCTCCACCCCCAATACCACCTCCTCTCTTTCTGCAGCCCTTGGGTTATAGTCAGTGTAGGTTCTCTAAAGTCTCAGTAGAAATCAGTGGTGCTGTATGGGTAGGTAGGTAGTGAGGTAAAGAGCAGATAGGCTAGGAGAGAGACCTAGGAGGCCTGGGAGCTCTGGCCCTGAGGAGAGGGTTGAGGGTTCTGCTCTCCTTCTGGCTGTTTGAAGGGGGGTAGAGTCGAAGGAAAATCAATAGGCATGGAGCGCCAGGCTCTGTGATGGCATTGGTAATCGGCTTTCTGCATTAATGTTTCAGAGGCTGGGAGAGAAGCCTAGCTGGCAAGGGGCGTGCGGCGAGCACAGAGGGCCCCAAACACACACACACAAAAGCAAAAGTAAAAACTGTTACACATACATTCACCACCACTATCCCTCCTTTAGTTTCCTTCAAAACAGAATACTCAAGTATCCAGACATTTGAAGCCGGACGGGAGGTTCCGATGTGAACCACACTTTCATGATAAGTAACTTAGACCGAGACCTGAAGACCTTTAGCTCCCCGGGCTAATGCTTAGCTCAGTGGGCTAATGTAGTCGTGTTACCAAGGTTCAAACCCAGTCGGTCACACTTGCTTACAGCAAAATAAATAAAGTTGTGGTAGAGTTTTTGTGAACCGGATGCTTACACATGCTCACTACCATAAGACAGGAGGGCAAGGCTATTCACCAAACCACTGGAGAAAAATACTAATGTTGTTTCAACTTATTATTTCCAGTCATGTAGTTGCATGGTCTTTTTCAAGCTCTATCAACGTTACATTTCAAGCTATCCTAACTTACACCAAATTTGCTTTGACTGACAGAAGATAGTTAAGTCAACTTCACCATTTGTCAGAATAACTTATTATTCCAGGTTGAATCAATGTCAAATTTAAAATGTAGAGTTATCCTAACTAACACCAAACGTACTTTGACTAATATAAGAAAGTCAAGTCAACGTTAGTTTGTAAGTATAACCTAATTATAGTTGAATCAATTTACATTTTGGCGGAGATAACAAGTCTACATTTTTAAATGACTTCATATTTTCAATTAATTTAACCTACTATGAAGTTAAGTTCACAATATTCACATTGACTAAATAACCCTAACAATGACATAATAGAGATTACAGTAAAGAACATTATGCTCCCATCTGTCTCTTGCTCATGTGTGGACATTGTTACCAGTTTCAAAACTGGCAGTCCACTCAGTACTGTTAACCAACCAACAAACCACTTTAACTACAACAACATTCTCAGTAGCGGTTACAGAAACATTTTACATGTGGTTGTTTATCTACCTTTGTTGAATACACTAACTGAAGTCGCTCTGGATAAAAGCGTACAATGACCAAAATGTCAATGTAAAAATGAACAGTTGCAAAGCATGCTGTGTATTATTATAATGAGCCCTCCCCCCAAAATTGGTCATCTGACATCTGTCATATATTGTCAATACAGCAGATACAGTTTAGTTTCAGTTTATTTGACTTTTTGGTTGTGAACTTCTAAGTTAGGTAAAAACGTTGATCTTTGGTGATTCAACTTAGTCACGGAGGTGTCAGTCCGTGACAACGTATTTCTGACTTTACATATTAAACAACCAGACATGGAAATGGTATACGGGTTTATGAAATACACATATTTTATGCAATAAAGGAATGTGCATGATGCCTCATCCTTCGGTGCTTCCGATGTAGCCTGTCAAGAGAGAAAAAATGGTTGAGAGTTCGCTGGCAATTCATTTGTTTGTGGTGCCGCATTTACTGTTTCTTATCATGAGTTTTCTGATCATTGTTGCCATTCAAGTGCACAGGTTTCGGTAATGAAATTTCTAGAAGTTAAAAGAATTGTTTGCAAACATAGCCTAACTGTACTCCTCATAGGTTAAACTCCCACACTAGTAGAAAGCCACTTTTTAGAGCTGAAATATGATTTCCAGAGCTTATCCATGATGTTGCACAACGATGTAAGTCAATAAGTGATCGTTTTCGTCAAAGTATGATATACTTGGGCTTGAAGTGCCAAGTCCGAATGTTTGACTTCTGATGTTTCCGTGAGTCTTATGTTTCTTATCCTATGAGATGGCGTGCAAATTACTTTCATCCCTTGTTTTGTCTCAGGGCTGGGTTTTATTTTTATGATACCAACCACCAGCATGGCAATGTTTTTTAATCAGAAACACCTGCTGCAAAGTTCTTCCTATTCGCAAGTTGTCTGAGAGTCAAACAACTTTTTTCTGTAGCCTACACTCGGGTCTCCACAAGATAAAATGTCTCAGCCTCCAGCCTCCAGTATTTATGCTGCAGTAGTTTATGTGTCGGGGGGCTAGGGTCAGTTTGTTATATCTGGAGTACTTCTCCTGTCCTATTCGGTGTCCTGTGTGAATTTAAGTGTGCTTTCTCTAATTCTCTCTTTCTCTCTCTCGGAGGACCTGAGCCCTAGGACCATGCCTCAGGACTACCTGACATGATGACTCCTTGCTGTCCCCAGTCCACCTGGCCGTGCTGCTGCTCCAGTTTCAACTGTTCTGCCTTATTATTATTGGACCATGCTGGTCATTTATGAACATTTGAACATCTTGGCCATGTTCTGTTATAATCTCCACCCGGCACAGCCAGAAGAGGACTGGCCACCCCACATAGCCTGGTTCCTCTCTAGGTTTCTTCCTAGGTTTTGTCCTTTCTAGGGAGTTTTTCCTAGCCACCGTGCTTCTACACCTGCATTGCTTGCTGTTTGGGATTTTAGGCTGGGTTTCTGTACAGCACTTTGAGATATCAGCTGATGTACGAAGGGCTATATAAATACATTTTATTTTATTTTATTTGATAAAAGAGCCACAGTCAAAATGGGCTATATCGTAAAAATGATGAGAGATAGGTTTAAAATCCTATTTTAAGAAGAGAAAATGTAGACAGGGTCTATGATTTTGTGGCTATGTTAAATAGTGATGACCCTACACTTGGCCACCTTTCCATGGAGCAAATTAAAATAGAGGGGTGAAAACAAATTTTTTGGAACCTCCCCTTTTTTTCTTCTTTTTTACCCCTTTTTCTCCCCAATTTTGTGGTATCCAATTGTTTAGTAGCTACTATCTTGTCTCATCGCTACAACTCGGGAGAGACGAAGGTTAAAAGTCATGCGTCCTCCGATACACAACCCAACCGCACTGCTTCTTAACACAGCGCGCATCCAACCCAGAAGTCGCACCAATGTGTCGGAGGAAACACCGTGCACCTGGCAACCTTGGTTAGCGCGCACTGCGCGATGAGACAAGGATATCCCTACCGACCAAACCCTCCTTAACCCGGACGACGCTAGGCCAATTGTGTGTCGCCCCACGGAACTCCCGTGGCCGGTTACGACAGAGCCTGGGCGCGAACCCAGAGTCTCTTAATCACTGCGCCACCCAGGAGGCCCCCGGAACGTCCCCTTTTTTACCAGCAAATTATCATAATCCATTGGATAATTTGTCAAGTTTCACTTATTATTGAGCTAGTCTGCATAAAAAAATATATGACAATATTATAAACGCTAAAATTGCGTGATATTATTGCATTTTAGAACCCCGCTCCCCCAGTCTCCCCAAGATTAATAGTTTTGTCACGACTTCTTCCGAAGTCGGTGCCTCTCCTTGTTCGGGCGATGTTCGGCGGTCGACATCGCCAGTATTCTAGCCATCGCCGATCCATTTTTCATTTTCCATTTGTTTTGTCTTGTTTTCCCACACACCTGGTTTTCATTCCCTCATTAAGTGTTGTGTATTTAACCCTCTGTTACCCCCATGTCTTTGTGCAGTATTGTTTGTTGTAAGTGCTTGTGCACATTTGTTTGACTGATGCGCATCGGATTATTGTGCCCATATTTTGTTTTTCTTATGCCGTTGGTTTTACTATTAAACTGCTCCGGCAATTACCTAGTTCTGCTCTCCTGCGTCTGACTTCCCTGCCACCAGTTACGCACCCCTTGACAGGTTGTGACCACTAACATTTCAGGCAAATTCATTTGTATGGCCCGGTGCCCCAGCGTGCAGGGTTTGCTCATTTTCAACCATTCCATTGATCCTAAAGAGAAATATCCACCCACCCAGGGCACCGGGCCATGCGAAACGAGCTCGGCCATTGCTTCATCAATACACAATCCAAACCGTTCAATAGTTTGGCTATCCATATTACCGGAACTTATATTCATTATATTTCTATGGCGGATTCACGGCCACAATTTAAATAATGCATTGATATATAGCTAGCTAGCTAACAGAGAGAACAAAGAATATAGCTATTTGATCATGTCTGTGTGCATGTCTAAATATTAATGACATCTGGAATACAACACGGTTTTACTGGAATTATCAAACGGCAAGAGTCAGACAAAAGGCAACCCTCAACATGTCAACAGCTCATATAGGCACGCTTTAGCTGAAATGCATCTCTTGACAGGTAGGCTGGCAGTCTTTTTTTATTTAACCAACTACCACACCAATGTTAACATAGCGTTAATTAGCACCCATTTGCATGTGAGCTAGCTAATTAGCAATTGCACCCTTTTGCATGTGAGCTAGCTAAATGCTTACAATGAGAATCTTATTTGTTACTTTACTGTTATTCCTCTCTTCAGAGTTAACAATCAAAGTGTGGCTTCAGTTGTAGAAATGTTGCTATTGCGCGGCAACAATAAATCAACAGAGCACAGTTTCTGAAGCACCGGACATACCATCAGCATCCAGTGGCCCCTCAAGAGCACCCAGAGGTCCTTAAACAGCGGCCAGTGGCCCCTCAAGATAATAATTCCATCCTCCTGATTCCAAGAGGTCCAAGAGGTTTCTAAACAGCTTCTAAGCCCAAGCCATAAGACTCCTGAACATCTAGTCAAATGGCTATCCAAACTATTTGCATTGCCCCCCCCTCCCCTCTCCACTGCCACGCTCTGTCATCTATGCAGTCACTTTAATAACTCTACCTACATGTACATACTACCTCAACTAACTGATGCCCCCGCACATTGACTCTGTAGCGGCACCCCCCTTTATATATTGTTATTTTTTTACTGCTGCTCTTCTATCTCTTATCTTATCTGTATTTTTTTTAAACTGCACTGTTGGTTCGGGGCTCGTAAGTAAGCATTTCACTGTAAGGTCTACACCGGTTGTATTCTGCGCATGTGACTAATAACATTTGATTTGAAGAGCACCCAGAGGCCCTTAAACAGTCCCCAGAAGGACTGTGTTATGTGTTGTGTTATGTTGTTTAGTAAAGATGACGTAGAAGTCAGAAGTCTCTGATCTCTTTACTGGAGCTGGTATAACTTAATGTACAAAGCACATTCAGCTTGTCAGTATGTCTATATGGTATAGTCTGTCTCCATTCTCATGAGGAAAGTAAATAGCATTATAAATCAGGTTAGTAACTGTATATATTATATATATGCTCAATGAAAAATGTCATTACGAAGTTAACTTTTATCAACACAATATTAACAGTACATGACATACATAACAAGTCTGTTGTTCACTGCAACAATATCAGTAGCTTGTCTCAAATATAGCAGGAAGCAAACAGTGTTACAACACATGTGCTGGTACCACTTTATACAATATTACTTAAGATCTTCAAAAATGAAATGCATTTGTATTCAACGTGTGCCTTGCACAAATGTGTGTGTTTGTATTCAGTGTGTAACTGTCAAACCTCAGATGGCCCCCCCAAAATGTGGGCGGGTTAAATGTAGGCGGGGTCAAACAGTTGACCCCGCCCACATTGAGCCCCATCCCTGAATTGCACACTGCAGTGAGGGGTACTTGGTTTGCTCCGTATTGAAGTGTCTGTCACCTCACTGAAACCTCCACTGCTAGGGTGGCCTCTGTTACAGTTACATAAGTGTAGACAACAAGACATGTCATTTTAACTTGACATTTTTTGTCAACACAACTTATGTTGCTTCAGTAGGTTTGACTTTATGGTTATGAATTTCTAAGTTGAGGCAACACATAGTTCTTAGCTGATTCAACTTGACTTCATAAGTTAAGATGATTTGATAAGTTGTAGTTATCTAAACTTGACAAGTTTTGTCAGCACAACTATTATGTTGCTTTAGTTGTTTTGACTTCATGGGTGTGAATTTCTAAGTTGAGTAAAAGTAAGTTAAAAAAAATGTATAACTCAACTTAAAATGAATGCGTTTATACATTTTGAGTTTTTTGGCAACCCAACAAATGTAGCAAATTTAATGGACTTGGCTAGATAAAATGAGTCATTTTGACTGAATCTCAATATATATCTTTATTTGTTTTTACAGTGTACAGTAATTCTAAAGATCGGTACTCCCCTGTCACCCAAGCCACAGAAATCAGGTTTTCAACTCCAGAGCAGAACAAGAAGTGATAAGAGAGAGTTCTGGACCCAGGGACAATTACCTAAAGCCAACACAGAGAGCAGGGAGGGAAGGGAAAAAAAAGAGAATTTGGCCTAAAAAATGCAAGCTGCAGGTCACTGGCGAGATAACAGAAGCCCTCTCAGTGGTCGAGATTGCTCCTTTGTGTGCACGTGTGAGTGTATGTGTGTGTGTGTGTGTGCGCGCTCTGTACAGCAGAGTGCGATCCTTTCCAGACGCCGAATCATAATCTCTGAGCTCTTAAGGTATTTGGTGTTTATGCCACAGTTTCCACATTGCTTCCCCCTGACGTTAGTGTGTGTGTGTGTGTGTGTGTGTTTCCCTTGACATTAGAGTGGTATAAATCAGTAGGGGAACAGACAGCCCCCTTGTAGAGACTGGTACGGAAAGGGGAGCTGCCATAGGCAACACTCACGGCCCGCACCCTCCCACCCACTCAACTCTCCCTCGCCTCTTTCTCAGCCAGATGTGCTCTCCTCTCTACAACACCTCCACCTACACACTGATACCAGTAGTGCTGAAACATTCACTTTCTGTCCCCTGTTCTACTTAGTTGAAATACTATTGGCTACTTTTGTTCTACAAGAAAGCGCTTCATTAAGAAGATATAATACGCCTACGTAACCTACAATGTTAAAAGGTTACGTAGGCGTATTATACAATGTTAAAAGGTGAAATGAAAAGGTAGACATTCATTTGATTTGAAAAGATAACTTATTTTCTCACTTCGATAATTGTGGCATTGATGGATAAATTATATTAGCCAAACACTGGAGCCAGCTCATTCTACCATAAACACAATGGTTACTCGCAAAGGCTCTGTTCTGTTTACTGCTGGAATTAGATCTGATGGGACTATTCTAAAATTCAACCATTATTAATACAAACATTATTAATTTTCAATCATTTATTGACCTTCTACTGCTTGTGCAGTTCAGTTTAATTATATCGTTCGTCCTAAAGACAATGAAGATTGCCATTTGTCAAATAAGCGCATTTAGGTCATTTATGACAAACCTGCGAATCTTTTCAATATAATGCACTTCAATAATGACTACAGCGTTTGATGACAACAAATAGGCCTATCAATAGCTCTTCAGTAGTTTTTGGGCAACGAAAGTCCATTTGTTTTTCATTGTGCTAACCTGGTTACTCACCGAAGCCATCTTCCATATCTAACTTTAGGGACAGGACACGTCTACTCTTTTCCGTCGCAGTTGAGATGACTTTCTAGGTTTCTGGAATGACACATTGATAGAAAAACGTATCCTACAAAACCAGACTCTTGAATAATAAACAGTGTATTTTAGTTACACTCTACAAGCAAATTTTGGAGTTTCGAAAACTCCTGAAATGCGACAGAAAACGTGTCACCTGTTGGATGTAAGTGCGCGCCACTCATTCGGTTGTCACGAGATGCTTGACCACCTGGGGCTCATCAATATCGACAGGGAATTGGCGGTGGCGCGCGTGACAGCTACATTCCCGCCTTTATTGATGAAGTGACAAACTTGAATGATGGTTTTCACCTTGTCACCTCCTAATCTTCTAATTATACATTTTATATATATATATATATGTATATATCTGGCTATCGTAAAAACAGAATAGTCATTGACATTGAAGATTATATTCTTACTTCTGTTGACATCGAAATATTTATTGATTTGCAGTAGGCCTATTAGGGGCGTTGGTGACGTTTGTTTTTCAGTCTTTTTATACTTTAATAATAATATAAATACCACTACTGTAGATGTAGGCCTAGCTTATAACTGCAGATTTTACCCAGGTGAAGTCACCTTTTTTGTTCCTCTTCCTTTGTAAGTATTCTCAGACCCCCAGGGACATATTTCTATCTCAGTGTGTAATCAAAACACTTTGTTGTGGCTGAAGACAGTTTGCAGACTCTTTGACACACACTTTCTATCTCCTGCAGCACTCTCTCTATGTTTACACACACACACACACACACACACACACACACACACACACACACACACACACACACACACACACACACACACACTTGCCCACAAGCACATACACACACACCTATTTTCTGAGTTGCTGTTGGGTCTTGTAGCAGTGCCATTCCTCAGTGACAGTATTGATTGTAGGGCCACTAGACAGACGGTGTTATTTCTCTCAGTAGTTATCTATTGGACTCCCTGTGTTGGGATTTCTGCCCCTCCGGCTCCCTGCTATTTCCTGTCGGTCGCTGGTCAGTGTCTTAGGCTGAAGTTATGCTTTGGTCATGTACAATGGTGTACTGTAATTAGGACTTTTCTCAGTGAATAGGTATGTAGTATGTAGCTCTTGTAAGGACTGTGGACTACGCACAATGTAAGAGTTTGAGTATTATGTAATAACAGTGGCCTAGTGTGTGTGTATATGCGTGCATACCTGCATGTGTGTGTTTGTGAGTGTGTGTGTTTGCGTGCGTACGTACGTATGTGTGTGTGTGTGCGTGTGTGTCTGTGTGTATGTTTGTGTGTCTGTGTGTGTGTGTGCATGCATGTGTGTGTGCATGTGTGTGTCTATGTGTGTGTATCTGACCTCTTGGCTGCAGGGTAAAGGGTCATCAGCAGTGCACAGTGCTGGCAGTCCCACCAGAGGAGGGCTGCACTAATCCTCTCCTAGCCTAGGAATGCCACCTCCAGCTCAGCCTGCCCAGCCACCAAACAGACACACACACACACACACACACACACACACACACACACACACACACACACACACACACACACACACACACACACACACACACACACACACACACACACTTACACAGCTACCACGTACGTAGGCTTGCAGCCGGCTGGCCCCAGATGAGCCCTGGACACTAATTGGAGTCTTTGGAGCGTTTGGAGTCATGCAAATATCTCCGGCTTTACTCAGATACCCTTCTGTTCCACTTCCACTCCTCTACAATCCCTTCATTCCACCTGACTGGAGGATAGAAGAAGAGAGAGAGAAGGATTGGAGGAGAGGGGAGGGTGGGGTGGGGGACACACAGCTGCCTGTTGTTGCCTTCCCTTGGGCTCTGTGGCTGGGGTAGCGGAGGCCACACTGCGGCCTGGCTGAATGATTAGGGGCTGGTTGTGGAGGTGTGTGTGTGTGCATGTGTGTGAGTGCTTGCATGTGTGTCTGTGTGTGTATGTGTGTGTGTGTGTGTGTGTGTGTGTGTGTGTGTGTGTGTGTGTGTGTGTGTGTGTGTGTGTGTGTGTGTGTAGGGGCTTGTCATGTACAGTACATCACAGGAGATCAGCAAACCAGCCTGAAAGTCAGATGACACGAGCACATGCACAATACCCCCTCACCCCCCTACCACACTCTCATCCACTAACCCCCCCTACTGTCCTTACACCCAGACCCCCCTACTGTCCTTACACCCAGACAGAGGAAGGGAAGAAGTAAGAATGGAGAGGAAAATATATAGAAAAAGTTGTTGGGTTTAGCTGTTTACACTGGTGGAGAAGCTGAGAAAAGGCTGTTTAAAAGCTGTTCAGACCATCAGGCTGTTTAGACTGGTGGAGAAGCTGTTCAGACCATCAGGCTGTTTACACTGGTGGAGAAGCTGTTCAGACCATCAGGCTGTTTAGACTGGTGGAGAAGCTGTTCAGAACATCAGGCTGTTTACACTGGTGGAGAAGCTGTTCAGACCATCAGGCTGTTTACACTGGTGGAGAAGCTGTTCAGACCATCAGGCTGTTTACACTGGTGGAGAAGCTGTTCAGACCATCAGGCTGTTTACACTGGTGGAGAAGCTGTTCAGACCATCAGGCTGTTTACACTGGTGGAGAAGCTGTTCAGACCATCAGGCTGTTTACACTGGTGGAGAAGCTGTTCAGACCATCAGGCTGTTTACACTGGTGGAGAAGCTGTTCAGACCATCAGGCTGTTTACACTGGTGGAGAAGCTGTTCAGACCATCAGGCTGTTTACACTGGTGGAGAAGCTGTTCAGACCATCAGGCTGTTTACACTGGTGGAGAAGCTGTTCAGACCATCAGGCTGTTTACACTGGTGGAGAAGCTGTTCAGACCATCAGGCTGTTTACACTGGTGGAGACCATCAGGCTGTTTCTGTTCAGACCATCAGGCTGTTTACACTGGTGGAGAAGCTGTTCAGACCATCAGGCTGTTTTGGTGGAGAACTGGACCATGGTTTAGAAGCTGTTCAGACCATCAGGCTGTTTACACTGGTGGAGAAGCTGTTCAGACCATCAGGCTGTTTAGACTGGTGGAGAAGCTGTTCAGACCATCAGGCTGTTTACACTGGTGGAGAAGCTGTTCAGACCATCAGGCTGTTTAGACTGGTGGAGAAGCTGTTCAGACCATCAGGCTGTTTACACTGGTGGAGAAGCTGTTCAGACCATCAGGCTGTTTAGACTGGTGGAGAAGCTGTTCAGACCATCAGGCTGACTGGTGGAGAAGCTGTTCAGAACATCAGGCTGTTTCTGGTGGAGAAGCTGTTCAGACCATCAGGCTGTTTACACTGGTGGAGAAGCTGTTCAGACCATCAGGCTGTTTACACTGGTGGAGAAGCTGTTCAGAACATCAGGCTGTTTACACTGGTGGAGAAGCTGTTCAGACCATCAGGCTGTTTACACTGGTGGAGAAGCTGTTCAGACCATCAGGCTGTTTAAACTGGTGGAGAAGCTGTTCAGACCATCAGGCTGTTTACACTGGTGGAGAAGCTGTTCAGACCATCAGGCTGTTTAGGCTGACTGGTGGAGAAGCTGTTCAGACCATCAGGCTGTTTACACTGGTGGAGAAGCTGTTCAGACCATCAGGCTGTTTAGACTGGTGGAGAAGCTGTTCAGACCATCAGGCTGTTTTTGGAGAAGCTGTTCACATCAGGCTGTTTAGACTGGTGGAGAAGCTGTTCAGACCCATCAGGCTGTTTACACTGGTGGAGAAGCTGTTCAGACCATCAGGCTGTTTACACTGGTGGAGAAGCTGTTCAGACCATCAGGCTGTTTACACTGGTGGATCAGCTGTTCAGACCATCAGGCTGTTTACACTGGTGGAGAAGCTGTTCAGACCATCAGGCTGTTTAGACTGGTGGAGAAGCTGTTCAGACCATCAGGCTGTTTACACTGGTGGAGAAGCTGTTCAGACCATCAGGCTGTTTAGACTGGTGGAGAAGCTGTTCAGACCATCAGGCTGTTTACACTGGTGGAGAAGCTGTTCAGACCATCAGGCTGTTTACACTGGTGGAGAAGCTGTTCAGACCATCAGGCTGTTTAAATTAGGCCCCTTTATCTCCTGCGTCTTTACCACAGGCGGCTGGTGTCACCTTAATTGGGAAGGAAGGACTCATAGTAATGGCTGGTTTCCATGTTGTTCATACAATTACATTTACTCCATTCCAGACATTATTGTGAGCCGCCCTCCCGTAAGCAGCCTCCTGTGGTCTCTACCTACCACTGGTCCTTCCCCTGTACTCCCCAGAGGATGGGGACTCCGGTGCAACAAGTCAACGACCACATGTCACACAGAGAGAGCTAGTGTTGAGTGGCTCCTCTTCACAACACCGCCACACACCATGCTTCCTGCCTCACCGTCCCCCCTTCCCCCCAAAGATCCTTTAGTCCCCCCTTTGGTCCCCCCTCATTTCTCAGAGGAAGTCCACCCTTCCTGAAGCCATCAGTCCTGCCTCCCATAGGCCAGGCATAAATGTTACCTTTCGTGTCGGGTTGGGGGTGGGCGCAGCGGTAGCGCTGTGAGGTCGACACTGGGCTGTGTTGTTTTAGCGGCTAAAAGAAACACAGGTCTGAGGGGTTCAGTGTGAGGGGGCCAACTGGTTTTCTATATTGGGTTGTTCTCTCTGACTGGAAGGACGTGTTTGTTTTATGTTCTCTTCCATGAGAGGTCCTTTAAGATTCGGCTGCATGCGCAAGTGCCCTGAATGAATTTGAAGCGAGCTCCCAAAAAAGAACATCGCACATGCTTTTAACGAGGACTCAAATTATAGTTGATAATGGCAGATGATATTGTGTGATAGTTGATTTGATAGTTGATATTGTGCTATAGTTGATTTGATAATTGATATTGTGCTATAGTTGAAATTGTGCGATAGTTGATATTGTGAGATAGTTGACTTGATAGTTGATATTGTGCGATAGTTGATATTGTGTAACAGTTGACATTGTGCGATAGGTGATATTGTGCGATAGTTGACATTGTGCAATAGTTGATTTGATAGTTGATATTGTGCAATAGTTGATTTGATAGTTGATATTGTGCAATAGTTGATTTGATAGTTGATATTGTGCGATAGTTGATTTGATAGTTGATATTGTGCGTAGTTGATATTGTGCGATAGTTGATATTGTGCGATAGTTGATTTGATAGTTGATATTGTGCGATAGTTGATTGGATAGTTGACATTGTGTGATAGTTGATATTGTGCGATAATTGACATTGTGCAATAGTTGATTTGATAGTTGATATTGTGTGATAGTTGATATAGTGCAATAGTTGATATAGTGTGATAGTTGATATTGTGTGATAGTTGATATAGTGCAATAGTTGATATAGTGCAATAGTTGATATTGTGCGATAGTTGATTTGATAGTTGATATTGTGCGATAGTTGATTTGATAGTTGATATTGTGCGATAGTTGATTTGATAGTTGATATTGTGCAATAGTTGATATTGTGCGATAGTTGATTTGATAGTTGATATTGTGCAATAGTTGATATTGTGCGATAGTTGATTTGATAGTTGATTTGATAGTTGATATTGTGCGATAGTTGATTTGATAGTTGATTTGATAGTTGATTTGATAGTTGACATTGTATTTGTTGATAGTTGATATTGCGATAGTTGATTTGATAGTTGCAATAGTTGATTTTTGATAGTTGATATTGTGCAATAGTTGTGATAGTTGATTTGATAGTTGACATTGTGCGATAGTTGATTTGATAGTTGACATTGTGCGATAGTTGATTTGATAGTTGATATTGTGTGATAGTTGATATTGTGCGATAATTGACATTGTGCGATAGTTGATATTGTGCGATAGTTGATATTGTGTGATAGTTGATATTGTGTGATAGTTGATATTGTGTGATAGTTGATAGTTGATGTTGTGCAATAATGTCAAATTCTTTGTGACATGATGCAGTTTAAGATGATATGAATTGGCTCTCACTGACTATAAAGGTACTTTGGGAGTCCTATACCCATCCAATCAATGGCCTTGTCCCGTCCATGCTCCTCCATCTGTGAACATGTCAGTATTCCAAGTTGGCACTATCATGCACAAAACATCTTAATGACTTTAGACAGAGAGTCAAGCTGTGTTTCTCCTTATGTAAAGCCAGTCAGATATATCAATCTACCACCTGTAGGTAGCCCACTCAATACAGCTCCAACACCACCGCCCGTCTCTGGGAACTTGAGCTAGAAACTTCAGTGTCCGCTCTAATTGACACTGGTTGGTCTTGAAAAGGTTGTTTTTGATGGATTTAACCAAATCCCTAGCCTGGCTGTTTTGTCAATCGAGGAACAAATAGCATATTGTGCAACAAGAACAAATTGTTGATGTTGCTAGAATCTATAGTAATTCATGACCAACCCTGAGTTGGGATAAGCAACGTGATAAGACCTTAGGACTAGCGACTAAGAATGCACCTTATTGTTTTCTTAGAACTCCGTTAGACCCTCCTAGTTCAAGGCCAGTGGTTATAGGCTCAGGAAGAAGAGATAGCATGGCATAGAGGAGGAGGGGGATGGAGTGATAACACTGAGTGTTAGAGGAAGGGAGGAGAGATGGAGGAGTAGACTAGAGTGAATTCTAAGCAGCATTGTTGGAACCCAGTCGACATTGTCCGACCCCGCTTGTAACCGGCGGTAACGACTGTGCCCCCTTTCATGTTGAGATTTACACGGGTGGAGGGGAGGGTAGGGAGGGGCAGACCTGCAGGACATCGCCTGTGAGAATGACCCTTGACCTCCCTCTCTTTCCAGAGCCGCGCTGGGTCCCCATTGGAATACCCAGAGGTCTTTGCAGCGCCCGCCTGTGTCTGTGGTGCCAGCGGTGTCAGATAGCTTAAAGCTTTTCTCAAATGTATTTTTCAAAAGGGGGGAAATCAATAGCAAGGGCCGGAGAACACTGGCAGGAGCAACACAAGCTCCTGATGTTAACTCACAGCTTTAATATTTGAGAGACACAATGTGTTAGGGGGCGCTGGTACAAGACACGGCTGTGAGGCCATCATGGTTTTATATGTGAGAGAAAAATAAGTAGATAAATGGATAACGAGTCTGTTTTCCAACCCAACCCCTAACCCTCAATTCTGTATTATCTATAATATTACTTTTATCACTGTACTGTTGGGAAAGATCTCACAAAGACTGTCACTGTACTGTTGGAAAAGAGCTCACAAGACTGTCACTGTACTGTTGGGAAAGAGCTCACAAGAATGTCACTGTACTGCTGGGAAACATCTCACAAGACTGTCACTGTACTGTTGGAAAAGAGCTCACAAGAATGTTACTGTACTGTTGGGAAAAATCTCACAAGACTGTCACTGTACTGATGGGAAAGAGCTCACAAGAATGTCACTGTACTGCTGGGAAAGAGCTCACAAGAATGGTACTGTACTGTTGGGAAAGAGCTCACAAGACTGTCACTGTACTGTTGGGAAAGAGCTCACAAGAATGTTACTGTACTGTTGGGAAAGAGCTCACAAGAATGTTACTGTACTGTTGGGAAAGAGCCCACAAGACTGTCACTGTACTGTTGGGAAAGAGCTCACAAGAATGTTACTGTACTGTTGGGAAAGAGCTCACAAGACTGTCACTGTACTGTTGGGAAATATCTCACAAGAATGTCACTGTACTGTTGGGAAAGAGCTCACAAGAATGTTACTGTACTGTTGGGAAAGAGCTCACAAGACTGTCACTGTACTGTTGGGAAAGAGCCCACAAGACTGTCACTGTATTGTTGGGAAAGAGCTCACAAGACTGTCACTGTACTGTTGGGAAAGAGCCCACAAGACTGTCACTGTACTGTTGGGAAAGAGCTCACAAGACTGTCACTGTACTGTTGGGAAAGAGCCCACAAGAATGTTACTGTACTGTTGGGAAAGAGCTCACAAGACTGTCACTGTACTGTTGGGAAATATCTCACAAGAATGTCACTGTACTGTTGGGAAAGAGCCCACAAGAATGTTACTACACTGTTTTACACCTGTTACACGAATAAACGAAGAATCTTGACACTTCTTTAATCATTTGCAATTACCTTTAGTGGCTAACGGTTACTTTGCACACTCAGCTTGATTTTTGATTTGCTGATTTCAGTCAGTTTCATAACACATACTGTATTTGTATTTGATAAACCATTGCATTGGTACAATTGTTTAAAGGAGCAGCATGTAACATGTATCCATACATTAGTTTTCTTCATGGTTTCTTAGTACTGCTTTTTACCTTATCATAATAATAAAAAACATGGACATGAAGTTGTTTTGTATTGCTGATGTTTTTGTTATTGTAGTCAACCTTGCGAACGACAATCATCTTAATAAGGGAAGTTGTACACACACAGCAACAGCTGGTCCGGCTAGTCGCTGTAAAATGATCATTAGCGGTAAAATGGGGTGCATTCAATCACACTGCAGAAAAAAACTCATTATCCCTACATTGCAAAAAATGTCAAAGACTCCAGCCACCCTAGTCATAGACTGTTCTCTCTGCTACCGTACGGTCTCTCTGCTACCGCAACGCCAAGTCTTGGTCCAAGAGGCTTCTAAACAGCTTCTACCCCCAAGCCATAAGACTCTTGAACATCTAATCAAATGGCTAAACAGACTATTGCATTGCCCCCCTTTTACACTGCTGCTACTCTCTGTTGTTATCATCTATGCATAGTAACTTTAATAACTCTACCTACATCTACATATTACCTCAACTAACCGGTGCCCCTGCACATTGACTCTGTACCGGTACCCCCCTGTGTATAGTCTCGCTATTGTTATTTTACTGCTGCTCTTTAATTACATGTTACTTTTATTTCTTATTCTTACTCATATTTTTCTTAAACTGCATTGTTGGTTAGGGGCTCGTAAGTAAGCATTTCCCTGTAAGGTCTACCTACACCGGTTGTATTCAGCGCATGTGACTAATAAAATGTGATTTGATTTGATTGAGAAAGTATACAATCACAATGTATTCTCTCCACTCTGAGGGTTTCTGCAGGGTGTCCTGGATTGAACAACAGCCTGGGACAGTCTCTCCACTCTGAGGGTTTCTGCAGGGTGTCCTGGATTGAACAACAGCCTGGGACAGTTTCTCCACTCGGAGGGTTTCTGCAGGGTGTCCTGGATTGAACAACAGCCTGGGACAGTTTCTCCACTCGGAGGGTTTCTGCAGGGTGTCCTGGATTGAACAACAGCCTGGGACAGTTTCTCCACTCGGAGGGTTTCTGCAGGGCGTCCTGTATTGAACAACAACCTGGGACAGTTTCTCCACTCGGAGGGTTTCTGCAGGGTGTCCTGGCTTGAACAACAGCCTGGGAAAGTTTCTCCACTCGGAGGGTTTCTGCAGGGTGTCCTGGATTGAACAACAGCCTGGGACAGTTTCTCCACTCGGAGGGTTTCTGCAGGGCGTCCTGGATTGAACAACAGCCTGGGACAGTTTCTCCACTCGGAGGGTTTCTGCAGGGTGTCCTGGATTGAACAACAGCCTGGGACAGTTTCTCCACTCTGAGGGTTTCTGCAGGGTGTCCTGGCTTGAACAACAGCCTGGGAAAGTTTCTTCACTCGGAGGGTTTCTGCAGGGCGTCCTGGATTGAACAACAGCCTGGGACAGTTTCTCCACTCTGAGGGTTTATGCAGGGCGTCCTGGCTTGAACAACAGCCTGGGACAGTTTCTCCACTCAGAGGGTTTCTGCAGGGTGTCCTGGATTGAACAACAGCCTGGGACAGTTTCTCCACTCAGAGGGTTTCTGCAGGGTGTCCTGGATTGAACAACAGCCTGGGACAGTTTCTCCACTCGGAGGGTTTCTGCAGGGCGTCCTGGATTGAACAACAGCCTGGGACAGTTTCTCCACTCGGAGGGTTTCTGCAGGGTGTCCTGGATTGAACAACAGCCTGGGACAGTTTCTCCACTCTGAGGGTTTCTGCAGGGTGTCCTGGCTTGAACAACAGCCTGGGACAGTTTCTCCACTCGGAGGGTTTCTGCAGGGCGTCCTGGCTTGAACAACAGCCTGGGACAGTTTCTCCACTCTGAGGGTTTATGCAGGGCGTCCTGGCTTGAACAACAGCCTGGGACAGTTTCTCCACTCAGAGGGTTTCTGCAGGGTGTCCTGGATTGAACAACAGCCTGGGACAGTTTCTCCACTCGGAGGGTTTCTGCAGGGAACAACAGCCTGTCCTGGATTGAACAACAGCCTGGGACAGTTTCTCCACTCGGAGGGTTTCTGCAGGGTGTCCTGTATTGAACAACAGCCTGGGACAGTTTCTCCACTCGGAGGGTTTCTGCAGGGCCTCCTGTATTGAACAACAGCCTGGGACAGTTTCTCCACTCTGAGGGTTTCTGCAGGGGTATTGAACAACAGCCTGGGACAGTCCTGGTATTGAACAACAGCCTGGGACAGTTTCTCCACTCAGAGGGTTTCTGCAGGGTGTCCTGGATTGAACAACAGCCTGGGACAGTTTCTCCACTCGGAGGGTTTCTGCAGGGCGTCCTGGATTGAACAACAACCTGGGACAGTTTCTCCACTCGGAGGGTTTCTGCAGGGCGTCCTGTATTGAACAACAGCCTGGGACAGTTTCTCCACTCTGAGGGTTTCTGCAGGGTGTCCTGGCTTGAACAACAGCCTGGGACAGTTTCTCCACTCAGAGGGTTTCTGCAGGGCCTCCTGTATTGAACAACAGCCTGGGACAGTTTATCCACTCTGAGGGTTTCTGCAGGGTTTTGCAGCCTGGGACAGTCCACCTGAGGGTTTATGCTTGATTGAACAACAGCCTGGGACAGTTTCTCCACTCTGAGGGTTTCTGCAGGGCCTCCTGTATTGAACAACAGCCTGGGACAGTTTCTCCACTCTGAGGGTTTCTGCAGGGCAGGGTGTCCTGCAGGACCTCCTGTATTGAACAACAGCCTGGGACAGTTTCTCCACTCAGAGGGTTTCTGCAGGGTGTCCTGGATTGAACAACAGCCTGGGATAGTTTCTCCACTCTGAGGGTTTCTGCAGGGCCTCCTGTATTGAACAACAGCCTGGGACAGTTTCTCCACTCTGAGGGTTTCTGCAGGGCCTCCTGTATTGAACAACAGCCTGGGACAGTTTCTCCACTCTGAGGGTTTCTGCAGGGTGTCCTGTATTGAACAACAGCCTGGGACAGTTTCTCCACTCTGAGGGTTTCTGCAGGGTGTCCTGGATTGAACAACAGCCTGGGACAGTTTCTCCACTCCTGCAGGGCCTCCTGTATTGAACAACAGCCTGGGACAGTTTCTCCACTCTGAGGGTTTCTGCAGGGCGTCCTGTATTGAACAACAGCCTGGGACTGTTTCTCCACTGAGGGTTTCTGCATTGAACAACAGCCTGGGACAGTTTCTCCACTCGGAGGGTTTCTGCAGGGCGTCCTGGATTGAACAACAACCTGGGACAGTTTCTCCACTCGGAGGGTTTCTGCAGGGCGTCCTGTATTGAACAACAGCCTGGGACAGTTTCTCCACTCTGAGGGTTTCTGCAGGGTGTCCTGGCTTGAACAACAGCCTGGGACAGTTTCTCCACTCAGAGGGTTTCTGCAGGGCCTCCTGTATTGAACAACAGCCTGGGACAGTTTATCCACTCTGAGGGTTTCTGCAGGGCCTCCTGTATTGAACAACAGCCTGGGACAGTTTCTCCACTCTGAGGGTTTATGCAGGGCGTCCTGTATTGAACAACAGCCTGGGACAGTTTCTCCACTCTGAGGGTTTCTGCAGGGCCTCCTGTATTGAACAACAGCCTGGGACAGTTTATCCACTCTGAGGGTTTCTGCAGGGCCTCCTGTATTGAACAACAGCCTGGGACAGTTTCTCCACTCTGAGGGTTTATGCAGGACCTCCTGTATTGAACAACAGCCTGGGACAGTTTCTCCACTCAGAGGGTTTCTGCAGGGTGTCCTGGATGGAACAACAGCCTGGGATAGTTTCTCCACTCTGAGGGTTTCTGCAGGGCCTCCTGTATTGAACAACAGCCTGGGACAGTTTCTCCACTCTGAGGGTTTCTGCAGGGCCTCCTGTATTGAACAACAGCCTGGGACAGTTTCTCCACTCTGAGGGTTTCTGCAGGGTGTCCTGTATTGAACAACAGCCTGGGACAGTTTCTCCACTCTGAGGGTTTCTGCAGGGTGTCCTGGATTGAACAACAGCCTGGGACAGTTTCTCCACTCAGAGGGTTTCTGCAGGGCCTCCTGTATTGAACAACAGCCTGGGACAGTTTCTCCACTCTGAGGGTTTCTGCAGGGCGTCCTGTATTGAACAACAGCCTGGGACTGTTTCTCCACTGAGGGTTTCTGCATTGAACAACAGCCTGGGACAGTTTCTCCACTATGAGGGTTTCTGCAGGGTGTCCTGTATTGAACAACAGCCTGGGACAGTTTCTCCACTGAGGGTTTCTGCATTGAACAACAGCCTGGGACAGTTTCTCCACTGAGGGTTTCTGCATTGAACAACAGCCTGGGACAGTTTCTCCACTGAGGGTTTCTGCATTGAACAACAGCCTGGGACAGTTTCTCCACTGAGGGTTTCTGCAGGGTGTCCTGGTTTGAACAACAGCCTGGGACAGTTTCTCCACTCTGAGGGTTTCTGCATTGAACAACAGCCTGGGACAGTTTCTCCACTGAGGGTTTCTGCAGGGTGTCCTGGTTTGAACAACAGCCTGGGACAGTCAGAAGATTCATATTGGATTCACATTGTGACTGTGAGAAGGAGAAGCAGGGGAACATGTGCACTCGCGCGCACACAACCCCCCCCAGACCTGGTAAGATCTCCCTGGGCAGGCTCTCTGGTGGGCTGTGTGATGGTGATATTGTACTGACCTGCCCTATCAGAGGTCATGGTGGGGAATTATGGTGTCGGCTGTCAAGCTGTGGCCCAACATTTTGCCCACAGGAACAATGGCTATGACACACTGCTCACAGCAGAGGCCTGAGCCAGGGAACTCTCCCTTTCTTTCTCTCTCTTTCTCTTATACTATTTCTCTCTCTCTCTTTCTCTCTCACTTCTTCTTATACTCTCTCGGTATAAACCATATCTCCCATAGCTGTCTCTCGTTCCCTATGTCTCTGTGGAGTTATGGGCCTGTCATTCCCCTCAGGGGAGGGAGGGAGGGAGGGAGGGGAGGGAGGGAGGGAGGGAGGGAGGGGGAGAGAGAGGAGAGAGAGAGAGAGAGAGAGAGAGAGAGAGAGAGAGAGAGAGAGAGAGAGAGAGAGAGAGAGAGAGAGAGAGAGAGAGAGAGAGAGAGAGAGAGAGAGAGAGAGAGAGAGAAGGAATTTTCCGGCTGCAGCAGTGTTGAGCCACTAAGTTGGGGTGGCAGACATTGATGGCATTTGGGGAAGCCCTCGGCAACTGTTACTATGGTTGTGTCCACTACCCAGTGGCCATTGCTGCCAAGTTGACTCAAGATATCCCACAGGGAGGAGAATAACTGTTTAGAGAGAACTATTTGTTAGCTAGACAAATGTACAGTGCACACATCCAAAAAATACAGGAGCTGGACAAAAAACATATCCTGGCAAAAAAAGCTGTCCAGTCACTGATTTTCATGAGCAGCAAAAGGTAAGCAAACTGAGTAAGAGTTTACCTCAGAGCAGTTATATACTGCAACCCAACATGTTGGAACATCTGAACAGTTTTATTCTGCAACCCAACATGTTGGAACATCTGAACAGTTTTATTCTGCAACCCAACATGTTGGAACATCTGAACAGTTTTATTCTGCAACCCAACATGTTGGAACATCTGAACAGTTTTATTCTGCAACCCAACATGTTGGAACATCTGAACAGTTTTATTCTGCAACCCAACATGTTGGAACATCTGAACAGTTTTATTCTGCAACCCAACATGTTGGAACATCTGAACAGTTTTATTCTGCAACCCAACATGTTGGAACATCTGAACAGTTTTATTCTGCAACCCAACATGTTGGAACATCTGAACAGTTTTATTCTGCAACCCAACATGTTGCGTATAGCAATTTGTCTTAAAAAACGCTATATGATTGAAATGGTTGCTTTACCACATAGCACACGCTCATACACACATGCATTATACTTCCTTGTGAGTCATTGAGACAACTTAAGTTATTTCACACACACACAGGCACACACACACACACACACACACACACACACACACACACACACACACACACACACACACACACACACACACACACACACACACACACACACACACACACACACACAGCACACAGCACACAGCACACAGCACACAGCAGACGGTCATGTTGGAGAATAACCTGTCTCCTCTATCTGGATCTGGCTCCCTATCTGCTGTCTTGTCCTGTTCTGACCTGTCCTGACCTGTTTTGACCTGTTCTGTGCTGTCCTGTCCCTGTCCCGACCTGTCCTGTTCTGTCCTCTCCTGACCTGTCCTGACCTGTTTTGTTCTGTCCTGTCCTGACAGCACACCACTTCAAAGACCCTGCTTCTGATGCTAACCATCAATATGCATTTCATCCAGCACCCACCGCTCTCCCCTCTGACATTCCTCTCTCCCTCCCCCTCTCTCTCTCTCTCTCTCTCTCTCTCTCTCTCTCTCTCTCTCTCTCTCTCTCTCTCTCTCTCTCTCTCTCTCTCTCTCTCTCTCTCTCTCTCTCTGTATCTGTCTCTCTCTCTCTGTCTCTGTCTCTGTCTCTGTCTCGCTCTCTTTCTTCCTCCACAGTAATGGTCTTCAAAGTCAATTAGTGCAAATTACATGCAACCATACTGGTGGTAAAAAGCCGATTGGTTGGCGGTCAAGGAAGCAGCTCGGAGGTCAGACATATTTGCTCAATGGCGCTCATTTCAACATAAACCCCTTCAATTGTATGCTTTAAAAAAATAGAGCAGTATCAACAGAACCCATGTCAAGTCTCATACATAACTCTGGGAATGCGGCGTGGGTGGGGTTTCTGTATAAATGAATCATTGGGAAAGCAGTAGCGATTTGCCAAGGCTCACAGTGAGTCGCGGGGCTTGCTGCTCTCGCTGCTCCTAACACGGGGGACTGGTAAGTATGTTTACCTCGTTTGTCAGATTGTGTGTTGCAGGTTTGCATCCGATGTTAAGCCGATGTTTGGCTAATGCTGCCAGGGTCATTTCCCACCACCGTGCATGCCTAGAACACCCCTCGGAAAATAAATGTTTCACTCGTCGAGGTTCGAGATCAAAGGCAAGGAGCTGGGATCAAAGAGCGGCATCACACCACTTCGGTCACATCTGTGTTGTTTACATGAATGCTTAAAGGCACTCAATCCATGAAATATGACCCAACTTTGAAAAATATATGTTTTGTGCTCTGAGGAGTTTTGATGTCACCTTTTGAAGTACATCAATGCATTAGGGGTTCATTTCAGAAGAAACTTCACATTAACAGTTTTTGAAAGCCTTTAATAAGATTTGGAGGACTACAGGCCAGGGATTGTGTATGTATCTCTGCCTATTTTCATATTTTTTCCATACTGACCGTGTCAACAGTATGGATACCAATCAGAAATCCTCAGAGCTGGAACCATTTCTCTGCATCTACCAAACATTACCCCACTGAAAAATAACAACCATAAACAAATGACGATCTGAACTCCCACTAGATATCACTTAGTTCCCTCTAGTCTCTGTTTATCTTCTGACCCCTGATACTGTCTGTGTGATCTAGCCTCACTGGGGAGGGGGGATGAAGAGGGGTCTAGGAGGGGGAGGGGGTATATGCAGAGGAGTCTAGGGGTGTGTGCAGAGGGGTCTAGGAAGGGGAGGGGTATGCAGAGGGGTCTAGGATGGGGGTTGTGTAGAGGGGTCTAGGAGGGGGAGGAGGGTATGCAGAAAGGTCTAGGAGGGGGTGTGCAGAGGGGTATAGGAGGGGGAGTGGGGTATGCAGAGGGGCCTAGGAGGGGGAGGGGGTATGCATAGGAGGGGGGGGGTATGGGTATGCAGAGGAGTCTAGGAGGGGGTATGCAGAGGAGTCTAGGAGGGGGTGCAGAGGGGTCTATGAGGGGGGAAGAGGGTATGCAGATGGGTCTAGGAGGGGGGATGGAGGTATGCGAAGGGGTCTAGGGAGAAGGGGAGGAGGTTTCAGTGACCTGTGAGGCAGCCTGCTGTTGGGCTGTGGGCTAAACCCCTCACCCTTTACCCCTTCTAACTGGATTATAGGCTCTCCGGTCCCCCCTTCTGCAGCTGGGAGAGGAGGGGAACAGCTCCAGTCCCCCACCGTCATCAAGGGGGCCTGGTCTGTGCTCATCACTAAAACAGCAGCCCCTCTCCTTCTGGGAGTCTCTCTCCTCTCTCCCTCTACCCCTCCTTTACTCCGTCTCTTCCCCTGTGTTGAAGGCTGAAGGTAGGGTGAGGGGTGAGACATGGGTGTGGGGGTGCTAGGGGTACACTCTACCTTGTCCTAGTGCTCTTTCTCAATTCACTCTCTTTCTCATGTTTCTACTCTTCTCCTCCTTCTGTTTTTCTCCTTTTCTCCTCCTTCTTGTCCTTCTTCATCTTCTCCTCCTTCGTCTCCCTCTCCCCTCCACTCCCCCACCAGTCTGTGACCCCTGACAGAGAGGTATGTTGTGAGAGAAGTGTGACGTGGGGAATGTGTGGTTCAGTGGTTAGGGTGGCTCTGGCCTGTCTGGGGCTGTGTTTCTGTGTCTGCCTGACCTATAAACCAGCTCTGCCTATACTGGAGTAGGAGGATATTGCCCCTATACACTGATCTAAGGTCATTTCCAATTTGACCCTCATTGTGGAAGGCAAGCTGATCCTAGATCTGTGGATAGGGGCAACCTCTACCTCTAATGCCTATGTACCTATCAATCAGCTCCGTAAGGCCTGATTCTAGACCAGCAATCTGGAACAACAGAGGAGGCAGGTCTTTCTCCTTCAGTCTGTCAACGTCCCTACTGAGGTGTTGCAAGAACCCAAACAAGCACTGTTCTCCACTTGTCAACAGTCCGCGTGTCAACAGGGCTGAGTGTTTGTGAATAACATAAATGCTCTCTGAGAATCCATGACGAGACAAATCTGATATGGTCAAGCATTCACAGACGTTTACAGGCAGATTAAAAGGCCGACCTGAACTATCCCCAGTGTGTAGAAGACCTGAACTACCCCCAGTGTGTAGAAGACCTGAACTACCCCCAGTGTGTAGAAGACCTGAACTACCCCCAGTGTGTATAAGACCTGAACTACCCCCAGTGTGTATAAGACCTGAACTACCCCCAGTGTGTATAAGACCTGAATTACCCCCAGTGTGTATAAGACCTGAACTACCCCCAGTGTGTATAAGACCTGAACTACCCCCAGTGTGTATAAGACCTGAATTACCCCCAGTGTGGATAAGACCTGAACTACCCCCAGTGTGTAGAAGACCTGAACTACCCCCAGTGTGTAGAAGACCTGAACTTCCCCCAGTGTGTATAAGACCTGAACTACCCCCAGTGTGTAGAAGACCTGAACTACCCCCAGTATGTAGAAGACCTGAACTACCCCCAGTGTGTATAAGACCTGAACTACCCCCAGTGTGTAGAAGACCTGAACTACCCCCAGTGTGTATAAGACCTGAACTACCCCCAGTGTGTATAAGACCTGAACTACCCCCAGTGTGTATAAGACCTGAACTACCCCAGTGTGTATAAGACCTGAACTACCCCCAGTGTGTATAAGACCTGAACTACTCCCAGTGTGTATAAGACCTGAACTACCCCCAGTGTGTAGAAGACCTGAACTACCCCAGTGTGTATAAGACCTGAACTACCCCCAGTGTGTATAAGACCTGAACTACCCCCAGTGTGTATAAGACCTGAACTACCCCCAGTGTGTATAAGACCTGAACTACCCCCAGTGTGTATAAGACCTGAACTACCCCCAGTGTGTATAAGACCTGAACTACCCCAGTGTGTAGAAGACCTGAACTACCCCCAGTGTGTATAAGACCTGAACTACCCCCAGTGTGTAGAAGACCTGAACTACCCCCAGTGTGTAGAAGACCTGAACTACCCCCAGTGTGTAGAAGACCTGAACTACCCCCAGTGTGTATAAGACCTGAACTACCCCCAGTGTGTATAAGACCTGAACTACCCCCAGTGTGTAGAAGACCTGAACTACCCCCAGTGTGTATAAGACCTGAACTACCCCCAGTGTGTATAAGGCCTGAACTACCCCCAGTGTGTATAAGACCTGAACTACCCCCAGTGTGTATAAGACCTGAACTACCCCCAGTGTGTATAAGACCTGAACTACCCCCAGTGTGTATAAGATTCGCAGTGCAGTGTTCCGTTGATTCCAACAGAGAGGCAGTGTAAAGTGAGCAGTGTATCAAGAAGCAGTGCGGCTTGGCAGGGTAGTGTTTCGGAGGACGCATGGCTCTCGACCTTCACCTCTCCCGAGTCCGTATGGGAGTTGCAGCGATAAGACAAGACTGTAACTACCAATTGGACATCACAAAATTGGGGAGAAAAAGGGGTAAAAGTACCAAATGAAAACAGAGAGGCAGTGCAGGTAGGTCAGTGCTTCAAGGTCCCGGAGCAGTCGTGACTGACAGTTAGCTCTTCTCAGGGCTCAGTGGCCACAGCATTTGAAATCCAAACTACTGTTGCTCTGCCTTGTATCACATGTCATGGCAGGGAGCTTGGGCGGAAGAGTACAGGAGCAGATGCAAGCTGACGCTCGGCCCTGGAGTCAAACACACAAACACACCGAATGCCTGCTCACACAAGCGGAAGAGGTGACAAAACACATCAGGTAACTTTGCCTTTCCGGTGTGGTTCCCAGGCCTGTTGTAGTGTCACAGATGTATCATGCATTTACGTCAGCATGTTAATGGTCATACGGGGTGACATGCACCTGGGTTCTGTGGGGAGACAAGGGAGAGGTGGTGAGAACATTTAGCAGTAACGAGGTGCTACTTGCTGGTGCTAACTGGTCCAACATATGTCACAGCTGTATCTTTCCTCTCCCCTGGCTCGGTTAGACAGAACCAGGACACCGTCAAAGAACCAGGACACCGTCAAAGAACCAGGACACCGTCAATATTTACCATATACTGTCTTCTCTTCTTTCTTCAGAAGTAATGAAGAGAATTAGCTGATCGTGTGAATACCAGACAGATGTCAGGGGAAATAAATACATCCCTGTGTAAATAGTCGAGGGGAAAAATAGCAAGGGTACCTAGGCTGTCCACTTTTAAGTGAGGTCTTCCAATTAAAACCATTTGAGTCCGTCTTGTAATTTGTGAAAGAGAATGACAGTAGCACTTTGGATCCTTTAAGCAGACTATTTGTGCAGGAATCTCTGGGTAATGTGTTGGGTTAAAAAGATCATAGAAATGATGTGAAAACCTGAACCAGTAAATGTTTTTCAAGAAACAGAGTGAGTTTCTAGAAAACATAATTTTCAATCTGATTTTCTATATTGCAATATGTTTGCTATCCAATACTACACACAACCAAATATACTAAACAAATCATGCGAAGTGTTGGTCCCATGTTTCATGAGCTGAAATAAAGGATCGCAGATATTTTCCATACGCACAAAAAGCTGCACAAATTTGTTTACATCTCTGTTTGTGAGCATTTCTCCTTTGCCAAGAATATCCATCCATCTGACAGGTGGCATATCAAAGGCTGATTAAACAGCATGATCATTACACAGGTGCACCTTGTGCTGGGGACAGTAAAAGGCCACTCTAAAATGTGCAGTTTTGTCACACAACACAATGCCACAGGTGTCTCAAGTTTTGAGGGAGTGTGCAATTTGCATGCTGACTGCAGGAATGTCCACCAGAGCTGTTGCCAGATGATTTAATAATAAGCCGCCTCCAACGTTGTTTTAGAGAACATGGCAGAACGTCCAAATGGCCTCACAACCGCAGACCACGTGTTACCACGCCAACCCAGGACCTCCACATCCAGCTTCTTCACCTGTGGGATCGTCTGAGACCAGCCACTCGGATAGCTGATGGAAATGAGGAGTATTTCTTTGTAATAAAGCCCTTTTGTGGGGAAGAACTCATTCTGATTGGCTGGGCCTGGTTCTCCAGGGGATGGGCCTGGCTCCCAAGTTGGTGGGCCTATGCCCTC
The DNA here is from genome assembly GCF_034236695.1 of Oncorhynchus nerka. Taxonomy (NCBI): domain Eukaryota; kingdom Metazoa; phylum Chordata; class Actinopteri; order Salmoniformes; family Salmonidae; genus Oncorhynchus; species Oncorhynchus nerka. Next base: position 86,517,609 of record NC_088422.1, read on the forward strand.
CCAGGCCCACCCACGGCTGTGCCCCTGCCCATCATGTGAAATCCATAGACTAGGGCCTAATGAATTTATTTCAATTGACTGATTTCCTTATATGAAATGTAATTCAGAAAAATGGTTGAAATGATTGCATGTTGCGGTTATTTTTTTGTTCAGTACATTTATTAAAAATGGCAATTGCCAACATAACACTTTTAACATAGAAAGGATGTCTGATATTCCAGTTCCAATATCATTTTTTTCTTCAAAATGTCCTTGAAATGTGCCAGCAGTGATTTTCTCCAGCAAGGGGGACTTCTAGTCCAGTCATTACAGTAATTCATTCTGTAGGTGCATTTGACATCACAACCCTGTTGAGCGTCAGAGAAAACCCTTTGCTGTTGCAACTGGTGACATTACTCTGAAATATTAAACACTCGGCCACATCTGCTTTTTTATGCACTGAGGCATATTTTGTGTAGTGCTTAGGAATATTAAAGCATAATTTATATTTCAGGAGTTTGACACCTTGACATTTTGGCACCTCTGTTTTGAATTTCAGCATGCGGTTTGACATGTTTGTATTAATAACATTGTGATCTCGGAGGGCCATAGCCCCGGGCTGCTTCAACAAGACTACTAAAGGAAGGCATTTCAAAAGGAATTCTAGAGCAGCCTAGGGACTCGTCAAAATCAGCCCTGATACTTTTGCCCTGATAAAAATCCATTCCACACAAACGCGTGAACAGAGGGGGGGATGGTGGTTAGTGATCTGTGCCTGTGTGTGTGTGTGTGTGCCTGTGTGTGTGCGTGTGTCCGTGCATGTGTGTGGGGGTTTTCCGCAGAATCCCTGATGTTTCCCAGATTGATCAGTCATTCTGTATGCATGTCGAAGACAGCTTGGTGGTGCAGATGATTCCTAGATACACTGTTCACTGTTGGTGTCACTGTTTGCCACTAAATGTTCCGTAACAATAACATTGTAATATCCCTTCTAACTATGTAGGACATCTTGTGCCTGCCCCTTCATTTAAATACAACATCTCATAAAACCCAAACCATTATTCTAAACCAGGTTCTTGTAGTCATTCTTTTTTTTTTAGTGGATGCCTTAGCTTTTACTGGCAGAAAATACAGTTTGGGTGAGAAGTTGGTGCTCTGAAATAATTGGATCTGAAAAAATGGAACAGTTCAATTAATAATATCTAATTAGTATTAGACAAAATGAAACAACACATGCAGAGAGAGAGAGAGAGATGGAGAGAAAGAGAGACAGAGAGAGGGAGAGAGAGAGAGTGGGGCAGAAAGAGAGAGAGAGAGAGAGAGAGTGGGGCAGAAAGAGAGAGAGAGAGACAGAGAGAAAGAGAGACAGAGAGAGGGAGAGAGAGAGAGTGGGGCAGAAAGAGAGAGAGAGAGAGAGACAGAGAGAAAGAGAGACAGAGAGAGGGAGAGAGAGAGAGTGGGGCAGAAAGAGAGAGAGAGAGAGAGACAGAGAGAAAGAGAGACAGAGAGAGGGAGAGAGAGAGAGTGGGGCAGAAAGAGAGAGAGAGAGAGAGACAGAGAGAAAGAGAGACAGAGAGAGGGAGAGAGAGAGAGTGGGGCAGAAAGAGAGAGAGAGAGGGGGCAGAAAGAGAGAGATAGAGAGAGAGAGGGGGGCAGAAAGAGAGACAGATAGAGGGAGAGAGAGAGAGTGGGGCAGAAAGAGAGATAGAGAGAGGGGAGAGAGAGAGTGGGGCAGAAAGAGAGAGAGAGAGAGGGGCAGAAAGAGAGATAGAGAGAGAGGGGGCAGAAAGAGAGACAGATAGGAGAGAGAGAGAGAGAGAGAGAGAGAGAGAGAGAGAGAGAGAGAGAGTGGGGCAGAAAGAAAGACAGAGAGAGAGAGAGAGTGGGGGGCAGAAAGAAAGACAGAGAGAGAGAGAGTGGGGCAGAAAGAAAGACAGAGAGAGAGAGAAAGAGAGAGAGTGGGGCAGAAAGAAAGACAGAGAGAGAGAGAAAGAGAGAGAGTGGGGCAGAAAGAAAGACAGAGAGAGAGAGAAAGAGTGGGGGCAGAAAGAAAGACACAGAGAGAGAGAGAGTGGGGCAGAAAGAAAGACAGAGAGAGAGAGCGAGAGGGGGGCAGAAAGAAAGACAGAGAGAGAGAGAGAGTGGGGCAGAAAGAAAGACAGAGAGACAGAGAGATGGAGAGAGAGAGAGGAGGGGGGGCAGAAAGAGAGACAGAGAGGGGAGAGAGGGAGAGAGTGGGGCAGAGAGAGAGAGAGAGGGGGGGGGCAGAAAGAAAGACAGAGAGAGAGAGAGAGTGGGGCAGAAAGAAAGACAGAGAGAGACTACTGAATGTCTGCTGTTTGCTGATGATCTGGTGCTTCTGTCACCAACCAAGGAGGGCCTACAGCAGCACCTAGATCTTATGCACAGATTCTGTCAGACCTGGGCCCTGACAGTAAATTTCAGTAAGACCAAAATAATGGTGTTCCAAAAAAGGTCCAGTCACCAGCACCACAAATACAAATTCCATCTAGACACTGTTGCACTAGAGCACACAAAAAACTATACATACCTTGGCCTAAACATCAGCGCCACAGGTAACTTCCACAAAGCTATGAACGATCTGAGAGACAAGGCAAGAAGGGCATTCTATGCCATCAAAAGAAACATAAATTTCAACATACCAATTAGGATTTGGCTAAAAATACTTGAATCAGTCATAGAGCCCATTGCCCTTTATGGTTGTGAGGTCTGGGGTCCGCTCACCAACCAAGACTTCACAAAATGGGACAAACACCAAATGTACAACGTAAAACACCAAATAATGCATGCAGAGCAGAATTAGGCCGATACCCACTAATTATCAAAATCCAGAAAAGAGCCGTTAAATTCTACAACCACCTAAAAGGAAGCGATTCACAAACCTTCCATAACAAAGCCATCACCTACAGAGAGATGAACCTGGAGAAGAGTCCCCTAAGCAAGCTGGTCCTGGGGCTCTGTTCACAAACACAAACACACCCTACAGAGCCCCAGGACAACAGCACAATTAGACCCAACCAAATCATGAGAAAACAAAAAGATAATTACTTAACACATTGGAAAGAATTAACAAAAAAACAGAGCAAACTAGAATGCTATTTGGCCCTACACAGAGAGTACACAGCGGCAGAATACCTGACCACTGTGACTGACCCAAAACTAAGGAAAGCTTTGACTATGTACAGACTCAGTGAGCATAGCCTTGCTATTGAGAAAGGCCGCCGTAGGCAGACATGGCTCTCAAGAGAAGACAGGCTATGTGCTCACTGCCCACAAAATGAGGTGGAAACTGAGCTGCACTTCCTAACCTCCTGCCCAATGTATGACCATATTAGAGAGACATATTTCCCCCAGATTACACAGATCCACAAAGAATTCGAAAACAAATCCAATTTTGAAAAACTCCCATATCTTTTGGGTGAAATTCCACAGTGTGCCATCACAGCAGCAATATTTGTGACCTGTTGCCACGAGAAAAGGGCAACCAGTGAAGAACAAACATCATTGTAAATACAACCCATATTTATGCTTATTCATTTTATCTTGTGTCCTTTAACTATTTGTACATTGTATATATATATATAATATGACATTTGTAATGTCTTTACTGTTTTGAAACTTCTGTATGTGTAATGTTTACTGTTCATTTTTTGTTGTTTTTCACTTTATATATTCACTTTGTATGTTGTCTACCTCACTTGCTTTGGCAATGTTAACACATGTTTCCCATGCCAATAAAGCCCTTGAATTGAATTGAATTGAATTGAGAGAGAGAGAGAGAGAGAGAGAGAGAGAGAGAGAGAGAGAGAGAGAGAGAAGTGCAATCAAACACTATCTTATTATCACCGCCCTGCAGTGGAGTCATGTATGTATTGATGTCATGTAATCAATCAGATCTAGTCAGTGTTCCAGCAGACACTATTGGTGTGAGGTTTAAAGCATCAGCACTAGATGGAATATGACTCTTCCGTTGTCTGTTGACAGGACACAGCATGTCAAGTAATACAAATGATTAAAACAATTAACAAACAAATACAGGCTGACACAGCCAAGCGCAAACACGTACAAAAGCCTTGCTTGACTAGACAGAATAACTTCACAGCTCCTAAAGGTCAAACAGGCTCCAATAATGTTGGAGTTTTCTGACAGGTGTGGAAGGGATCCACAGTGAAAATGCTCTTCTCAGACTGAACCTTATTGATCCTATCATTTATTTTCTCTTTTTATTTCCTCTCCTTCAAATATCCTTGACTTCCTTGAATTTACTTTTGTCAAATAACAACAAGTGTTGCACATTAAAAATCATTCAGTTCAATTCAAAGATTCCGCAATGAAGTTCAGGTCTTTCTTTCATCATCTCATGCTGCTCTCTGCCTGACCGCTCTCTCAAAGCCGACAACTCTGGGAAATTCAGAGATGGTCATGAATGTTTCCACTGCTCGCTCTTCTGTGTGCTCTCCAGTGTTGCACAAAGCAGCCCCCCCCCCCACACACCTGATTGTCTCGTGGTTAACTTGTCTGTACTCTGCAGTATCACTGAGGTCACCGTGCCTCTGCCCAGGGAGGAGTTGTTCATGTGTGTGTGTGTGTGTGTGTGTGTTAATGACTGCTATTTCTATGAAGGCTTCCCTCGTGATAAAATACAGACAGTGTTATTGCACAATAATATTTCAAAAACATCCATCCATGATACAGTGGGTATAAAATCAGGGAATTGATTGTCATTTCACTTCCACAACAACAACAGAAAATATAGGGGGAAAAAATTCTAGAAAAATCCCAATATAAAAATACATTTTGGCAATGTATTACTTAATTAACTTCACAACAATAAGAGTTTGTACTGTACACCGATAAATATGTCCACTTCACCTCCTTGTCTTTGAATCGACACACCGCACGTCTCAACCTTTAACCTGCGCTGGATACATTTGTGTCAGATCTGCCCACTACAGTCAGTCACACAGTCTTGTATATGGAGAACATAGATTGGATTAATTGAATTTCCAGTGTCCTCCAGTCAGAGCCACCAGAGTGTAGATAATTCCCTTATCCACATCAATGCGGGGCCCTCTGCTGGGCTCAGTCAAGGGCCCCAGACCTGCTGTTCGCTGGCAGGGATCTGCCACAATCAATTACACCAGGCCTGGTTAATGGGCCTCCCTGATTTCCTGCCCCCTCTCTCACTCTGGACTATTAGGAGGAGAAGTTCAAAATGGAAGAGGGGTAGACAATGACCCTTCAAAGAGAAACATTATATATATATGGATGTTTCTTGTGTTGATGTGCTGAAGTCATACAGTATGCTGTGGCTTTGTGTTGGTCGAAGTTGTTTATGTGGGTTATATGAGCCTGTGAGTATGTGTGTGTGTGTGTGTGTGTGTGTGTGTGTGTGTGTGTGTGTGTGTGTGTGTGTGTGTGTGTGTGTGTGTGTGTATCAGGGGGCTAGGGTTGATTCGGCTGATTAGGGGTATGTGTATAATGCCTGAGTGCGTTCCTTCACAGTAACCACATAGCTGTGCTGCCGACTCAGTAGGATGCTTCCTTTCATCCTGTCCGCTCCCTCGCTCTCTCTCTGCCCAGGGACCAGGCAGGTCCAGCCTGACGCCATTTCAGACACACACACGCACACACACACACGCACACACACACACGCACGCACACACACACACGCACACACACACACACACACACACACACACACACACACACACACACACACACACACACACACACACACACACACACATTCATGCACAAACACAAACAGATACAAACACACACACACACACATTCACAAACGAACACAAACAGACACACACACACACGTTTTAAAAATGATATTAAAACAATGTATGTATGTGTGTACCATATTTGAAACAGAAAATGCCAGTGGTTAATGTATTACTAATGCCACAACACTCACATGTGTCTTTTTATTCATAGGATATTTATATTGTCATTAGGAAATGAGTGAAATGTACTTTTTCTAATATTTCTCTCTTTGTCAATTCAGTGTTATATATTTTTATGATCTATTTCCTAGACTTGAAGCATGGACTGGTTTTATTATTATCCTGCTGAGAAGACTCAAGAGGAAATGAAATAGGAAAGTTAGATCATTGTGAAACTAAATAAAGGTTAGTTAAATAAAGGTTAAATAAAATACAACTATTAAAATACATTTTTATTATCAGATACGTAGATATGAAATATTAAATGTGTATACTAAAAGAGTTACCTACTGCCGATGTCCAGGTGCATGATCAACACAATGTCTCTGTATGAATTACATCCTCATCAATTAAATGTTATCGGTTACATTAAATACTGATTACATTAAATATTGATTACATTAAATACTGATTACATTAAATATTGATTACATTAAATATTGATTACATTAAATATTCCTTCAGGAAATCACAGCTAATAGAAAATAATGTAGGATTACATTTTTGATATGATAAATAAAATGTCAATAAAATCTGATTTCCTTTTTGAGAGCTCAATGGAGGCTAAACAATGTAGTTCTATTATTCAGATCTGTGTCACAATGGATTGAGTCAAACATGTTTTACCATGTCAAGCTGAGTGAGGTAGAAAACACAATCATCTGACATCAACCAAACAGTAGTTTAACTGTTGTCTCCTCAGACCACTAACCTCTGAAACACAATCATCTGACATCAACCAAACAGTAGTTTAACTGTTGTCTGCTCAGACCACTAACCTCTGAAACACAATCATCTGACATCAACCAAACAGTAGTTTAACTGTTGTCTCCTCAGACCACTAACCTCTGAAACACAATCATCTGACATCAACCAAACAGTAGTTTAACTGTTGTCTCCTCAGACCACTAACCTCTGAAACACAATCATCTGACATCAACCAAACAGTAGTTTAACTGTTGTCTCCTCAGACCACTAACCTCTGTAACACAATCATCTGACATCAACCAAACAGTAGTTTAACTGTTGTCTCCTCAGACCACTAACCTCTGAAACACAATCATCTGACATCAACCAAACAGTAGTTTAACTGTTGTCTCCTCAGACCACTAACCTCTGAAACACAATCATCTGACATCAACCAAACAGTAGTTTAACTGTTGTCTCCTCAGACCACTAACCTCTGAAACACAATCATCTGACATCAACCAAACAGTAGTTTAACTGTTGTCTCCTCAGACCACTAACCTCTGTAACACAATCATCTGACATCAACCAAACAGTAGTTTAACTGTTGTCTCCTCAGACCACTAACCTCTGAAACACAATCATCTGACATCAACCAAACAGTAGTTTAACTGTTGTCTCCTCAGACCACTAACCTCTGAAACACAATCATCTGACATCAACCAAACAGTAGTTTAACTGTTGTCTCCTCAGACCACTAACCTCTGAAACACAATCATCTGACATCAACCAAACAGTAGTTTAACTGTTGTCTCCTCAGACCACTAACCTCTGAAACACAATCATCTGACATCAACCAAACAGTAGTTTAACTGTTGTCTCCTCAGACCACTAACCTCTGAAACACAATCATCTGACATCAACCAAACAGTAGTTTAACTGTTGTCTCCTCAGACCACTAACCTCAGTAAGGAGATCGGAGAGGGAGTCAGGCAAGAGGGAGAAACAGTTGGAAGGATAGACACGGGGATGAACCCTGGTCTCCAGTGGGGAGTGCAGGGGAGTGGCACCACTGCAGCAGGGCTCTGGTCTATCTGAAACACTACTACAGTAGATATCATGAGTAGTGTTCACTCTCTCCATCATCTTCTAATTTCTCCAGTCTTTTTCCTTCATTGATACAGAAAATTGCATCTTTCGATCTTTCATGTTCTTTCTCAATACAACAACGCATCGGTCACTTTAAAGTTCTGAAGAGCGACATCTCTAGCCGACATGTTACCATCTTCTGGTATAAGATGATGCGGTCTTTTGTTGTGTGTTGTAAAAGCCCGGTTTTAAGTGCCTTTGCAGAGGCTCCAATTCAACTGGGTGTTTGACACTCTACCATGGCCTCTCCTGCTTCTCCGTCTCTCAGATTTAAAAACATGTCGCTGCGACCCCTGATCTCCACTTCCACTCTCCACCAGGAAGCCCCATACATGCCTGAACAATTAACTCCCCCACAGCCATCAATTCAGCCCAAAGGAAAGAAAAGACAGAAAGGAACAAGTCACCTGGGTTCAGGAGAAAGAGAAGAAGAAGGGGGGGAAATGAGGAGAAAGGTTTTTGTGGAGAAAAACAGCTTTTTATCAGTCCACCCGTGTAACTGTCACAGCGACTGACAGCGAGACACTTAGGAAGGCCTCCTTTCATTCAGTCAGCCGGTCGGCCCCGTCGAATGGTTCAACAAACAATCCCAAGGTGCCTTGGGGTTGTGTTTACCTTTCAAAATCAGGGTCGCAAAAGGTTTGTTCACATAAAAGCGATGATGAACTGAAGTGGCATGTCTGTTTGGTTTCCCTGACTCCCCTGCAGTAGCACAGTGTATATTGATCTCCGTCACGCATCACTAAGTGGTCAGTAGGACTCTGTCGGCTGAACGAAGGACTCTCGCTCACTGTTTGAAGCTGCCCTGCAGGTGTCCAGAGCACTGCCTCAGATCCCCATGGAGACACAATTAGCTGCTTGGTCGACCTTTATTTGTGATGCTGCTAAACTTTTCCCAAACACCAAACCATTCCTTCAAGTGACTCCAACTATACCTGTTGTTGCCTGGGGACTGGACTATACTGTAGTGTTGAACCTGTGGTGTAAAAAGCAATATGAAATAAACTTTTTCATAGGAAAAAAAGATTGTAGATCAGCAGCTTCCTGTGTTCCAGGAAAAACTCCTGCCGCTGCATAGAGTCATTATGGTGGATGGGTAGAGTATTACAATACATGACATTACATCAGAACACTGTCAAGTCGGCCAGCACCAACTCACTGAGAAACACGCACAAACACAGACACACACTTCATTGAAGGCCTTATCGACAGGAGAGAGAGAGAGAGAGAGAGAGAGAGAGAGGGAGAGAGAGAGAGAGAGAGAGAGAGAGAGAGAGAGAGAGAGAGAGCGAGAGAGAGAGAGAGAGAGAGAGAGAGAGAGAGAGAGAGAGAGAGAGAGAGAGAGAGAGAGAGCGAGAGAGAGAGAGAGAGCTATTGTCCATTGTATGGTCATTTTTACCCTTGATTATTGTTGTTACTGTTGTCCCATTGACAATCTTGATTTTTATCATTTTAATTATGTTAATATTGTAAATGAATCCCTTAATCTCCAAAGTACGCTTTGGCAATATGTACATTGTTAGGAATGAGGAATGAAATAGAGAGAGAGGCGGCGTGTGAGAGACTTCTCAGTTGTTTTCCTCTCCTTTGATCTGAGGACAGTGATATTGTAGGAAATCCCCAAGGTCAGTTATCGCACTGGAGAGACTCACTGAGGACTCTTCCCATCTCTCGTTTTCCTCTCCTCCTCTCATCCCTTCACCCCCTTCTCCTGTCCTTCTCTCATCCCTCCACCCCCTTCTCCTGTCCTTCTCTCATCCCTCCATCCTCCTCTCATCCCTCCACCCCCTTCTCCTGTCCTTCTCTCATCCCTCCACCCCCTTCTCCTGTCCTTCTCTCATCCCTCCACCCCCTTCTCCTGTCCTTCTCTCATCCCTCCAGCCCCTTCTCCTGTCCTTCTCTCAGCCCTCCATCCCCACTCCTCTTCTATCCTCTCATCCCTCCACCCCCTTCTCCCGTCCTTCTCTCAACCCTCCATCCCCCACGCCTCTTCTATCCTCTCATCCCTCCACCCCCTTCTCCTGTCCTTCTCTCAGCCCTCCACCCCCTTCTCCTGTCCTTCTCTTAGCCCTCCATCCCCCACTCCTCTTCTATCCTCTCAGTCCTCCACCCCTTCTCCTGTCCTTCTCTCAGCCCTCCATCCCCCACTCCTCTTCTATCCTCTCATCCCTCCATCCCCCTCTCCTCTCCTCTCCTCTACCTCTCATCCCTCCACTTTATTTTCTCTCCTCCTCTCATCCCTCCAACCCCTTCTCCTGTCCTCCTGTCCTCCTCTCATCACTCCATCCCCTTCTCCTGTCCTCCTCTCATCCCTCCACCCCCTCTCCTCTCCTCTCCTCCTCTCATCCCTCAACTCCCTCTTCTTCTCTCTTTCTCTCAGCCCTCCACCCCCCACTCCTCTTCTATCCTCTCATCCCTCCACCCCCTCTCCCCTCCTCCTCCTCTTATCTCTCCACTCCCTCTCCTCTCCTCCTCCTCTCACCCCTGCACTCCCTCTTCTTTTCTCCTCCTCTTATCTCTCCACTCCCTCTTCTCTCCTCCTCTCATCCGTCCATCCCCCTGTCCTCCTCCTCTCTTTGAGTCTGAGGTTGAGTGGTGAGCCCTGCCTGCCAATTAGTGCCAATCAGGCCAGCGGTGTGATGAGGTGTGCAGGCAGGCAGGAAGGTTCTGGGACTGGGACCACCTGGCCACAGCCCACATCTGGCCTCTCCTTCACACACCTGTCAGGGCCAGGCCCACGGTGCTGCTGTACAGGCAGGGCAAGTGTGTGGAGCCTATACTCAGCTGGCATGGGTCATTAAAGGTGTGTGTGTAAAAGGAGTGTGTGTGTAAGTGTGTGTGCGTGTATGTGAGTGTGTGCATGTGAGTGTGAAGCTTCCGACACTACCACAGCAGCGTCTCTCCGCAGCCCCTCTCTCACACCCTGAGACTCTCTGCTGCTCAAACCAGCGTTTTAGGACTCAAGATCTCGCCAGAAATTGTGGCTGATTTGCCTCGCTAAATAATGCATCAATGCAGGGTTTTTTGTTATGTAAAAAAAATGTCTTTTAGCTGCGCTTGTGGGACAATAATGCCACCTGACAATCGCTCCCCGCAGTCTTGGCAGTGGCCCGGAGTGAAGCAGCCCCGGCTCCTTGTGATTGACAAGGACAAAAAAGAAGACAAATCCCATTCATGTTGTTGAATTGTCAACCGCAGCCGTGGGATTTGAAAAAGACACCGCATGAAACCGTGACTTTGACTAGGAGAGGTAAAGAACTTAAACATGACAAGTGTGATTAAAATATCCCCAGGAAGTCACATAGGGCGTCGAGGTAGGAGAGAGACCATCTCCATAAGACATTCCATTATTGATGAGGACTGGGACAGAGGAGCTGGGAGTTTTTCAAGGCCAAACGTATTTGTGTAGCAGCAGCAGCTTACACAGCTTGTTAAAGATGGGTGTTTAGTCACAGGTATTTTGGCATGGTCGACATCACTACTCAGAAAAAGACCGGGTTCTGTTTGACTGAGGGACAAAAGGCCATAAGACACTGTTCTGGACTGGTTACACACCACCATAGTTGCTGGAACCGTGCTGGAAAGGACAATGTCCGGGCCAATACAGTACGGTATAGTGTGAAAAGGGTATACATTTACTCAATCCAGTCTTCTGTCCATTTGTCACCAGTATACAACAGTAGCAGGACCCATAAATATGAAAGTTGGAGACTTGACCCTCTGTGACTGGAGAAAAGTGTCTCTACCACACTGTTAGTTTACAATGCACATTAATTGGATATATTTGATCTAGTTCTGGTGGTTGACACCAGTGGTTTCTGGAGAACTGGATATGCTATGTGAATCCTGAAGCAAGTCCATCTCATTCTTGCATATAACTCATTCATTCCAGCCAATCACTGAATCTGAAACCTGAAATGTCACTACTTTAATGTATCTGTCTCCTGTCCTCATATTTAGCCTCACATTGAACATCACCTTCAAATCCCCGGACTGATCCTCCAGAAATAACTGGTTCAGTACAGTATCTGCATGGGTGGATGGTTCCGTACTTGACCCTGTATGAGGGCAACCGTTAAGTGGAGGATGTGTGCATCAAACCCACAGATACCTGCTCCCACACACACCCTCTAACGGTGCTAGTATCTGGGTCATGTTCTGGGGCCATATCAGATGAAATCGAATTATCCAAGCTATGATTCAGGTTAATCCTGAGTAGTTGAAAAGTAACAGTGACACACTGTACCATGATGCATTGCAAAGCCACCTTTTTACATGAGGAGCCAGAACACAAAACCCATACAGCTTTTTGACCTGTAGACTTTGTCATATACTGTACTGTTTGACACATTGATTCAGCAGCAAAGTTGTTTTTCTGTGGACCCATCACAGCCTCCAACACACCAGGCCTCCACTGAGCGTGTCACTCATCACACAGGTCAGACTCTCCAGGCCTCCACTGAGCGTGTCACTCATCACACAGGTCAGACTCTCCAGGCCTCCACTGAGCGTGTCACTCATCACACAGGTCAGACTCTCCAGGCCTCCACTGAGCATGTCACTCATCACACAGGTCAGACTCTCCAGGCCTCCACTGAGCGTGTCACTCATCACACAGGTCAGACTCTCCAGGCCTCCACTGAGCGTGTCACTCATCACACAGGTCAGACTCTCCAGGCCTCCACTGAGCGTGTCACTCATCACACAGGTCAGACTCTCCAGGCCTCCACTGAGCGTGTCACTCATCACACAGGTCAGACTCTCCAGGCCTCCACTGAGCGTGTCACTCATCACACAGGTCAGACTCTCCAGGCCTCCACTGAGCGTGTCACTCATCACACAGGTCAGACTCTCCAGGCCTCCACTGAGCGTGTCACTCATCACACAGGTCAGACTCTCCAGGCCTCCACTGAGCGTGTCACTCATCACACAGGTCAGTCTCTCCAGGCCTCCACACACAGGCGTGCCTCCACTGAGCGTGTCACTCATCACACAGGTCAGTCTCTCCAGGCCTCCACTGAGCGTGTCACTCATCACACAGGTCAGACTCTCCAGGCCTCCACTGAGCGTGTCACTCATCACACAGGTCAGACTCTCCAGGCCTCCACTGAGCGTGTCACTCATCACACAGGTCAGACTCTCCAGGCCTCCACTGAGCGTGTCACTCATCACACAGGTCAGACTCTCCAGGCCTCCACTGAGCGTGTCACTCATCACACAGGTCAGACTCTCCAGGCCTCCACTGAGCGTGTCACTCATCACACAGGTCAGACTCTCCAGGCCTCCACTGAGCATGTCATTCATCACACAGGTCAGACTCTCCAGGCCTCCACTGAGCGTGTCACTCATCACACAGGTCAGACTCTCCAGGCCTCCACTGAGCGTGTCACTCATCACACAGGTCAGTCTCTCCAGGCCTCCACTGAGCGTGTCACTCATCACACAGGTCAGACTCTCCAGGCCTCCACTGAGCGTGTCACTCATCACACAGGTCAGACTCTCCAGGCCTCCACTGAGCGTGTCACTCATCACACAGGTCAGACTCTCCAGGCCTCCACTGAGCGTGTCACTCATCACATGGGTCAGACTCTCCAGGCCTCCACTGAGCGTGTCACTCATCACATGGGTCAGACTCTCCAGGCCTTACTCTTCCATATGGGTCCAATTTACCCCGGCTCGTCTGTTCTAGAAAGTTCCATGGCGTTCCTGAGGTCTGAGCCAGGGAGGCCAAGGGACAAGGAACCGTTCAAGGCTCTTTAAGATAAGTCTGTAGAGAAACAACAGCCATGCTCTCTCTGTGAGTCTGGTTCTATCTGTTTCTCTGTTTCTCTGTTTCTCTCTCTCTCTCTCTCTCTCTCTGTCTCTCTCTCTCTCTCTCTCTCTCTCTCTCTCTCTCTCTCTCTCTCTCTCTCTCTATCTCTCTCACGGTCAGTATGTGCAGAGAAAAGCTCACTCGGACAGCGCATTCTTTCCACCAATCACCACGCTGTGTTTCTCCCAGGTTCACAAAGTAATCAGAAACACATTTAACATCTGTGTGGCTTTACAGGTTGAAGTAGCATAGAATCCATATCCCTTCACAGTACCTGCTCCTTACTTTAGCTGTCTGAGATTCCAGCTGAGGAGGCCGACATTGAAATGGTAGAAATTCTTCTTCTCTTTCTGCCAATTTCTTTCAGCCAATACAGTATAACAGATGTCCATTACAAAACTAGATTAAGAGAGGTCTCTGTGATTTTATACATTTGTAACTTTTCATTGGTTTTAACGGAGGCCAGATGAGGTCTCCCTGACGAAAGTAGACACCAAAGCCATGACATTATTCAATAAGAATATAGACAGTAAAAGGCTAAAAGGTGAACAGGTTCACAATTAAATTGTTGGGACCACATGTAGAATGTGTGACTTTCTTTCACTGTATATAAAAATATAGACAGAAATAAACATTTATTTATAAGTCAATTGTTCGGATTTGTCACGTTCTGACCTTAGTTCTTTTATTATGTCTTTGTTTTAGTATGATCAGGGACTGAGTTGGGTGGGTAGTCTATGTTCCCTTTTCTATGTTTTGGGATTTCTGTGTTTGGACTGGTATGGTTCTCAATCAGAGGCAGCTGTTTATCGTTGTCCCTGATTGAGAACCATATTTAGGTAGCCTGGTTTCACTTTGAGTGGTGGGTGATTATTTTCCGTGTCAGTGTTTTTTACCACACTGGACCGTTTCGTTTGTTTCACTTTGTTATTTTGTATTTTTGTAGTGTTCAGTTTGTCTTATTAAAATGGACACTTACACGCTGCAAATTGGTCCGACCTCTCTTACTCCTCATCAGAGGAAGACAACGAACGTTCCAGGATTAAAGAAAGAGTTAACAGCAATAATTCCTCATGTGTGGCACTGGCACAATCCTTTATTCTAATGTAGCTTAAAGTCACAGTCCGTAAGAATTCCAGTCATTACAATTCATGAAATATACCATATTCTTTATATTTTTTAAGAATATGGTGAATAGTACATAACGTTGTTTATATGTTTGTTGGTAACGGAGAATGTTTTGATGTCTATGATGTCATCCTGTGTTTATTTGTATGTGACTGTCCTTCGGATATTCTACTGTCTTCGTGAAGCAAAACAAATTGCCCAGTGGAACGATAAAGATCTACTCTGCCATGCGTTAGAGAACGTCTAAATCCCTGTCCACAAAATGAGATGTTCCCATTCTCCCTCTACGCTGTGAGAACATGACACCTCCCCTGTCCACACACACAAACACACACACAAACACACAAACACACACACGGACACACGGACACAAACACACACACAAACACACAAACACACACACGGACACAAACACACACACAAACACACAAACATACATACAAACACACACACAGACACACCATGTCTGCTGCAGCCGTGCTCAGTGGACTGCGAACGCAGGGTGAGCGGATGTGAAACGTATCACTGACCCAGTCACACACACTGCGGGCCGGGGCACGGAGGACAGACACCACACCAGATGCCGAGTGGTGCCCAGGGCATCAGAGGCATCCCTATGAGGGGAAAAGGCCCATCGAGCCAGCACAGGGAAATAAGCACCTGTCATGTGCCAAGTGGAGTGTTAAGTGCACAAATTGTGGAGGCGTGGGGGATGTTTCCGCGGGGGTGACAGCTCGGGGTTCTGGGTGCCATGTCAGGGCCTGGCAGATCATGTGGAGCCTTTTCCACTGTTCCTCCCCCATCCACTCCACCATCCACTCCACCATCTCTCCCCCATCCACTCCACCATCTCTCCCCCATTCACTCCACCATCCACTCCACCATCTCTCCCCCATCCACTCCACCATCTCTCCCACATCCACTCCACCATCTCTCCCCCATCCACTCCACCATCTCTCCCCCATCCACTCCACCATCTCTCCCCATCCACTCCACCATCTCTCCCCATCTCTCCCCCATCCACTCCACCATCTCTCCCCATCTCCACCATCTCTCCCCATCCACTCCACCATCTCTCCCCATCTCTCCCCATCCACTCCACCATCTCTCCCCCATCCTCTCCACCATCTCTCCCCATCCACTCCACCATCTCTCCCCCATCCTCTCCACCATCTCTCCCCATCCTCTCCATCTCTCCCCCCATCTCTCCCCATCCTCTCCACCATCTCTCCCCCATCCACTCCACCATCTCTCCCCCATCCACTCCACCATCTCTCCCCCATCCACTCCACCATCTCTCCCCCATCCACTCCCCCATCTCTCCCCCATCCTCTCCACCATCTCTCCCCCATCCACTCCCCCATCTCTCCCCCATCCTCTCCACCATCTCTCCCCATCCACTCCACCATCTCTCCCCCATCCATCCACCATCTCTCCCCATCTCTCCCCATCCACTCCACCATCTCTCCCCCATCCTCTCCACCATCTCTCCCCATCCACTCCCCCATCTCTCCCCATCCACTCCCCCCTCCCCCATCTCCACCATCTCTCCCCCATCCACTCCACCATCTCTCCCCCATCCACTCCCCCATCTCTCCCCCATCCTCTCCCCATCCCCCACCATCTCTCCCCCATCCTCTCCACCATCTCTCCCCCATCCTCTCCACCATCTCCACCATCTCTCCCCCATCCACTCCCCCATCTCTCCCCCATCCACTCCCCCATTTCTCCCCCATCCTCCCCACCATCTCTCCCCCATCCTCTCCACCATCTCTCCACCATCTCTCCCCCATCCACTCCTCCATTTCTCCCCCATCCTCTCCACCATCTCTCCCCCATCCTCTCCACCATCTCCCCCATCCTCTCCACCATCCTCTCTCCCCCATCTCCACCCATCTCTCCCCATCCTCTCCCCCATCTCCCCATCCTCTCCCCCATCTCTCCCCCCATCCCCCATCCCCCATCCTCTCCCCCATCTCTCCCCCATCCTCTCCCCATCTCTCCCCATCCTCTCCCCCATCTCTCCCCATCCTCTCCCCCATCTCTCCCCCATCCTCTCCCCCATCTCTCCCCATCCTCTCCCCCATCCATCTCCCCCATCTCTCCCCCATCCCCATCCACTCCCCCATCTCTCCCCCATCCTCTCCACCATCTCTCCCCCAACCCTGCCGCTGCTGAGGGGCACAACGGCAACAGTTATTAACTGGCTGTCTGCCTCAGTTATCTACATGAATCCTGTCTGGGCATCATTGGAGGGGCGATGTGGGGGGTGTCATCGCTGAGGGGCGTGGCAAAACAATCTCCGCTGAGCGTTTAGATCGTTTATTCCCGAGAGCCGGGTGTCAGCCACAAGCCAAATTGCCAGACGCGTTTGTGTCGCCGCCACGGTCATCCTCTCACCTCACTCGGACTCGCCTCAACCTCTCCCCTCAGGTTGGCGAGGGACGCGGGCCATTGTAGGTGCTCAACCCGTGTGTCACATGGCCGTTTCACAGAGTAACATTAATGCCACATGAAGGGCTGACGCCGAGCAGTGTGAAACTGTGAAATGTATTATAAATTGACCGAGCCGGCGGTGGTTGTACAGTACGGATGTGAAGGACTGTGAGCGCTGGTCGCAGGCATTGTTATGACTCTGGCTGTTTAGTATCATGGGAGTTGACAGGGCAGTACTGGTGGCCATGGAGGGCAGAGTTGTGTGTGTTTTGTGAACAACAGCCACAGAGCTGCCAGAGAGAAAAAACATGAACTAAAACAGACCCCCATATGAAAGATGGTGTCTAACTATGTCCCAATGTTACATGTTTAAATGATATCTATTATCTGCTCTTCCAATATAAGGGTTTTTACCATTGACATGTGACACTTACTTTGTCTTTGTTGTATTTTACTCATGTGCTTTTATTGTGTTGAAATTCATCTCCAATTGTAATTACAAATTGGTGTGTATTTACTGTAACCTAAGATGTTGTTTCCCAACAGTTCAATTCAGAGCAGTGAATAGCTGCCTCTTGTTGTTTTCTTCCAGGGACGGTCTTAAACAGCGCCTCTGTAACATTCCTCCCCATTGGCCGGTGCTCTTTAGGGTTCTACAGTGTTGTTATCAGCAGCAGAGGTAGCACTTGAGATGAAACATCTGTAGGAGGGAGATGGGAACCAGGCGCCAGAGCGTCCCTGTGACGAGGGTGGAATCATCCCTCTAGGATTCTACTGCCACCCTCAGGATACAGGCCCACCAGGCACATACCAGTACACACTGACAGCATGAACTGCTTATCCACTTGGTTCTTGCATTGTTACTTTGCATTGAGTTTTTTCTCCCCTAGTTTCATTGAAAGGGTTAAACAGAAATGAGGTGGGACTGAGAAACAGATAGAAGGAACATAGTGTGGATTTTCTCATTGCTTTTGTACACCATAATTCTACACCATAAACTGATGAGTTATTTAATCACTGAAGTTCACAGTATGTGTGAGATCAGCCCTCAGCCCTTTCTGCTGGAAGACCTGCTGACATCTGGTGTAGGGTGAAGTTGCCCCTTACATTTTCCCCACTTATGGTTAGGGTAAGGGCTGGGGGAGGGGAAGCTGATCCTAGATCTGTACCTAGGGGAAACTTCACCCCAGAGCCAGACATCTTAAAAAACTTGATAGCTGAATGATTTGGAGTCACATAGTGAATATGTAAGATGGAGTAATGAACACACTCATTCTAAAATAATTGAACCAGTAATGATTTTTATAGCCTACAATACAGCATATATAACACATCAACAAGCACTTATATTTGAATAAATAGGGTATACCATCTACATAGAGTGTTATCTGTCATACAGTATCTTTATCATATAGCATCATAAATTAAATACAAACCCCCCAAAAAATCACAAGAAGCATTTTAAAAAGACTAAAGACACACACTAAAAAGTAAGCTTATTCTGAATGGTTTATTAGACTCCGTTTGACAAATAATAAAATGTGATGAGAATATATTCTAAAGCTAACAGTTCATGTAGCTCCCATACCATAATTCTAGCAGTATCATGGTCATAAATACAGTACCAGTCAAAAGTTTGGACACACCTACTCATTCAAGGGTTTTTCTTTATTTGTACTATTTTCTGCATTGTGCTCTAGAATAATAGTGAAGACATCAAAACTATGAAATAACATATATGGAATCATGTAGTATCCAACGAAGTGTTAAATAAATCTAAATATATTTGAGATTCTTCAAAGTAGGCACCCTTTGCCTTGATGACAGCTTTGCACACTCTTGGCATTCTCTTAACCAGCTTCACCTGGAATGCTTTTCCAACATTCTTGAAGCAGTTCCCACACACGCTGAATACTTGTTGGCTGCTTTTCCTTCACTCTGCGGTCCAACTCATCCCAAACATTCACATTGTGGAGGCCAGGTCATCTGATGCAGCACATCACTCTCCGTCTTGGTCAAATAGCCCTTACACAGCCTGGAGGTGTGTTGGGTCATTGCCAACCAGATGTGATGGTTGCGATCGCTGCAGAATGCTGTGGTAGCCATGCTGGATATGTGTGCCTTGAATTCTAAATAAATCACTAACAGTGCCACCAGCAAAACAACCCCACACCATCACACCTCCATGCTTCACAGTGGGAACCACACATGCGGAGATCATCCGTTCACCTACTCTGCGTCTCACAAAGACATGGCGGTTGGAACCAAAAATCGCAAATTTTGACTCATCAGAACAAAGGACAGATTTCCACCGGTCTAATGTCCATTGGTCATGGTTCTTGGCCAAAGCAAGTCTCTTCTTCTTATTGGTGTCCTTTAGTAATGGTTTCTTTGCAGCAATTTGACCATGAAGGCCTGATTCACGCAGTCTCCTCTGAACAGTCAATGTTGAGATGTGTCTGTTACTTGAACTATGTGAAGCATTTATTTGGGCTGCAATCTGAGGCTGGTAACTCTAATGAACTTATCCTCTGCAGCAGAGGTAACTCTGGGTCTTCCTTTCATGTGGGGTCCTCATGAGAGCCAGTTTCATCATGTAGCTTGATGGTTTTTGTGACTGCACTTGAAGAAACTTAACATTTTCCGGATCTTGCCATTTTCCAGATTGACTGACCTTCATGTCTTAAAGTAATGATGGACTGTCATTTCTCTTTGCTTATTTGAGCTGTTCTTCCCATAATATGGAATTGGTATTTTACCAAATAGGGTTATCTCCTGTATTCACCCCTACCTTGTCAACACAACTGATTGGCTCAAATGCACCTGTTAATTGAAATGCATTCCAGGTAACTATCTCATGAAGCCGGTTGAGAGAATGCCAAGAGTGAGTAAAGCTGTCATCGAGGCAAAGGGTGGCTACTTTGAAGAATCTCAAATATCAAATATATTTTGATTTGTTTAATACGTTCTTGGTCACTACATGATTCCATATGTTATTTCATAGTTTTGATGTCCACTATTATTCTACAATGTAGAGAATAGTCAAATAAAGAAAACCTTGATTGAGTAGGTGTCTCCAAACTTTTGACTGGTACTGTAGTTCGCAACCAGCATTACCTCTACGTTTTCAGGTATACTGTAACCTTAAACATCAGGCGAGCTTTAGAGAGACAGAGAAGTCATCGTGTGTTCGAATCGACCATCTATCGACCACCTCTGCTCTTCTGGGTATACCTGCAGACCAATTTCTAATCCAATTCCTAATCCAAAACATGATGAACAACTTAATGTGTATGTTCCCTTCATATGCAATGAATGGGAGTGTAAAAACTGCTCTTAGTCTGTCCCCCTTGTGGTGAATAGGAGCTGTGTCTGTGAGGTTTGAGATCTCTTGTTCTAAGGCTATGGCGCCTCCTTGTGGTACATATTGTGTACAATGAACACAGTTTATAACAGTTTATCATTTATAACTCAACAGAAGCAAATCAATCAATCACAATTGAATTATACCAAGTATCAGGTTTGTTTTTCTTGAGACAACTGTTGCCCCAGAGGACCAATGTTGGAGGAAACAACATCAAACACTTGTAAAAGTCACTTCCTCATCACATATTTTATATTGTATATCTCATAAGTATAATTAAAGCTTGATTCCTTAGTTGCAACATATATTTTTTGACTTGTAAATGAATGATATAAATCCATTGATTGTTGAAGAATATAATTTATAAATGCCTCATGAGCTCAGTTCATCTGTTGTTGCCACATCAGGACCCAAAATAGAAGTTACACGGTTTATTCCAATGTTTGTAAACAATATAAATGTAAACAAACACTGTACAGCTTCAAAACATGGTTCAAATATAATGTCGATATACTGGATGGTCAGTCCTTGTATACACAACTCAGTCTATGAAATTGAGAGTGGTTACATTTCTCCAGGCCCATGCCTCAGCTTTTTACCAAAACAGAGGTGGGACAGCGTTAAGTTATTGTTTCAACTGCGGATTCTAGCTGTAGCACTTTCCTGCATTCAAATGACCTAGTGGTCTCATGGGTGGAATGCTATCAATATTTCTCATAATGTCACCATTAACAATTATTATTTCCAAAAAAACACAGAAAATCTGGTGTTTCTATGTCAAACGGTTTTGTTATATAGAATAAATATAGAATAGAATAAATCTGGGCATAACACATACATTGAGATTTTTCCCCAGTATAGTAGTATAATAAACTATAGTATAGACAGTATAGTAT
Source organism: Oncorhynchus nerka (assembly GCF_034236695.1). NCBI lineage: Eukaryota > Metazoa > Chordata > Actinopteri > Salmoniformes > Salmonidae > Oncorhynchus > Oncorhynchus nerka. The sequence continues at coordinate 86,539,035 of NC_088422.1, forward strand.
AGTATAGACTGTGTAGTATAGTAGTATAGTAAAGTACAGTATAGACTGTATAGTATAGTCATATAGTAAAGTATAGTATAGACTGTATAGTAGTATAGTTTAATTTAGTATAATATAGACTGTATAGTTGAGTAATATAGTCAAGTATAGCATAGACTGTATATTAGAGTACTATAGTTTAATTTAGTATAGTATAGTATAGACCCCTCAAACTCAACTCTGCACCTGGAAGCCAGTCCCACTGTGGTTTTATTTCATTGTTCCCCTCTAATCAGGGACTGATTTAGACCTGGGACACCAGGTGGGTGATTCCCCTCTAATCAGGGACTGATTTAGACCTGGGACACCAGGTGGGTGATTCCCCTCTAATCAGGGACTAATTTAGACCTGGGACACCAGGTGGGTGATTCCCCTCTAATCAGGGACTGATTTAGACCTGGGACACCAGGTGGGTGCAATTAATTATCAGGTAGAACAGAAGCAGCAGGCTCTAGACCTCGTAGGGTCAGAGTTGAGTACCTCTGGTATGGACGGTGTAGTATAGTATAGACAGTATAGTATAGTAGTATAGGTAAGTATAGTATAGACAGTATAGTTTAGTATAGTATAGTAGTATAATATAGACAATATAGTATAGTGGTATAGTATAGTATAGTAGTAAAGTATAGGCAGTATAGTAGTATATTATAGTAGTGTAGTAGTATAGCAAAGTGTAGGGTTGTTGTACTGGAAGTTATGTTGCTAGCCACACATTCTGGCTTGAGTTTTTTCTGATAGTTAATATTAAGTACAGTGTAGATCCACTGTCATCCCCATTCAAATACATTATTTGTACTTTCTGCATGCTCTGGTTTGGTGAACACACTCTTGACAGTCCTTGGATGTATGTGTCAGGACCCATGTGAATCAGCAAATAGCATGTAGACATTAGGCACCAAACAGAAGAAAACAGACTAAAACAGGGAGGGACTACCTAAACTTGTCCAATAACGAACACTTGTTTTCGTTTACTGTTGCAAAATGTTTTGCTATGGTACACCCTAATGAATACAGCCCAGGGTATGCCGCTAGGAGAGCTAATAGAAGACAATGCATTTTTTAATGAGTGTAAATACTCTGAGGGCTTCCAGGAAGCACTGCTGGGTAACTCATAACCTAACTGCCTACAATCTGCTATGTCATTATTCGGTACAGATATAGGCCTTGTAGAAGGTTCCTGAGTAAAGTGTTGCCAATGTAGCATAGTTAGAATGAATGTAGAACATGTATAATGAAAGGCTTTATACCCTGAAGCAGAACCATGTATTTATCTAAATTCTCGGCTCTGGCCTGATGTAGCTATAGAACACTACTCACGCAAAGGTTCCCCATACTGTATCCAATGGACACAACAAACCAGCTGACCAGTGACCGTAACTTGCTGCACATTCTGTTCCATTACAGCAGGGGGCAGCAAAGTCTTTCAGAACATATTTCATAATTAGGCCTAGACATTGTAATGGGGCCCGAATAAAACAACATAAATAACAAACATAAGTATGGCCAAAAGACAATGTTTTTGTTGCACCTGCAGTTTGAGTTGGTGATATAGGCCTTTCCCTTCTGTAGCCCTACCAATAGCATGGACTTCCTTGGCAGAAAGTATGTAATAAATCATGAAACTATACAATACCAGAGAAATTATTTGCCAATCAATACTTATGAAAATTAACGACATCACGACTCACAAATAGGGTACTCTCGCTTTCTCTTTCCGTCGTATCCTGTTTTTAAGCGTGGGCTTCCACCGCTTGATCAAATTTACATAAACTTAGCGCTTTCTACCAATCAGGAATGAGAACGCACGACATCTCTGCGATACAGAAACCTGCTCCTCCAACGCAAGCAGCGGCAACATTGTAGCGGAGAAACGCCAGCGGACGGGAAGCAACGAGGGGAGCGCCACGGAATAGACCCCGTTATATTGTTGTGATTGCCCCATCTAGATCGTATTCTGTCAGATCTCTCTGAAAAGTGAATCGGTACACCATTGAGGATGTCGGTGGCAGGGCTGAAGAAGCAATTTCACAAAGCCAGTCAGGTGAGCAGGAGACGCCCCGTTATATCACAATAAGTGGTAATGTATAATCATAACGTTATGATTTTAATGAACCTATCTAAACATGACGTTGATCTATCTGTTATACAAACAACGACAATATAATAAAGCAATATTTATGGCTTGACGTCATGGTCTATTAGTTCCTATCCACTCTCGCTTTCATAATCAAGCTTACAAGTAGCGAGTCGACATCATTGTTGTGTTGTGTATTTTCTGTCCCGGTGCCTCCAGTGCTGTCAGGAATGTGCATGTATGGTCGGGAGCGAGCGATCTACTTGAGCCTAGAGAGAGAAAAACATGTAGGCGACATGCAACTAGTAGCAAGTGCAGCAGGTCCTTTTTCCAAATTTGGGATTGTTTTGCTTGCCAGCGCGATTTTATCATTAATGTGCCAGATGGTGCTTTTCTCTGAATAGGGTTCCTGACTGATATGCATTTGCTCGCAGGCTTAACAAAGACTTCAACATACAATGGAGAACATAGCAGTACCACAAGCTGTCCACCTCCTTTTGGTCAAGTTCTCAACGGGCTCCCAGCTAGCTTGCCAGCCACCTGCTTTGCTGTCCTTTAGCCTAGTTTTAGGCAATGATCTTTCATGGTAGCACCCAATGTGCCTCAGTTGTGAGTTGATGAAGATATCTTGCTATCTTGTTTCAGAAGTGTAGCTCCCTTCCCTATTTATATTATACAATTGGTCTGTCTGTCCATCTGTCTGCCTGTAAAGTCTGTCTGTCTGCCTGTAAAGTGTGTCTGCCTGCCTGTAAAGTACAGTTGAAGTCAGAAGTTTCCATACACTTAGGTTGGAGTCATTAAAACTCGTTTTTCAACCACTCCATACATTTCTTTTTAACAAACTATAGTTTTAGCAAGTCGTTTAGGACACCTACTTTGTGCATAACACAAGTAACTTTTCCAACAATTGTTTACAGACATATTATTTCACTTATAATTCACTCTATCACAATTCCAGTAGGTCAGAAGTTTACATACACTAAGTTGACTGTGCCTTTAAACAGCTTGGAAAATACCACAAAATGATGTCATGGCTTTAGAAGCTTCTGATAGGCTAACTGACATCATTTGAGTGAATTGGAGGTGTACCTGTGGATGTATTTCAAGGCCTACCTTCAAACTCAGTGCATCTTTGCTTGACATCATAGGAAAATCAAAAGAAATCAGCCAAGACCTCAGAAAAAACATTGTAGACCTTCACAAGTCTGGTTCATCCTTGGGAGCAATTTCCAAATGCCTGAAGGTACCACGTTCATCTGTACAAACAATAGCACACAAGTATATACACCATGGGACCAGGCAGCCGTCATACCGCTCAGGAAGGAGACGCGTTCGGTCTCCTAGAGATGAACGTACTTTGTTACGAAAAGTGCAAATCAATCCCAGAACAACAGCAAAGGACCTTGTGAAGATGCTGGAGGGAATAGGTACAAAAGTATCTATATCCACAGTAAAACGAGTCCTATATCGACATAACCTGAACCTGATCAGCAAAACTGCCATAAGAAATCCAGACTACGGTTTGCAACTGAGCATGGGGACGAAGATCGTACTTTTTGGAGAAATGTCCTCTGGTCTGATGATACAAAAATAGAACTGTTTGGCCATAATGACCATTGTTATGTTTGGTGGAAAAAAGGGGACGCTTGCAAGCCGAAGAACACCATCCCAACCGTGAAGCACGGGGGTGGCAGCATCATGTTGTTGGGGTGCTTTGCTGCAGGAGGGACTGGTGCACTTCACAAACTAGATGGCATGTTGAGGAAGGAAAGTTATGTGGATATATTGAAGGAACATCTCAAGACATCAGTCAGGAAGTTAAAGCTTGGGTCATCCAAATGGACAATGATCCCAAGCATACTTTCAAAGTTGTGTCAAAATGGCTTAAGGACAACAAGGTATTGGAGTGGCCATCACAAATCCCTGACCTCAATCCTATAGAAAATTTGTGAGCAGAACTGAAAAAGCGTGTGCGAGCAAGGAGGCCTACAAACCTGCCTCAGTTACACCAGCTCTGTCAGGGTGGATGGGCCAAAATTCACCCAACTTATTGTGGGAAGCTTGTGGAAGGCTACCCGAAACGTTTGACCCAAGTTAAACTATTTAAAGGCAATGCTACCAAATACTAATTGAGTGTATGTAAACTTCTGACCCACTGGAAATGTGATGAAAGAAATAAAAGCTGAAATAAATCATTCTCTCTACTATTATTCTGACATTTCACATTCTTAAAATAAAGTGGTGTTCCTAGCTGACCTAAGACAGGGAATTTTTACTCTGATTAAATCTCAGGAATTGTGAAAAACGGAGTCTAAATGTATTTGGCTAAGGTGTATGTAAACTTCCGGCTTCAACTGAATGTCTGCCTGTCTGTCTGTCAGAATCTTTTCCCACTTGTTTTCAAGAAACCCCTTGTTGTGTTCGAAGTCACATTCTGATGCCATGCTGTGTAGGCTAAAATATATCTTTTCACATGTGGAGATAGTTAACTTGTTACCAGACAACCTAGATAACGTGCACACTGAATAGACAGCACACATCGCAAAGAAAATGGGTCAGTCTCTAGGCACACAACCTATTTATTCCCATATAGTAGACCAACTAGTGTAGTTTTGGTCCAAGCAAGTACAAACATGTCACACTGGTTGTATAATCAGTCTATTTTACATTCTCATTAAGAATTCAGTTACCTTTTCTAATACGTACATTGTTGCCTATCTTCCACCACAATTACTCAGCACGAAAAGACAGCATGGCGCTGGAATGTGACATATCAGAACAATCAAATCAATTTATATAGCCCTTCGTACATCAGCTGATATCTCAAAGTGCTGTACAGAAACCCAGCCTAAAACCCCAAACAGCAAGCAATGCAGGTGTAGAAGCACGGTGGCTAGGAAAAACTCCCTAGAAACGCCAAAACCTAGGAAGAAACCTAGAGAGGAACCAGGCTATGTGGGGTGGCCAGTCCTCTTCTGGCTGTGCCGGGTGGAGATTATAACAGAACATGGCCAAGATGTTCAAATGTTCATAAATGACCAGCATGGTCCAATAATAATAATAAGGCAGAACAGTTGAAACTGGAGCAGCAGCACGGCCAGGTGGACTGGGGACAGCAAGGAGTCATCATGTCAGGTAGTCCTGAGGCATGGTCCCAGGGCTCAGGTCCTCCGAGAGAGAGAAAGAAAGAGAGAAAGAGAGAATTAGAGAGAGCACACTTAAATTCACACAGGACACCGAATAGGACAGGAGAAGTACTCCAGATATAACAAACTGACCCTAGCCCCCCGACACATAAACTACTGCAGCATAAATACTGGAGGCTGAGACAGGAGGGGTCAGGAGACAATTACTCATGATAGACCGTGTGTGTGTGTGTACGTGTGTGTGGATTCACATTACCATGCTCTGAGAATGGATCGTGTTCATCACGGTAGAACATTCTCATTCAGTTGTTGCGTGGGACCATGAGGTTGAATATATGCATTATTATCTGATTATGCAGCTGGGTAAAAGTTATTAAAAATGATTCATTTAGTGGTAAATGTCCACATATTTCCAATAATCTGAACATTGTAACTGTATTTTCAGTCTGTCTGTCCGTCCGTCCGTCCGTCCGTCTGTCTGGTTTTACTGCCTCAGCAGATCATGTTTTTTATCTGGTTCCTGTCTGGTAATGTACCACCAAAGATATTAAACTCATTCCTGTTATTCGGTTCAATCGGCGTGATTTTCCACTGTTATTCACCTAAAGGGAAGCGGAATGGAATATTGGACAAACAGGCGTGTGTGTGTGTGTGTGTGTGTGTTCAGTCACACCCAGTAGTGTTTATGAAGCTACCTCTACTTGATCACATCAAAGTGTGATCCATTCTGACACTATGACAACAGTGTGGTTGTGTCCCAAGTGGCACCATATTCCATATATAGTGCAATACTTTTGACAAGGGCCTATAGGGGTCAATATCAGTGTACTATATAGGGAGTAGGGTGCCTTTTGGGATGCAACCTGTGACTGACAGCAAACACAATACTGTAGCCTTCTCTCCCCTCCCCTCCCTATATCTCCCCCGTGATAATGTAAGTCGCTCTGGATAAGAGCGTCTGCTAAATGACTTAAATGTAAATGTAAATGATAATTTGTTTCTGTTATGTGCGGTGGTGGTCTCTTAACCTTCCACTACTCTGTTTACGGTGTGAAGTCCTCTCATTACCCTGGTTACACTCCTTCAGAGTGAAAGATGAAGCCATTGTCTGAGAGAAGGTTTATGGGTATCTGTCGCCCCGTTCTTTATCTTGTACATTTTTTATGTATCTGGGTGGAGTAAACTTACTGACCTGAGTCAGGCTCTAACAGGCTGTAAAATAAGGTAGTCAATACTTAGGGACACGTCATTTAAAAATAAATACATTTATTCTTATCCCAAACAATTAGAGTTAAGTACATTGCTCAAGGGCACATCAACAGATTTTTCACCTAGTCAGCTCAGTATTTGAACCAGCAACCTTTCAGTTACTGGGCCAACCCTCTTAACCGCTAGGCTACCTTCCACCCAACATCACACACCAACCATTATATACAGTATGTAATATAGTAGCGTGTCCCCTCCAATGGTGGATGCCAAGGCCTCTTGGCCAGGTCAGTTTACCCAGGTAGGAAGAAACCTTGAGAGGAACCAAAGTAGAAGACTTTCCTCCTCTAGTTAGACACAATGGTCTGCATGGGTAGAAGTTCAAAGTACATATGCAGTATTAAACCATCACTGCCAGACGGTTCTCTTTCAAGGTAAAAGACAATACCTGTTCCACTCTGTACATACAGTAGTCCCTGTCAGTCAGAAATACTGTGTGTTATCAGGGGACCGTGTTTAGCCTGTCTGCATGTGTGTTTATCAATGGAGGTCAAGGTGCATGCTGTTTCATCTTGGTGTGTGTGTGAGTGCAGTTGTGTGTGGTGTATACAAGGTGTGTGTGTGTGAGTGCGATGTTATCACTGGGTTTAAATGTGTTTTTTTAATGGTGTGTTTCAGCACGTTAGCTGGGGAACATGAAATCCATTACAGTAGCTAAAGGAAGCTATTGTGTAATGACGGTATTGAATGCGGCTAACACCCCCGTAAAAAACATATGAATCATTCATGTTAAAGAGGACTCAGCCAAACTGTGTGGCAGGTTTTCAGCTCATTAACATTTTGGCAGTTTATCAGCTGTCTATTGTGAGTTCCATTGGGAAATCCAGCAGCCATTATTTTTGTGTAAATAGGGCTCTGGGGTTATGTTTCCTCTAGGTATAGATCTAGGATCAGTTTACCCTCCCCAATCCTAACCTTAACCATTAGTGGGGAAAATTATAAACTGACCCAAGATCATCACTACGTGTGGCTGTTATAAAACTGTTATAAGGAGCCATGAGCTGAGCTGAATTTAGCAAGTCATGTAATCCACTGTGGTGTGACAGGTGACATTCTGAAGTCTAAGGTCACAATGTTTCATATCCTGTGTTGTGTAGCTGAAATTGGCTTGTGTGTGTGTGTGCATGTGCGTGTGTGTGTGTGTGTGTGTAAGGGTCTTTTGGAAACCAGACTGCTTCCTTCTTCCATTGAGTGTCTCTATCAAACAATGTTCCATTTCCACTGTTTTTGACAACATTATCTAGCCCAACATTCTACACACAATAGTGTCATTGTGTGTCATCCTGCCTGCACACCAAATTCCCTTATGGGACAATAAAGATTGACTGAAGAAATATGAACACACAAAAAAAACATTTGTCGTTGTTGTATTCTGAGTTCCGACACACAGACCGTAACAGCTTCTGTTCAATGCCAAGCCCAGCACAGTGACAGGGCTGTCCTGTCTTCTGTCAGAAATCTCATTAAGGCCTACGGAATGGAAGTAATTTCCCCACTGACATGTAGGAGTGCTTGTGTAATCTAGCTGTCCCAGGAGATGTCTCTGAATGTCCTAACAAAGCTCCTAGCACTCTCTCTCTCTCCAGTCTCCACTATCACTTATTATGCTTCGCTCCCTCTTCACGGTCATCCTCAGAGACAGACAGGCAGGCAGGACAGATTGAAAGAGAGACAGACAGACAGGCAGGCTGGACAGATTGAAAGAGAGACAGGCAGACAGGCAGGCAGGACAGATTGAAAGAGAGACAGACAGACAGACAGGCAGGACAGATTGAAAGAGAGACAGACAGACAGGCAGGCAGGACAGATTGAAAGAGAGACAGACAGACAGGCAGGCAGGACAGATTGAAAGAGAGACAGACAGACAGGCAGAAGCAGGACAGATTGAAAGAGAGACAGACAGACAGGCAGAAGCAGGACAGATTGAAAGAGAGACAGACAGACAGGCAGAAGCAGGACAGATTGAAAGAGAGACAGACAGACAGACAGGCAGGACAGATTGAAAGAGAGAGAGACAGGCAGACAGGCAGAACAGATTGAAAGAGAGACAGACAGGCAGAAGCAGGACAGATTGAAAGAGAGACAGACAGACAGACAGACAGACAGGCAGAACAGATTGAAAGAGAGACAGACAGACAGACAGGCAGAACAGATTGAAAGAGAGACAGACAGACAGGCAGAACAGATTGAAAGAGAGACAGACAGACAGGCAGGCAGGACAGATTGAAAGAGAGACAGACAGACAGGCAGGCAGGACAGATTGAAAGAGAGACAGACAGACAGGCAGAAGCAGGACAGATTGAAAGAGAGACAGACAGACAGACAGACAGGCAGGACAGATTGAAAGAGAGACAGACAGACAGACAGGCAGGACAGATTGAAAGAGAGACAGACAGACAGACAGGCAGAACAGATTGAAAGAGAGACAGGCAGACAGGCAGGCAGGACAGATTGAAAGAGAGACAGACAGACAGGCAGGCAGGACAGATTGAAAGAGAGACAGACAGACAGGCAGGCAGGACAGATTGAAAGAGAGACAGACAGACAGGCAGAAGCAGGACAGATTGAAAGAGAGACAGACAGACAGACAGGCAGGACAGATTGAAAGAGAGACAGACAGACAGGCAGGCAGGACAGATTGAAAGAGAGACAGACAGACAGGCAGGCAGGACAGATTGAAAGAGAGACAGACAGACAGGCAGAAGCAGGACAGATTGAAAGAGAGACAGACAGGCAGAAGCAGGACAGATTGAAAGAGAGACAGACAGACAGGCAGAAGCAGGACAGATTGAAAGAGAGACAGACAGACAGACAGGCAGGACAGATTGAAAGAGAGAGAGACAGGCAGACAGGCAGAACAGATTGAAAGAGAGACAGACAGGCAGAAGCAGGACAGATTGAAAGAGAGACAGACAGACAGACAGAACAGATTGAAAGAGAGACAGACAGACAGACAGTCAGAACAGATTGAAAGAGAGACAGACAGACAGGCAGAACAGATTGAAAGAGAGACAGACAGACAGGCAGGCAGAACAGATTGAAAGAGAGACAGACAGACAGGCAGAAGCAGGACAGATTGAAAGAGAGACAGACAGACAGACAGACACGCAGGACAGATTGAAAGAGAGACAGACAGACAGACAGGCAGGACAGATTGAAAGAGAGACAGACAGACAGACAGGCAGAACAGATTGAAAGAGAGACAGGCAGACAGGCAGGCAGGACAGATTGAAAGAGAGACAGACAGACAGGCAGGCAGGACAGATTGAAAGAGAGACAGACAGACAGGCAGGCAGGACAGATTGAAAGAGAGACAGACAGACAGGCAGAAGCAGGACAGATTGAAAGAGAGACAGACAGACAGACAGGCAGGACAGATTGAAAGAGAGACCGGCAGACAGGCAGAAGCAGGACAGATTGAAAGAGAGACAGACAGACAGACAGGCAGGACAGATTGAAAGAGAGACAGACAGACAGGCAGAAGCAGGACAGATTGAAAGAGAGACAGACAGACAGACAGGCAGGACAGATTGAAAGAGAGACCGGCAGACAGGCAGAAGCAGGATGTCCATTGAGCTTTGACCAGCCATCTCCAGTGGACCCTGACCAGTTGTTCCGTCACTTTATCTTGTTGTGTTGTGAGGCCTTGTACAGAGGAGCCAGCAAAGTGCACACACACACTTCCTGCACACCAGTGGATTGGATTTAGTCATTCATTAAATATCTGCCTAAGAACATTTGCTAATCAAGGCTGTAGCTTAATAAAATAATAATAATACAAATAATAATGTTTGTTCTCCACACCTTGTTCCTGGATTTTCAACCTGCAGAATCCATTTTATTTTAGTAAACTAAACACGTCGATCCAGAGCATCACAGACCTGCTCAGTGGGTGACATGTCTGGTGTGTATACAGGCCATGGAAGAACTGGGACAAAGGGAAGGGGTCTGAATACTTTCCGAATGCACTATATACAGTGCCTTAGGAAAATATTCAGACCCCTTGACGTTTTCCTAATTTTGTTACGTTACAACCTTATTCTAAAATAGATTAAATAAAACACATGTCCTTAGCAATCTACACACAACATCCCAAAATGACAAAACAAAAACATGTTTTTAGAAATGTTTGCATCTCTGCAGCACTCCACCAATCAGGCCTTGATGGTAGAGTGGCAAGACAGAAGGCTGTAACGGCTGTTGGAAGGAGGATCAAGGTGCAGCGTGGTACGTGTACATCTTTATTATTGGAACTGAACACTGATTAACAAAAAAAACATGAAGAGAACGAACAAAACCGAAACAGTTCTGTCTGGTGCAGAAAGACACAAAACAGAAAACAACTACCCACAAAACACAGGTGGGAAAAGGCTACCTAAGTATGGTTCTCAATCAGAGACAACGATAGACAGCTTCCTCTGATTGAGAACCACACCCGGCAAAACACACAGAAATAGAAAACATAGAACACAAAACATAGAATGCCCACCCCAACTCACTCCCTGACCAAACCAAAATAGAGACATAAAAAGGATCTCTAAGGTCAGGGCGTGACAAAGGCACATGACAGCCCGCTTGAAGTTTGCCAAAAGGCACCTAAAGGACTCTCAGACCATGAGAAACAAGATTCTCTGGCCTGATGAAACCAAGATTGAACACTTTGGTCTGAATGCCAAGTGTCACGTCTGGAGGAAACCTGGCACCATCCCTAAGGTGAAGCATGGTGGTGGCATCATCATGCTGTGGGGATGTTTTTCAGCGGCAGGGACTGGGAGACTAGTCAGGATTGAGGGAAAAATGAACGGAGCAAAGTGCAGAGATCCTTGATGAAAACCTGCTCCAGAGCGCTCAGGACCTCAAACTGGGATGAAGGTTCACCGTCCAACAGGGCAATGACAAGTCTCTGAATGTCCGTGAGTGGCCCAGCAAGAGCCCGGACATGAACTTGAACATCTCTGGAGAGACCTGAAAATAGCTGTGCAGCTACGCACCCCCTCCAACATGACAGAGCTTGAGAGGATCTGCTGAGAAGAATGGGAGAAAATACAGTTGTGCAAAGCTTGTAGCGTCATAACCAAGAAGTCTCTGATGTAATCGCTGCCTAAGGTGCTTCAACAAAGTACTGAGTAAAGGGTCTGAATACTTATGTAAATGTGATATTTCAGTTTTTAATTATTTTTTATAAATTAGCAAACATATCTAAACTTGTTTTTGCTCTGTCATTATGGGGTATTGTGTGTAATCAATTTCAGAATAAGGCTGTAACGTAACAAAATGTAGAAAACGTCAAGGGGTCTGAATACTTTCTGAAGGCACTGTATATAATATATATTATCGTTGTAATTATATTTATAATTCACACCTGCACTGTTGGAGCTCAGAACTGAAGTGTTTTACTGTAACTACATCTGAGACCCTGTGCGTGTGACTAGATAAACATCTGATCTGCTGAATCTGAATGTGTGTCAGTGTGTCAGCTACATAATGTACTCAGACCTTTTTCTTTTCTTTTTTTGAACCTTTATTTAACTAGGAAAGTCAGTTAAGAACAAATTCTTATTTTCAATGACGGCCTAGGAACAGTGGGTTAACTGCCTGTTCAGGGGCAGAACGACAGATTTGTACCTTGTCAGCTCGGGGATTCGAACTTGCAACCTTTCGGTTCCTAGTCTAACGCTCTAACCGCTCTAACCACTAGGCAACCCTGCCGCCCCAGACCTACTGGGTCTGCAATGTAATTCATGATTATTGATAAGCTTGATGTTGGTGCTCATCATCGGTCAAGAGGGGCTTTAGATTTTCAACCAGGTCATCAGTAGATGTGTGTGTGGTGTGTGTGTGTGTGTGTGTGTGTGTGTGTGTGTGTGTGTGTGTGTGTGTGTGTGTAGGTGTAGGTGTGTGTGTGTGTGTGCGTGCGGCTTATGGCATAGTGGTCCACCTAACAGTTGTTCCCAGGGCAGTGGTTGACCTTTTCATGACCTTGTGGCACGACACCAATTCTATCTAAGATAGAATTGTAAGATTTTTCCATATATCCTGCATTTTCCTTCTTGATTACCTACATTTTGTAACCCTGAATCTGATTCACTCGTAGTTTAAAGCCATCAGACTTCACCCTGGTCCTAGTCTACTCACTTTCAAAGCACTAACAAGTTGGTTACAGCCAGCTGCTGTAGTATTCATTTTTCAATATTCGTATTTATACCTTATTTCTCTCTCTCTCCCTCATACAAGAACGTTAGCTAGCTCCCTCCCTCCCTCCCTCCCTCCCTCCCTCCCTCCCTCCCTCCCTCCCTCCCCTACAGAACGGTAGCTCTCTCTCTCTCTCCCTCCCCTACAGAACGGTAGCTCTCTCTCTCTCCCTCCCCTACAGAACGGTAGCTCTCTCTCTCTCCCTCCCCTACAGAACGGTAGCTCTCTCTCTCTCCCTCATACAAGAACGTTAGCCCTCCCTCCCTCCCTCCCCTACAGAACGGTAGCTCTCTCTCTCTCTCTCCAACAATAATATTAGCTCTTTCTCTCAAAAGAACATTCTCTCACTCTCTCTCTCCCCAAAATAATTCTCTCTGTTAAATAAGCACCATCATTCCTCTTGACAGGCCCTTAAAATATTCATGCCTGAGATGTTTTGTTTATAATGGGTTCTGACCTTTCGCTGGTGTGGAGTGTGGCTATGGTGATCTATGATGTTCACCATGTCCTGGCCTTAGTGATACAGTGGCAAATGGAAGTCTATACACCCCTTACACAATCTTCACATTTTCCTGCCTTAAAATGAAATAAAACATGCATTACAATTGATTTATTTCCTACAGATGTACACAACTTACTCCACATATTCAGAGATAAGGCTTGAATATTGCAGTCCAGTAATGGTTTCCACAAAAATGTACTGAGCTTGTGTCATTTTGACAAAAACAATGGATAACTGTTGCCCTAAGAGTTGTGCAAAGTTGATAGAATCTTATTTAGAATGATGACAGGCTGTAATTGCTGCCAAAGTTGCTTCCACCAAGTATCATCTCTGGGGTGTGAAGACATCTTAGTTTATTTGATTAATTTGGAACATTTTCTATCATTTGTCTTTCACCATGATAATGTGGAGGAGGATGTGTAGATGTGTAGAGTAAAAATCCCTGAAATGTATCCCTTCTCGTTTTAAGGCAGCAAAATGTGAAGACTGTGCAAGGGGTGAGTAAAACTTTCAATAGCAGCTGTATATCATAGTGTTCTGGCCAGTTGTTGCTGTTCCATCTCTCCCCTTCCAAAGTCCTGCTGAATTCCCACTAGAACCTCTCCTGGGGAGATTCAGGAAAGCAGGGGAAATACTGAAAGCAGCTGTTTTTTTCAAAGGAAATGTAGTAGCTTATCAGTGTTCAGTTGTCTCAGTTAGTATCAGTAGCAGCATCAATGGGAAATGACAGGGTGAACTCTCAGAACTGATGCGTGTGATTGTTTTGAAAACAGTGCTGAAGGCCAATACTGTTACTGCACTGTACTGTTGGGTATCAACTCTTACATTAGTATGGATGTAGACTTAGTACTAGATGCCCTACTGTATCTAACTAATCCAATAACACCATGTTAGGTATCAACTCTTACATTAGTATGGATGTAGACTTAGTACTAGATGCCCTACTGTATCTAACTAATCCAATAACAACATGTTAGGTATCAACTCTTACATTAGTATGGATGTAGACTTAGTACTAGATGCCCTACTGTATCTAACTAATCCAATAACAACATGTTAGGTATCAACTCTTACATTAGTATGGATGTAGACTTAGTACTAGATGCCCTACTGTATCTAACTAATCCAATAACAACATGTTAGGTATCAACTCTTACATTAGTATGGATGTAGACTTAGTACTAGATGCCCTACTGTATCTAACTAATCCAATAACAACATGTTAGGTATCAACATGTTAGGTATCAACTAATCTTACATTAGTAACAACATTAGTATCAACTCTTACATTAGTATGGATGTAGACTTAGCCCTACTAGATGCCCATTAGTATGGATGTAGACTGTAGATCTAACTAATCCTATAACAACATGTTAGGTATCAACTCTTACATTAGTATGGATGTAGACTTAGTACTAGAGCCCTACTGTATCTAACTAATCCAATAACAACATGTTGTATCAACCTACTGACTTATCTAGATGCCCTAATCCTAAATAACAACATGTTAGGTATCAACTCTTACATTAGTATGGATGTAGACTTAGTACTAGATGCCCTACTGTATCTAACTAATCTAACTAATCCAATAACAGATGCCCATGTTAGGTATCAACTCTTACATTAGTATGGATGTAGACTTAGTACTAGATGCCCTACTGTATCTAACTAATCCAATAACAACATGTTAGGTATCAACTCTTACATTAGTATGGATGTAGACTTAGTACTAGATGCCCTACTGTATCTAACTACATTTACATTTACATTTAAGTATTTAGACTTAGACTAGATGCCCTCTTATCCAGACTAACTTACAAATTGGTGCATTCACCTTATGACATCCAGTGGAACAGTAGTGCATCTAAATCTTTTAAGGGGGGTGAGAGGGATTACTTTATCCTATCCTAGATATTCCTTAAAGAGGTGGGGTTTCAGGTGTCTCCGGAAGGTGGTGATTGACTCCGCTGTCCTGGCGTCGTGAGGGAGTTTGTTCCACCATTGGGGGCCAGAGCAGCGAACAGTTTTGACTGGGCTGAGCGGGAACTGTACTTCCTCAGTGGTAGGGAGGCGAGCAGGCCAGAGGTGGATGAACGCAGTACCCTTGTTTGGGTGTAGGGCCTGATCAGAGCCTGGAGGTACTGAGGTGCCGTTCCCCTCACAGCTCCGTAGGCAAGCACCATGGTCTTGTAGCGGATGCGAGCTTCAACTGGAAGCCAGTGGAGAGAGCGGAGGAGCGGGGTGACGTGAGAGAACTTGGGAAGGTTGAACACCAGACGGGCTGCGGCGTTCTGGATGAGTTGTAGGGGTTTAATGGCACAGGCAGGGAGCCCAGCCAACAGCGAGTTGCAGTAATCCAGACGGGAGATGACAAGTGCCTGGATTAGGACCTGCGCCGCTTCCTGTGTGAGGCAGGGTCGTACTCTGCGGATGTTGTAGAGCATGAACCTACAGGAACGGGCCACCGCCTTGATGTTAGTTGAGAACGACAGGGTGTTGTCCAGGATCACGCCAAGGTTCTTAGCGCTCTGGGAGGAGGACACAATGGAGTTGTCAACCGTGATGGCGAGATCATGGAACGGGCAGTCCTTCCCCGGGAGGAAGAGCAGCTCCGTCTTGCCGAGGTTCAGCTTGAGGTGGTGATCCGTCATCCACACTGATATGTCTGCCAGACATGCAGAGATGCGATTCGCCACCTGGTCATCAGAAGGGGGAAAGGAGAAGATTAATTGTGTGTCGTCTGCATAGCAATGATAGGAGA
This sequence comes from Oncorhynchus nerka, assembly GCF_034236695.1. NCBI lineage: Eukaryota > Metazoa > Chordata > Actinopteri > Salmoniformes > Salmonidae > Oncorhynchus > Oncorhynchus nerka. Next base: position 86,555,015 of record NC_088422.1, read on the forward strand.
GACCATGTGAGGTTATGACAGAGCCAAGTGACTTGGTGTATAGCGAGAATAGGAGAGGGCCTAGAACAGAGCCCTGGGGACACCAGTGGTGAGAGCACGTGGTGTGGAGACGGATTCTCGCCACGCCACCTGGTAGGAGCGACCTGTCAGGTAGGACGCAATCCAAGCGTGGGCCGCGCCGGAGATGCCCAACTCGGAGAGGGTGGAGAGGAGGATCTGATGGTTCACAGTATCGAAGGCAGCCGATAGGTCTAGAAGGATGAGAGCAGAGGAGAGAGAGTTAGCTTTAGCAGTGCGGAGCGCCTCCGTGATACAGAGAAGAGCAGTCTCAGTTGAATGACTAGTCTTGAAACCTGACTGATTTGGATCAATAAGGTCATTCTGAGAGAGATAGCGGGAGAGCTGGCCAAGGACGGCACGTTCAAGAGTTTTGGAGAGAAAAGAAAGAAGGGATACTGGTCTGTAGTTGTTGACATCGGAGGGATCGAGTGTAGGTTTTTTCAGAAGGGGTGCAACTCTCGCTCTCTTGAAGACGGAAGGGACGTAGCCAGCGGTCAGGGATGAGTTGATGAGCGAGGTGAGGTAAGGGAGAAGGTCTCCGGAAATGGTCTGGAGAAGAGAGGAGGGGATAGGGTCAAGCGGGCAGGTTGTTGGGCGGCCGGCCATCACAAGACGCAAGATTTCATCTGGAGAGAGAGAGGGAGAAAGAGGTCAGAGCACAGGGTAGGGCAGTGTGAGCAGAACCAGCGGTGTCGTTTGACTTAGCAAACGAGGATCGGATGTCGTCGACCTTCTTTTCAAAATGGTTGACGAAGTCATCTGCAGAGAGGGAGGAGGGGGAGGGGGAGGAGGATTCAGGAGGGAGGAGAAGGTGGCAAAGAGCTTCCTAGGGTTAGAGGCAGATGCTTGGAATTTAGAGTGGTAGAAAGTGGCTTTAGCAGCAGAGAGAGAAGAGGAAAATGTAGAGAGGAGGGAGTGAAAGGATGCCAGGTCCGCAGGGAGGCGAGTTTTCCTGCATTTCCGCTCGGCTGCCCGGAGCCCTGTTCTGTGAGCTCGCAATGAGTCGTCGAGCCACGGAGCGGGAGGGGAGGACCGAGCCGGCCTGGAGGATAGGGGACATAGAGAGTCAAAGGATGCAGAGAGGGAGGAGAGGAGGGTTGAGGAGGCAGAATCAGGAGATAGGTTGGAGAAGGTTTGAGCAGAGGGAAGAGATGATAGGATGGAAGAGGAGAGAGTAGCGGGGAGAGAGAGCGAAGGTTGGGACGGCGCGATACCATCCGAGTAGGGGCAGTGTGGGAAGTGTTGGATGAGAGCGAGAGGGAAAAGGATACAAGGCAGTGGTCGGAGACTTGGGGGAGTTGCAATGAGGTTAGTGGAAGAACAGCATCTAGTAAAGATGAGGTCGAGCGTATTTCCTGCCTTGTGAGTAGGGGGAAGGTGAGAGGGTGAGGTCAAAAGAGGAGAGGAGTGGAAAGAAGGAGGCAGAGAGGAATGAGTCAAAGGTAGACGTGGGGAGGTTAAAGTCGCCCAGAACTGTGAGAGGTGAGCCGTCCTCAGGAAAGGAGCTTATCAAGGCATCAAGCTCATTGATGAACTCTCCGAGGGAACCTGGAGGGCGATAAATGATAAGGATGTTAAGCTTGAAAGGGCTGGTAACTGTGACAGCATGGAATTCAAAGGAGGCGATAGACAGATGGGTAAGGGGAGAAAGAGAGAATGACCACTTGGGAGAGATGAGGATCCCGGTGCCACCACCCCGCTGACCAGAAGCTCTCGGGGTGTGCGAGAACACGTGGGCAGACGAAGAGAGAGCAGTAGGAGTAGCAGTGTTGTCTGTGGTGATCCATGTTTCCGTCAGTGCCAAGAAGTCGAGGGACTGGAGGGAGGCATAGGCTGAGATGAACTCTGCCTTGTTGGCCGCAGATCGGCAGTTCCAGAGGCTACCGGAGACCTGGAACTCCACGTGGGTCGTGCGCGCTGGGACCACCAGATTAGGTGGCCGCGGCCACGCGGTGTGGAGCGTTTGTATGGTCTGTGCAGAGAGGAGAGAACAGGGATAGACAGACACATAGTTGACAGGCTACACAAGAGGCTACGCTAACGCAAAGGAGATTGGAATGACAAGTGGACTACACGTCTCGAGTGTTCAGAAAGTTAAGCTTACGTAGCAAGAATCTTATTGACTAAAATGATTAAAATGATACAGTACTGCTGAAGTAGGCTAGCTGGCAGTGGCTGCGTTGTTGACTATGTAGGCTAGCTGGCAGTGGCTGCGTTGTTGACACTACACTAATCAAGTCGTTCCGTTGAGTGTAATAGTTTCTACTGTGCTGCTATTCGGGGCTAGCTGGCTAGCTAGCAGTGTTGATTACGTTACGTTGCGTTAAAAGAACGACAATAGCTGGCTAGCTAACCTAGGAAATCGCTCTAGACTACACAATTATCTTTGATACAAAGACGGCTATGTAGCTAGCTACGATCAAACAAATCAAGCCGTTGTACTGTAATGAAATGAAATGAAAATGTGATACTACCTGTGGAGCGAAGCGAAATGCGACCGGGTTGTTGAGTGCGGAAGTTCTGTTCGGTAGACGTTGGCTAGCTGTTGGCTAGCTAGCAGTGTCTCCTACGTTAAGGACGACAAATAGCTGGCTCGCCAACCTCGGTAAATTAAGATAATCACTCTAAAACTACACACTCTAAACTACACAATTATCTTGGATACGAAGACAGCAAAGACAACTATGTAGCTAGCTAACACTACACTAATCAAGTCGTTCAGTTGAGTGTAATAGTTGTGCTGCTAATCGGTAGACGGTGGACGTTAGCTAGCTGGCTAGCTGCTGGGCAGATAGCAGTGTAGACTGCGTTAGGACGACGAAATACGATAATTACGCAATTATCTATGATACAAAGACGGCTATGTAGCTAGCTAAGAAGAAATTGCTAAGATTAGACAAATCAAACCGTTGTACTATAATGAAATGTAATGAAATGTAATACTACCTGCGGACCGAGTGCGGATGCGACCGCTCGCTCCAACCCGGAAGTAATCCAACTAATCTAATAACAACATGTTAGGTATCAACTCTTACATTAGTATGGATGTAGACTTAGTACTAGATGCCCTACTGTATCTAACTAATCCAATAACAACATGTTAGGTATCAACTCTTACATTAGTATGGATGTAGACTTAGTACTAGATGCCCTACTGTATCTAACTAATCCAATAACAACATGTTAGGTATCAACTCTTACATTAGTATGGATGTAGACTTAGTACTAGATGCCCTACTGTATCTAACTAATCCAATAACAAATAACAACATTGTTGGATGGTATCAATCTAACTAATCCAATAACAACATTAGTATGGATGTAGACTTAGTACTAGATGCCCTACTGTATCTAACTAATCCAATAACAACATGTTAGGTATCAACTCTTACATTAGTATGGATGTAGACTTAGTACTAGATGCCCTACTGTATCTAACTAATCCTATAACAACATGTTAACAAACATTAGTATGGATGTAGACTTAGTTAGGTATCAACTAATCCAATAACAACATTAGTACATTGGATGTAGACTTAGTACTAGATGCCCTACTGTATCTAACTAATCCAATAACAACATGTTAGGTATCAACTCTTACATTAGTATGGATGTAGACTTAGTACTAGATGCCCTACTGTATCTAACTAATCCAATAACAACATGTTAAATATCTCTCTTTAGTTTCTCAACTGTTGTTGTGATAGCAGGGAGCAGTTTCAGTATGGTTTCCTGCCCACTTGTTTAACTGTTGTCATGATAGCAGGGAGCAGTTTCAGTATGGTTTCCTGCCCACTTGTTTAACTGTTGTCGTGATAGCAGGGAGCAGTTTCAGTATGGTTTCCTGCCCACTTGTTTAACTGTTGTCATGATAGCAGGGAGTAGTTTCAGTATGGTTTCCTGCCCACTTGTTTAACTGTTGTCGTGATAGCAGGAGTAGTTTCAGTATGGTTTCCTGCCCACTTGTTTAACTGTTGTCGTGATAGCAGGGAGTAGTTTCAGTATGGTTTCCTGCCCACTTGTTTAACTGTTGTCGTGATAGCAGGGAGCAGTTTCAGTATGGTTTCCTGCCCACTTGTTTAACTGTTGTCATGATAGCAGGGAGCAGTTTCAGTATGGTTTCCTGCCCACTTGTTTAACTGTTGTCGTGATAGCAGGGAGCAGTTTCAGTATGGTTTCCTGCCCACTTGTTTAACTGTTGTCATGATAGCAGGGAGTAGTTTCAGTATGGTTTCCTGCCCACTTGTTTAACTGTTGTCGTGATAGCAGGAGTAGTTTCAGTATGGTTTCCTGCCCACTTGTTTAACTGTTGTCGTGATAGCAGGGAGTAGTTTCAGTATGGTTTCCTGCCCACTTGTTTAACTGTTGTCGTGATAGCAGGGAGCAGTTTCAGTATGGTTTCCTGCCCACTTGTTTAACTGTGATAGCAGGGAGCAGTTTCAGTATGGTTTCCTGCCCACTTGTTTAATGAGCAGGGAGCAGTTTCAGTATGGTTTCCTGCCCACTTGTTTAACTGTTGTCGTGATAGCAGGGAGCAGTTTAGCCCACTTGTTTAACTGTTGGTGATAGCAGGAGCAGTTTCAGTATGGTTTCCTGCCCACTTGTTTAACTGTTGTCGTGATAGCAGGGAGCAGTTTCAGTATGGTTTCCTGCCCACTTGTTTAACTGTTGTCGTGATAGCAGGGAGCAGTTTCAGTATGGTTTCCTGCCCACTTGTTTAACTGTTGTCGTGATAGCAGGGAGCAGTTTCAGTATGGTTTCCTGCCCACTTGTTTAACTGTTGTTGTGCCCAGTTTCTTGTTTTAACTGTTGTCGTGATAGCAGGGAGCAGTTTCAGTATGGTTTCCTGCCCACTTGTTTAACTGTTGTCGTGATAGCAGGGAGCAGTTTCAGTATGGTTTCCTGCCCACTTGTTTAACTGTTGTTGGTGATAGCAGCAGGGGAGTTTCAGTTTCACTTGTTTAAGTTTCCTGCCCACTTGTTTAACTGTTGTTGTGATAGCAGGGAGCAGTTTCAGTAGTTTTGCCCACTTGTTTAAGTGATAGCAGGGAGCAGTTTCCTGCCCCCTTGTTTAACTTGTTTAACTGTTGTTTCTGTTGATAGCAGGGAGCAGTTTCAGTATGGTTTCCTGCCCACTTGTTTAACTGTTGTTGTGATAGCAGGGAGTAGTTTCAGTATGGTTTCCTGCCCACTTGTTTAACTGTTGTCATGATAGCAGGGAGCAGTTTCAGTATGGTTTCCTGCCCACTTGTTTAACTGTTGTCATGATAGCAGGGAGTAGTTTCAGTATGGTTTCCTGCCCACTTGTTTAACTGTTGTTGTGATAGCAGGGAGTAGTTTCAGTATGGTTTCCTGCCCACTTGTTTAACTGTTGTTGTGATAGCAGGGAGCAGTTTCAGTATGGTTTCCTGCCCACTTGTTTAACTGTTGTCGTGATAGCAGGGAGCAGTTTCAGTATGGTTTCCTGCCCACTTGTTTAACTGTTGTTGTGATAGCAGGGAGCAGTTTCAGTATGGTTTCCTGCCCACTTGTTTAACTGTTGTTGATTCATTGTCGGTTAGTTGTTTGTTTACACAAATCAATGTAAAGGTGTGTTGGCTGTGTGTTATCACAGCCCAGGGAATCATTGTCCTGTTATTGTCCTGTTATATCCCTGTTATATCCCTGTTATATCCCTGTTATTGTCCTGTTATATCCCTGTTATATCCCTGTTATTGTCCTGTTATATCCCTGTTATATCCATGTTATTGTCCTGTTATATCCCTGTTATATCCCTGTTATTGTCCTGTTATATCCCTGTTATATCCCTGTTATATCCCTGTTATATACCTGTTATATCCCTGTTATTGTCCTGTTATATCCCTGTTATATCCCTGTTATATCCCTGTTATTGTCCTGTTATATCCCTGTTTTATCCCTGTTATTGTCCTGTTATATCCCTGTTATATCCCTGTTATTGTCCTGTTATATCCCTGTTATTGTCCTGTTATATTCCTGTTATTGTCCTGTTATTGTCCTGTTATATCCCTGTTATATCCCTGTTATATCCCTGTTATATCCCTGTGGAAGGAAAGAGTCCATGTGAAAACTCCCCTCTGGACATTCTGAATCCTCTTTATATTGTTGCCACAGCATTCTTTTCAACGAACAGGAAACTGCAGGCTAACACTCGCAGAGTAACACTCGGTCTCCCATTGTCACTCGGTCTCCCATTGTCAAGATATTAAAGAAAAGCACAATAGGAAAAAAGACGTTATTGGCCGTACCTTCTAAAACATTTGACAAACGTTTCTCCTCAGTTTCCCTTCACGAGCAATATTGGGTCCATATTCATGATTCTTCTCAGAGTAAGAGTGCTGATCTAGGATCAGGTCCCCCCTGTCCATATAAATCTTATTAATTATGATTTAAAAGGCACATCAGTTCCTAGACCAGCACTCTTTCTTGAGACGCTGCATTAATACGTGCCCAGAACTTTCCCAAATACTCAAAGAAGAGCCAACTGTGTCTAACTGAATTCACATTTGAGTAGAATGGAATAGAAAAAAAAGAGAAGTGGTTGCACCGTCCAAAACCTTTTAAGAACTTTGTCATCAGTTTCACTTCACGCAGTTCAGAATGTTCCCAAATGTTCAATGTAGAGCCCAACAGCATCTAACTAACTTCACTCCCGAAGTCTCCGAAGTCACTCTTCCTTGATTAGATTTGGAAGTCCAAGGCTCTTGCCCCCAGTGGTAATTTTAGTTAATTGCTGGGGGATAATTACACCTCCAATGTACATCAGGTTACGTCAATCTGGATTAAGAGCTGCAATGGTTTTGACCTGTAATCTGGTGCGGTGACTCAATGGTGAATTAGGAGCAGCTGTAGCCAGCTGGAGACAATCATTGTCACCCCACAGCTGCTCTCTTTATCTCAACATTCTCTCTCTCTCTCTCTCTCTCTCTCTTCTCAGCATTTTTTTCTCTCTATTTCTCTCATATAGCAGCAGGCCAATGGCCCCCAACACTGCACATTGGCTATGCTAAGATATCTTAATTTAGTTTGATTCTATGTTGTTTCAAAAGGTCCATCAAATTGGGAATGGACATCAATTCAAGATCTATTCCATGTTGGTTTAACGTAATTTTGTTGAAATGACGTGGGAACAATGTTGAATCAACCAGTGTGTACCCAGTGGGATGTCAATATTCATGCAGGTAGAAACTCTAGTCATTGAAGTGGTTGCAATTCCATATTTGACACATTGCTCTGTGGCCTAGCTGTGGTACATTTCTCCACAGTACATTTCATTCACTCTCTCTGCGATTCACCCCCTCCGTTGTCCTAGAAATGTTTGGCATAATATTGGGCTAATATCCTCCTCAGAGATGGCTAATTTTACCCGATGGCCTAGATGGTGTGTTGAGCGTTCAGTGACAGACTGGCTAATGGGGGAAAGCCATGTGGGCTCTCCCCTGGAGTGATATGACTGGCTGGTATTAGGTAAGTAGGTGGGTAGGTGGTGTGTTGAGCATTCAGTGACAGACTGGTTGTAGTAGAGGCACAGTGTTGAAGGGAAAGAAAAGGGACAGATTTGAGGCAGCCAGCCCAGGGGACAGACCAGCTAATGGGGGAAAGCCATGTGGGCTCTCCCCTGGAGTGATATGACTGGCTGGTATTAGGTAGGTAGGTGGGTAGGTGGTGTGCTGGTATAATGGAAATGGTTTGGAACCATGCTTGCATGATATGTATCCTTGTCTGAGACCTGTAGATTTGCGTTGGACCGAATGTCCAATTTTGTGGAGTGTTTCATTCCTCTGCACCTGTGATGCTTTGTCAGCTGTGTCGATGGCTGTCCTACTCTGATTTGACTATCACTATTTATTTATTTGTATTTCTTTTTTATTTAACCTTTATTTAACTAAGCAAGTCAGTTAAGAACAAATTATTATTTACAATGACGGCCTACCAAAAGGCAAAAGTGCTCCTGCGGGGACAGGGGCTGGGAATAAAAATAGAATTATAGGACAAAACACACATCACGACAAGAGAGACACCACAACACTCATAAAGAGACCTAAGACAACAACATAGCATGGCAGCAACACCTGACAACACAGCATGGCAGCAACATCACATGACAGCAACATAGTAGCAGCACAACAGGCAGCAGCACAGCATGGTAGCAGCACAAAACATGGTACAAACATTGGGCACAGACAACAGCACAAAGGTAAGAACATAGAGACAACAATACATCATGCGAAGCAGCCACAACAGAGTGTCCATGATGGAGTCTTTGAATGAAGGGATGGAGATAAAACTGTCCAGTTTGAGTGTTTTTTGCAGCTCGTTCCAGTCGCTAGCTGCAGTGAACTGAAAAGAGGAGTGACCCAGTGATGTGTGTGCTTTGAGGACGTTTAACAGAATGTGACTGACAAAACAGGTGTTGTATGTGGAGGATGAGGCCTGCAGTAGTTATCTCAGATAAGGGGAAATGAGGCCTAAGAGTTTACAGAGATGACCAGTTTACAGAGGAGTATAGAGTGCAGTGATGTGTCCTATAAGGAGCATTGATGTCAAATCTGATTGCCGAATGGTAAAGAACATCTAGCCGCTCGAGAGCACCCTTACCTGCCGATCTCCGTAGTCTAGCATGGGTAGGATGGTCATCTGAATCAGGGTTAGTTTGGCATCTGGGGAGAAAGAGGAGTGATTACGATAGAGGAAACCAAGTCTAGATTTAACTTTAGCCTGCAGCTTTGAAATGTGCTGACAGAAAGACAATGTGCCGTCTAGCCATACTCCCAAGTACTTGTATGAGGTGACTAGCTCAAGCTCTAAACCATCAGAGGTAGTAATCACACCTGTGGGGAGAGGGGCTTCTTACCAAACCACATGACCTTTGTTTTGGAAGTGTTCAGAACCAGGTTAAGGGCAGAGAAAGCTTGTTGGATACTAAGAAAGCTTTGTTGTAGAATGTTTAACACAAAATCCAGGGAGGGGCCAGCTGAGTAAAAGACTATAATCTACATATAAATGGATGAGAAAGCTTCCTACTGCCTGAGCTATGTTGTTGATGTAAATTGAGAAGACTGTGGGACCTAGGATCGAGCCTTGGTGTACTCCCTTGGTGACAGGCAGTGGCTGAGACAGCAGATGTTCTGACTTTATACACTGCACTCTTTGAGAGAGGTAGTTAGTAAACCAGGCCAAAGACCCCCCAGAGACACCAATACCCCTTAGCTGGTCCACAAGAATGGAATGATCTACCGTATCAAAGCTTTGGTCAAGTCAATAAAAATAGCAGCACAACATTACTTAGTGTCACGATCGTTGTATGGAGTAGACCAAAGCGCAGCGTGGTTAGAATACATTCTTCTTTATTGCAGGAAGAACACTTAAACAAACCGATAAGACGACCGTGACTGCTAACGTGCAACATAACATAGACAATAACCCACGAAATACCCAAAGAAGATGGCTGCCTAAATATGGTTCCCAATCAGAGACAACGATAAACACCTGCCTCTAATTGAGAACCAATCTAGGCAACCATAGACCTACATAAACACCTAGAGGGTAAACAACCCCATAAATCTACAAAACCCCTAAACAGTACAAAAAACCCTAGATGAGACAAAAACACACATACCACCCTCGTCACACCCTGACCTAACCAAAATATATAAAGAAAACAAAGAATACAGGGCGTGACACTTAGAATCATTTAACACCTTTAAGGTTGCAGTGACACATTCATAATCTGAGCAGAAACCAGATTGCATACCAGAGAGAATACTATAGACATCAAGAAAGCCAGTCAGTTGATTATTGACACGTTTTTCCAACACTTTTTATAAACAGGTTAAAATAGAAATTGGCCTATAACAGTTAGGATCAGCTTGATCTCCCCTTTAAATAAAGGACGCACCGTGGCTGCCCTCCAAGCAATGGGAACCTCCCCCGAGAAGAGAGACAGGTTAAAAGGTCAGAGATAGGCTTGGCGAAGATAGGGGCTGCAACCTTAAAGAAGAAAGGATCTAAACCATCTGACCCAGATGTGTTTTTGGGGTCAAGGAGCTCCTTTAGCACCTCAGACTCAGTGACCGACTGCAGGGAGAAACTTTGTAGTGCGGGAACGAGCTTCTAAACTAATAATGGATCACAGTTATAGAGCTTTTATTTACACATTGTACTATATGTCAAAGGATGTGAGATACTCTATGGCAAGGTAACATTCTGTACCCTGTCCACCACCAATACTGTAGAGGGCCTAACTGAAAGCATGTTTGAAAAGTAGGCTAGCTAACCCTACGGACACAGACACAGGCAGTGCCATGCAGCAAAGTCTGCACTAGAAAACTCAATGGGCAGAACTTCCTTTGAGAAAGTGGGTCTGTGGTAGCTTATTGGTTCCTAGCAGTCCCTTAGATTTCACTCCTACTGCAGCAGTGATACACGCCGTGTCTTCAACAGCACTGTTGATCTAGCAGTTTTGCTGACTGCAGCGCTGTGTGTTTTGTGTCCCAAACATCTACACAGTGCACTATATAGGGAATAGGGTGCCATTTGGTTCGAACTATGGTGTCTCCACTAAGCACACAGAGTCACTTCTGTTTCCTGTCTACCCCCCCCTACCACTGTACATTGTTGTGTTGATTTGCTGGCCCATTGGTTTCATAAGGTTAGTGGGTGGTACTGCGTGAATACTGGCCCATTGGTTGCATAAGGTTAGTGGGTGGTACTGTGTGAATACAGACTACGGTACTGTCATTGACGGTGTTGTCATAATGGTTAGTGATGACAAATACACACTGCCAGTGTATTGTGACTAATATGTGTGGAAATTGGAACAGCATTCAAAATGTCAGGGTTGATGTGAAGTCCATTCGTTTGATGACGGGAATCTTCCTCCTCAAATTGAATCATCGGTAGAGAACTAACTTTAATAGCCAGTTAGTAAATGCGATTGTTCTGCACTACATCACTAGATGTGTACAGTGTGTAACCGAGAGATTTAAGAGGAATGATATCAGTGATGATTGACCTCTGTATGACCTGCTTCCACAGAGACCTGATCCAGGATGACTGGAACTAACAAACCAACAAAGGCACACACAACTTGGGTCAGCATGATAACCTAACATGGTGGTGATATAATGAAAGGTTCTTGGTCTTACAGATTCATTGTGGAGGGATTATCTGTCTGAAAGGAGTCTAGAACTGAATCTCCAGATTCCTAAAGAAGAAGCCTATCTATCTCAGATTTCTAACATTGTATAGGTGAGGAGGGAGTCCCCGCCTAACTCTGTTGACCGATGCCTAAAAGAGTTTGGCTTCTATCAGTTTCAGTGGATCGTTTTTGTGCCAAAGGGCTTGGATGTTGCTTTGTGGGCCTATTCACCCTGTTCTATGCTGCTGCTGTGGTTGGCCCTACTGTACAGTAGCTTCTGCTATTCTGGGAGCTTAGCAGCAGCTGGTGTGTCTATGGCCATGCTTCCTCTGTCTCCGTCTTCGCTGATGTTACGCTGTCATCAACCCCCAGTGCTCGAGGGTGAAGTTTCCCCTAGCTACTGATCTAGGATCAGCTTCCCCTCCCCCAATCCTCACATTAACCATTAGGGGGGAAAATGCAAAACTGACCCAAGCTCAGCGTCTAGGGGTAACTTCTCCCTACACCCATCGACCCCCAGCTGACACAGCTATGACACAGTATTCATTTTGCCTAGGGGATAACACACTACCCAAGCCTGAGCGTGAACTGTGAGACAAATAGATTTTTTGCAGTTGATTGCTGAGTGGGCTGATTGCACAATGTTTCGGTTGGTTTCACTTAACAAGGAAACTGTGACTAAGTTTGCACTACAGCCGTGATAGGCCTACGGTGTTTCATCATCAACCAATCTGGGTGAGTTTCCTGAAAACCTTGTTTGGTGGGCAATGTATATGTGTGAACGAACAAAATGTGTGAAATGAAGCACTTTGTTGTTCTACAGGAGGGTAGTCTGGGTCATCAAAATAAATTGAGAACCATATTAGCTACAAGGCTTTCAGGAAACTGGCAACTGAATGATAAACACACAGCTGTCTGTTGACCTTTAGGCCAAGACTCCACTTTGACAACTTTGACTTAGCTTTTGAGCTGTTCTTGAAAGAAAAGCCTCTCCCACAGATTTCTTCTGCAGTGTGGTAGATAAACTCATTCAGATGACTCGGTCAAGGCTTGCATGCACACAAACACATGCACACACACACACACATGTACACACACAAACACATGTACACACACAAACACATGTACACACACAAACACATGTACACACACAAACACATGTACACACACAAACACATGTTCACACGCAAACACATGTACACACACAAACACATGTTCACACGCAAACACATGTACACACACAAACACATGTACACACACAAACACATGTTCACACGCAAACACATGTACACACACAAACACACACGAACACTTGTACACATGTACACACACAAACACATGTACACACACAAACACATGTTCACACACAAACACTTGTACACACACAAACACTTGTACACACACAAACACTTGTACACACACAAACACATGTACACACACAAACACATGTACACACACAAACACATGTTCACACGCAAACACATGTACACACACAAACACACACGAACACTTGTACACACACGAACACTTGTACACACACAAACACTTGTACACACACAAACACATGTACACACACAAACACATGTACACACACAAACACATGTTCACACGCAAACACATGTACACACACAAACACACACGAACACTTGTACACACACGAACACTTGTACACACACAAACACTTGTACACACACAAACACTTGTACACACACAAACACTTGTACACACGCAAACACATGTACACACACAAACACACACAAACACATGTACACACACAAACACACACAAACACATGTACACACACAAAAACACACAAACACATGTACACACACATTCGTTTCCAAGAACTGAACCAGTCAGTGGTTGTTATTGTTCCTGTAATGAATGACTGTAGTCGTTTCAGCTGACAACCCCCAGGCTTGTGGAACACAGTGTTTCCTGAGCGGAAAACCTTGTATAATCACAGTTCAGCCCTGTACTGCATAAATACTACAGCCACAGTGTCACAGTTCAGCCCTGTACTGCATAAATACTACAGCCACAGTGTCACAGTTCAGCCCTGTACTGCATAAATACTACAGCCACAGTGTCACAGTTCAGCCCTGTACTGCATAAATACTACAGCCACAGTGTCACAGTTCAGCCCTGTACTGCATAAATACTACAGCCACAGTGTCACAGTTCAGCCCTGTACTGCATAAATACTACGGCCACAGTGTCACAGTTCAGCCCTGTACTGCATAAATACTACAGCCACAGTGTCACAGTTCAGCCCTGAATACTGACTCACAGCCACCAACTTCTGCACCCAAGAAAAGGACACAAGCTGGTGTAAATCAGTGGTTGCCTTCCAAATGTCACCCTATTCCCTATTTAGTGCTCTACATTTGACCAGGGCCCAATAGGGTCTGGTTAAAAGCAGTGTGTCATATATAGGGAATAGGTTGCCACTCGGGATGCACACAGTCTCTGATGTCCAGAGCCTGACAAATTCAACTGGGATATTGTCAGGTGTTATCGATGGCATATAGTTTTGTGAACTCTGAGGATCGGTTCAGTAACTCTGGCCATGAAGAGCTACGGTTGTGCAGGCTTTTGTTCCAGACATGCATTAACACACCTAATTCAACAAATCAAGACATTGATTTGGAGGCCAGTTCTGCCATATGTCTCTGGTTAGTGTCAAATCACTGAATCAGGAGAAGCCTGTCTGTCTGTCTGTCCATCTGTCTTATCTGTTATTAGCCAGTGCTGTGGCGTCATGCCTGTGCCTTGTAGGACACATTCGCACCATTATATTTAGCCACCTGATGACAGAGTGGCATGCTGCTTTTTGTCCTCGCTAATTTGTGTGACATCACTCGTCATTCACAGTGTTAGTGTGAAACCAGTCTACTTTTAGGAAAAAGAAACACCAAGTTCAAGGTTTATTTCCCTGTATTTGTTTCAGATAATGTTAGTGCTCTGAAGTGAAACTCAAAAAATGGTATATGAGGAGAGTGCACTTCTCTGGTAAAAGAGCATTTCACTGCTGGTTGATGTTCACACTTTTAGCTACCGTACAGTCCTACACTGTTGCAGTTAGCTAGTGGAGGTTCTTCTGTAGCACTTGTTATAGTGAGACATGGGTTCAAATAATATTTGAAATCATTCCAAATACTTTAGCTGTTCTTTATTGAGCTTGCCTGGTGCGATGGAACCAATTGAAAAGTCCCAAAAGTGCAAACCTCTCCTCCTGGCTTTCACTAAAAGTATTACTATTTCAAATAGCATTTGAACCCAGGTCTGCAGTAGACTACTCCTTCCAGAAGTAGGATGTCTGAGAAGCAAGGCTACACGCCAGACAGTACCTCTTAGCACCTTTTTAAAAATCTAGAATCTTAAAGGGTTCTTCGGCTGTTCCATAGGAGAACCCATTGAAGAACCCTTTTTGTTCCAGGTAGAACCCTTTTGGGTTCCATGTAGAACCCATTCTACAGAGGGAACCAAAAAGGGAGAAAGACATAAAGAGAAGAGTAGGGGTTCTCCCATGGGGACAGCCGAAGAACCCTTTTTTCTAAGAGTGTGACGATGTAGTCATTTCCCTTCCCATTGTGTGGTAAGGAGTAAAGGCTATCACAGTTTCCTCAGTCATGTAGATGTACAGAGAAAGGCATCTTGTGGTCTGTGTCGTCCAGCAGCTAGAGCCTCTGATCCCGGTACACATACTGTATGTCAGAGTCGGCATGGGTTAGAATCTTAAGACAAAATACATTCTACACTTCTAGGATCCCCAGCATCACCCCACATGTTATGACATGCTGGTTTTGGAATTGAAACAGGGTCCCCCATCAGTGTGGCGTACATAGTATTTGTTTATATTTTACTGTGTAAGGTACAGAGCAGTGGAGGCTGCTGAGGGGAGGACTGCTCAAAATAATGTCTGGTATGGAGTGAATGGAATGGTATCCAAAAAGTGTGTTTGATACCATTCCATTAACTCAATTCCAACCATTATTTTGAGCAGTCCTCCCCTCAGCAGCCTCCACTGCCCTACCCTGTCCCATGGCTTAACTTACCCTGTCCCATGGCTTAACTTACCCTGTCCCATGGCTTAACTTACCCTGTCCCATGGCTTAACCTACCCTGTCCCATGGCTTAACCTACCCTGTCCCATGGCTTAACCTACCCTGTCCCATGGCTTAACCTACCCTGTCCCATGGCTTAACTTACCCTGTCCCATGGCTTAACTTACCCTGTCCCATGGCTTAACCTACCCTGTCCCATGGCTTAACTTACCCTGTCCCATGGCTGAACTTACCCTGTCCCATGGCTTAACTTACCCTGTCCCATGGCTGAACTTACCCTGTCCCATGGCTGAACTTACCCTGTCCCATGGCTTAATTTACCCTGTCCCATGGCTTAACTTACCCTGTCCCATGGCTGAACTTACACTGTCCCATGGCTTAACCTACACTGTCCCATGGCTTAATTTACCCTGTCCCATGGTTTAACTTACCCTGTCCCATGGCTTAATTTACCCTGTCCCATGGCTTAACTTACACTGTCCCATGGCTTAATTTACCCTGTCCCATGGCTTAACCTACCCTGTCCCATGGCTTAACTTACCCTGTCCCATGGCTTAACTTACACTGTCCCATGGCTTAACTTACACTGTCCCATGGCTTAACTTACCCTGTCCCATGGCTGAACTTACCCTGTCCCATGGCTTAACTTACCCTGTCCCATGGCTTAACTTACCCTGTCCCATGGCTTAACTTACCCTGTCCCATGGCTGAACTTACCCTGTCCCATGGCTTAACCTACACTGTCCCATGGCTTAACTTACCCTGTCCCATGGCTTAACCTACCCTGTCCCATGGCTTAACCTACACTGTCCCATGGCTTAATTTACCCTGTCCCATGGCTTAATCTACCCTGTCCCATGGCTTAATTTACCCTGTCCCATGGCTTAACTTACCCTGTCCCATGGCTTAACCTACCCTGTCCCATGGCTTAACCTACCCTGTCCCATGGCTTAACCTACACTGTCCCATGGCTTAATTTACCCTGTCCCATGGCTTAACTTACCCTGTCCCATGGCTTAACCTACACTGTCCCATGGCTTAACTTACCCTGTCCCATGGCTTAACCTACCCTGTCCCATGGCTTAACCTACACTGTCCCATGGCTTAATTTACCCTGTCCCATGGCTTAACCTACCCTGTCCCATGGCTTAATTTACCCTGTCCCATGGCTTAACTTACCCTGTCCCATGGCTTAACCTACCCTGTCCCATGGCTTAACCTACACTGTCCCATGGCTTAATTTACCCTGTCCCATGGCTTAACTTACCCTGTCCCATGGCTTAACCTACCCTGTCCCATAGCTTAACCTACACTGTCCCATGGCTTAATTTACCCTGTCCCATGGCTTAACTTACCCTGTCCCATGGTTTAACTTACCCTGTCCCATGGCTTAACTTACCCTGTCCCATGGCTTAACTTACCCTGTCCCATGGCTTAACTTACACTGTCCCATGGCTTAACTTACACTGTCCCATGGCTTAACTTACCCTGTCCCATGGCTTAACTTACCCTGTCCCATGGCTGAACCTACCCTGTCCCATGGCTTAACTTACCCTGTCCCATGGCTTAACCTACCCTGTCCCATGGCTTAACCTACCCTGTCCCATGGCTTAACTTACACTGTCCCATGGCTTAATTTACCCTGTCCCATGGCTTAACTTACCCTGTCCCATGTCTTAACTTACCCTGTCCCATGTCTTAACTTACCCTGTCCCATGGCTTAATTTACCCTGTCCCATGGCTTAATTTACCCTGTCCCATGGCTTAAGTTACCCTGTCCCATGGCTTAAGTTACCCTGTCCCATGGCTTAAGTTACCCTGTCCCATGGCTTAAGTTACCCTGTCCCATGGCTTAACTTACCCTGTCCCATGGCTTAACTTACCCTGTCCCATGGCTTAATTTACCCTGTCCCATGGCTTAATTTACCCTGTCCCATGGCTTAACTTACCCTGTCCCATGGCTTAACTTACACTGTCCCATGACTTAACTTACCCTGTCCCATGGCTTAACTTACCCTGTCCCATGGCTTAACTTACCCTGTCCCATGGCTTAACTTATTTGGCATGGTAGTACATTCACATGCTCCAACACATATCACCTCTATTGGATAGTGGCAAACGTAGAATTATTGGTTAGTGACAAACGTATAATTATTGGTTAGTGTCAAACGTAGAATTATTGGTTAATGGCAAACGTAGAATTATTGGTTAGTGGCAAACGTAGAATTATTGGTTAGTGACAAACGTAGAGTTATTGGTTAGTGGCAAACGTAGAATTATTGGTTAGTGACAAACTTATAATTACTGGTTAGTGGCAAACGTAGAATTATTGGTTAGTGGCAAAAGTAGAATTATTGGTTAATGATAAATGTAGAATTATTGGTTAATGATAAATGTAGAATTATTGGTTAGTGTCAAACGTAGAATTATTGGTTAGTGACAAACGTAGAATTATTGGTTAGTGACAAATGTAGAATTATTGTTTAGTGACAAACGTAGAATTATTGGTTAGTGACAAATGTAGAATTATTGGTTAGTGTCAAACGTAGAATTATTGTTTAGTGACAAACGTAGAATTATTGGTTAGTGGCAAACGTAGAATTATTGGTTAGTGACAAACGTAGAATTATTGGTTAGTGACAAACGTAGAATTATTGGTTAGTGACAAGCGTAGAATTACTGGTTAGTGTCAAACGTAGAATTATTGGTTAGTGACAAACGTAGACGGTGTCCTTTCCTCAGCCTACTAACCCCCCTCCCTGCATGGATAAGTTACAATTACACCTAAGTCTTAGGATTCACCCCTTAGTGTCTTAGCAGAACAGAGTCAGGGGGATATTTCTGCAGTGATGCATACTGGTGTGTCTTGTCCTTTAGCAGCGCCTGGGTTTTTAGCTCTCTGACTGGTCTTCAAGGAGCTCAATGTTCTGGACTTCTCTTTGACTGGTCTTCAGGGAGCTCAAAGTGCTGGACTTCTCTCTGACTGGTCTTCAGGGAGCTCAAAGTTCTGGACTTCTCTTTGACCGGTCTTCAGGGAGCTCAAAGTTCTGGACTTCTCTCTGACTGGCCTTCAAGGAGCTCAAAGTTCTGGACTTCTCTTTGACTGGTCTTCAGGGAGCTCAAAGTTGGGGCGGCAGGGTAGCCTAGTGGTTCGAGCGTTGGACTAGTAACCGGAAGGTTACAAGTTCAAATCCCCGAGCTGATAAGGTACAAATCTGTCGTTCTGCCCCTGAACAGGCAGTTAACCCACTGTTCCTAAGCCGTCATTGAAAATAAGAATTTGTTCTTAACTGACTTGCCTAGTTAAATAAAGGTAATAAAACATTTCTGGGTTTCTCTTTGACTGGTTTTCAGGGAGCTCAAAGTTCTGGACTTCTCTCTGACTGGCCTTCAAGGAGCTCAAAGTTCTGGACTTCTCTCTGACCTTCGTGGCTCAGCTGTTAGCCTACTTTTTAAGGAATTAGCCTACTGTACTGTACTACATTTTAATATTCTTATCACTGCCAAAGGAATGGTCTCTCTCTGCTTCAGAACTTAACTCCTTAGATTGACACCCAAGGTAACACATTTTGATTCCCACAACGTTACAGGGAAGTTGTTTTTCAAATAACCAAAGGAGAACCTTTAGGCAATGCTATGGTAACATTTAGTGTTAGCTGGGACAGTCTTTTAAAACAAATGAGCCTGCCTGGTAGTTTCCCTGTCTGTTTGTGCTTTATTCCTCTCAGTGTGTGGTCATTCCCTGATTGATGACGTTTAATATGGGACCTATTTAGTAGGTTGTCATGCCAAAGGTGTGCTGTATGACTGGACGATGATTAAAGAGTTGGCTAAATTATGTATAGTAGGAGACCACGCTAAAACCAAATGGTGAAACAGTTTCCTCTGGGGTTTGTAATCGGCTATCTTATTACAGTATTATTGTGTTGTTTGTGCTTCCATAGCATGTATCTGCTACCAACCAACACATCTTTCTTTATAGAGTCATGTAAATGGTTTCAGTAAAACACAGCCCATTAAGAATGACCATATCCCGATTCAATTTGTGAGCCATCAGACAAGGTACATGTAGATCACAGGAGGTTGGTGGCACCTTAATTTGGGAGGACGGACTTGTGGTAATGGCTGGAGCAGAATAAGTGGAATGGTATCAACTACTATGTGTTTGATGCCATTCCATTTGTTCAGTTCCAGACATTATTATGAGCCTCCTCCCCTCAGCAGCCTCTTGTGATGTAGATTCAGACTGATACACTCTTGACCTGCTGCAGGGGGAGAGTAAGAAAGAGAAGTTGTGATTGCCTCTGTAGATGTCATCTCTCTGAAGGGCCCACTATCACACTGTTGACATGAATGAGGGAGGTAATGAAGGGAGAGGAGGGAGGGAAAGATACAAGGTAAAAGAGAGAAAGAGGGAGTGAAGAGTAGAGGTAGTGGATACAATGAATGAAGAGGCAGAGAGATAGATATTGAAGAGGGCAAAGGAGAGAGAGGGAGAAAGACATAAAGAGGAGAGGTAGAGGATAAATGAAATGGAGAAAGAGCCAGAGAGGGAGATGAAACCTAATAGCCTGGTGATTATTACCTCTCTCTCTCCCAGACCTCTGAGCATCACCAGAGTGCCACTGTGCTGTGCAATTCCATGAGGAGTTTAGCAGTGTCATCACACACACACACACACTGCCATTACTCCCCCAGTATCCCTGAGTGTTACTGCATGATAAATGTGTCTGTCTGTGTCAGTGAGAGCACATCAACAACAAGAAAAGTGATGACACTAATACTATCTCCTTGTCGTTCCTCTCGCTTCCCCTCCCTACCCCTACCTCCATCCTCTCTCTCTCCCTCCATCCCCTCCCTCTCTCTCTCTCTCTCTCTCTGTCTTTCCCCACCACTCTCCCCCTCTCTCTCTCTGTCTTTCCCCACCACTCTCTCTCCCCCTCCCTCTCTCTCTCTCTGTCTTTCCCCACCACTCTCTCCCCCCTCTCTCTCTCTCTGTCTTTCCCCACCACTCTCCCCCTCTCTCTCTGTCTTCTCCCACCACTCTCTCTCCCCCCCCTCTCTCTCTCTCTGTCTTTCCCCACCACTCTCTCTCTCTCCCCCTCTCTCTCTCTCTGTCTTTCCCCACCACTCTCTCTCTCCCCCTCTCTCTCTCTGTCTTTCCCCACCACTCTCTCTCTCCCCCTCTCTCTCTGTCTTTCCCCACCACTCTCTCTCTCTCCCCCTCTCTCTCTCTGTCTTTCCCCACCACTCTCTCTCTCTCCCCCCTCTCTCTCTCTCTGTCTTTCCCCACCACTCTCTCTCTCTCTCCCCCTCTCTCCCCCCCTCTCTCTCTCTCCCCCTCTCTCTCTCTGTCTTTCCCCACCACTCTCTCTCTCTCTCTCTCTGTCTTTCCCCACCACTCTCTCTCTCTCTCCCCCTATCTCTCTCTCCCCCTCTCTCTCTGTCTTTCCCCACCACTCTCTCTCTCTCCCCCTCTCTCTCTCTCTCTCTCTCCCCCTCTCTCTCTCTCCCCTCTCTCTCTCTCTCCCCCTCTCTCTCTCTCTCTCTCTCTCTCTCTCTCTCTCTCTCTCCCTCTCTCTCTCTCCCCTCTCTCTCTCTCTCTCCCCTCTCTCTCTCTCTCCCCTCTCTCTCTCTCTCCCTCTCTCTCTCTGTCTTTCCCCACCACTCTCTCTCTCTCTCCCCCTCTCTCTCTGTCTTTCCCTACCACTCTCTCTCTCTGTCTTTCCCCACCACTCTCTCTCTCCCCCTCTCTCTCTCTGTCTTTCCCCACCACTCTCTCTCCCCCCCTCTCTCCCCCCTCTCTCTCTCTCTGTCTTTCCCCACCACTCTCTCTCTCTCCCCCCTCTCTCTCTGTCTTTCCCCACCACTCTCTCCCCCTCTCTCTCTCTCCCCTCTCTCTCTCTCTCTGTCTTTCCCCACCACTCTCTCTCTCCCCCCCTCTCCCCCCTCTCTCTCTCTGTCTTTCCCCACCACTCTCTCCCCCCTCTCCCCCCCCTCTCTCTCTGTCTTTCCCCACCACTCTCTCTCTCTCCCCCTCTCTCTCTGTCTTTCCCCACCACTCTCTCCCCCCCCTCTCTCTGTCTTTCCCCACCACTCTCTCTCTCTCTCTCTCTCTCTCCCCCCCTCTCTCTCTCTGTGTCTTTCCCCACCACTCTCTCTCCCTCCCCTCCATCTCTATAGTTGCTGAGTGAGAAGATAAGTGGTGCTGAAGGGACAAAGCTAGATGAAGACTTCATGGAGATGGAGAGGGTAAGGATGACAGAGACGGCGCTATTAGCAACGCAAAACATCCTTGTAGTATACACAATGGCTGGCTCTGGGTTGTAGTGTCCCCTAGGTATCTAGGATCAGATTCCCCTCCACCTATCCTGAACTTAACCATTAGTAGGGAAAATGCTAAACTGAACTAAGATCAGTGTCTAAGAGAAACTTCACTCTACTCCCAATGGTTGCGTCTCAAATAGCAACCTATTCCCTATGTAGTGCACTACTGTTGACCTGTGCCCTATGGGCCTTTTTTCAAAAGTAATGCACTTCATAGGAAATAGGGTGCCATTTATGACAGAGACAATAACTACCAGACCTCAGGATGGATGCACTACTGCTCTTTTACTGTCCACGATGGTGTTATTCTGTGGTCCCGGGTATTCACAGGGGTGCAGGCTTTTGTTCAAGCCCAGCACTGGGCACAGACTTCAGTTCAACGTCTAGTGTTGATTTACATTTGGTTGAGTTGTCAGCTGACGTGAAATCAACTTTAAAAAATGTATATATACAGTGGATGTCGGAAGTTTACATACACTTAGGTTGGAGTCATTAAAACTCGTTTTTCAACCACTCCATAAATGTCTTGTTAACACACTATAGTTTTGGCAAGTCAGTTAAGACATCTACTTTGTGCATGACAGAAGTCATTTTTCCAACAATTGTTTACAGACTGATTATTTCACTTATAATTCACTGTATCACAATTCCAGTGGGTCAGAAGTTTACATACACTAAGTTGCCTGTGCATTTAAACAGCTTTGAAAATTCCAGAAAATGATGTCATGGCTTTATAAGCTTCTGATGGGCTAATTGACATCATTTGAGTCAATTGGAGGTGTACCTGTGGATGTATTTCAAGGCCTACCTTCAAACTCAGTGCATCTTTTCTTGACATCATAGGAAAATCAAAAGAAATCAGCCAAGACCTCAGAAAAAACATTGTAGACCTTCACAAGTCTGGTTCATCCTTGGGAGAAATTTCCAAATGCCTGAAGGTACCACGTTCATCTGTACAAACAATAGCACGCAAGTATAAACACCATGGGACCAGGCAGCCGTCATACCGCTCAGGAAGGAGATGCGTTCTGTCTCCTAGAGATGAACGTACTTTGTTTGCGAAAAGTGCAAATCAATCCCAGAGCAACAGTAAAGGACCTTGTGAAGATGCTGGAGGAAACAGGTACAAAAGTATCTATATCCACAGTAAAACGAGTCCTATATCGACATAACCTGAAAGGCCGCTCAGCAAGGAAGAAGCCACTGCTCCAAAACTGCCATAAAAAGCCAGACTACGGTTTGCAACTGCACTTGAGGCCAAAGATCGTACTTTTTGGAAAAATGTCCTTTGGTCTGATAAAACAACAATAGAACTGTTTGACCAAAATGACCATCATTATGTTTGGAGGAAAAAGGGAGAGGCTTGTAAGCCGAAGAACACCATCCCAACCGTGAAGCATGGTGGTGGCAGCATTATGTTGTTGGGGTGCTTTGCTGCAGGAGGGACTGGTGCACTTCACAAACTAGATGGCATCACGAGAAAGGAATGTTATGTGGATATATTGAAGCAACATCTCAAGACATCAGTCAGTAAGTTAAAGTTTTCTCACAAATGGATCTTCCAAATGGACAATGACCCGAAGCATACTTCCAAAGTTGTGGCAAAATGGCTTAAGGACAACAAAGTCATGGTATTGGAGTGGCCATCACAAAGCTCTGAGCTTAATCCTATAGAAAATTTGTGGGCAGAACTGAAAAAGCGTGTGCGAGGAAGGAGGCATACAAACCTGACACAGTTACTAATTGAGTGTATGTAAACTTCGGACCCACTGGGAATGTGATGAAAGAAATAAAAGCTGAAATAAATCATTTCCTCTACTATTATTCTGACATTTCACATTCTTAAAATAAAGTGGTGATCCTAACTGACATAAAACAGGGAATTTCTCCTCGGATTAAATGTCAGGAATTGTGAAAAACTGAGTTTAAATGTACTTGGCTAAGGTGTATGTAAATTTCCGACTTCAACTGTACATTCACCATGTCATTGGATTTGGGATAAAAGTTGGGTGAAAAAAAGGCGAATTGCCCTTACGTTGATGATTTGGGGTAAAATGACGTGGAAACAACCTTGATTCAACCAGTAATTGTCCAGTGGAAACACACCTGAATCAACCTATCATTGAGTGTTTAAGTGGTTGAGTCAGGTTCCTGCAGGGGGTGCAGGCTTTTGTTCCAGCTCAATACAAAAAAACCTGATTCAACTTCTCAACTCACCATCAAGTGTTTGAATTGTTGGATCGGCTGTGTTGGTACTGGGCTGAAACACAGACCTACAATAGGCTGGAAGGGTCTCCAGTAGAGGTCGACCTCTAGTCTCCAGGACCAAGGTGGAAGAACAGTTGTCTTCTTGTAACCAATACGTGCTGAAATAAAGACCCTCTCTATTGAGCTAACATGATCGTCTTGTTTCTAGAAAATCGATGTCACCAACAAATCAGTGTTGGACCTCTTGACCAAAACAACAGAATACCTACAACCTAACCCAGGTGAGACAACACTTTACAGAATATTGACTAATGTTCAGAGTTGGTGAAGATGATATCTTTGAAGTTGGTGAAATAATGCAGAAGTTAAAGAACTTTACTATGTAGGTGAATGGTTAGGATGGATGGAAGGGGTAGATGGATGGATGGAAGTGATGAATGAATGGATGGATGGATGGAAGTGATGAATGAATGGATGGATGGATGAAAGGGATGAATGGATGGATGGATGGATGGATGAAGGAGTGGATGGATGGATCAGGTGGATGGATGGATGGAAGGGGTGGATGGATGGAAGGGATGGATGGATGGATGGAGGGATGGATGGAAGGAAGGAAGGAAGGGGTGGATGGATGGATGGATGGATGGAAGGGGTGGATGGATGGAGGGATGGATGGAAGGAAGGAAGGAAGGAAGGAAGGAAGGGGTGGATGGATGGATGGATGGATGGAAGGGTTGGATGGATGGAAGGGGTGGATGGATGGATGGATGGATGGATGGATGGAGGGAGGGAGGGAGGGGAGGGAGGGATGGATGGAAGGAAGGAAGGAAGGGGTGGATGGATGGATGGATGGAAGGGGTGGATGGATGGAGGGATGGATGGAAGGAAGGAAGGAAGGGGTGGATGGATGGATGGATGGAAGGGGTGGATGGATGGATGGATGGAAGGATGGATGGATGGAAGAGGTGAATAGATGGAAGGGTTGGATGGATGGATGGATGGAAGAGGTGGGTGGATGGATGAAGGGATGGATGGATGGATGGAAGAGGTGGATGGATGGATGGATGGAAGGGGTGGTTGGATGGATGGAATGGGTGGTTGGATGGATGGAAGGGGTGGATGGATGGATGGATGGATGGAATGGGTGGTTGGATGGATGGATGGATGGATGGGGTGTACGGATGGGTGGATGGATGAAGGGATGGATGGATGGAGGGGTGGATGGATGGAAGAGGTGGATGGATGGAAGGGGTGGATGGATGGATGGAATGGGTGGTTGGATGGATGGATGGATGGATGGATGGAAGGGGTGGATGAAGGGATGGATGGATGGAGGGGTGGATGGATGGATGGGTGGATGGGGTGTACGGATGGGTGGATGGATGAAGGGATGGATGGATGGAGGGGTGGATGGATGGATGGATGGATGGAAGAGGTGGATGGATGGAAGGAATGAAGGGGTGGATGGATGGTTGGATGGATGGAAGGGGTGGATGGATGGATGGATGGATGGAATGGGTGGTTGGATGGATGGAAGGGGTGGATGAAGGGATGATGGGTGGATGGATGGATGGATGGGGTGTACGGATGGGTGGATGGATGAAGGGATGGATGGATGGAGGGGTGGGGTGGATGGATGGATGGAAGAGGTGGATGGATGGAAGGAATGAAGGGGTGGATGGATGGATGGATGGATGGAAGGGTTGGATGGATGGAAGGTGGATGGATGGATGGATGGATGGATGGATGGATGGATGGAGGGAAGGGGTGGTTTGATGGATGGAAGGCGTGGTTGGATGGATGGAGGGGGTGGATGGATGGATGGATGGATGGAAGAGGTGAATAGATGGAAGGGTTGGATGGATGGATGGATGGAAGAGGTGGATGGATGGATGGAAGAGGTGGGTGGATGGATGAAGGGATGGATGGATGGATGGATGGAAGAGGTGGATGGATGGATGGATGGAAGGGGTGGTTGGATGGATGGAATGGGTGGTTGGATGGAGGGAAGGGGTGGATGAAGGGATGATTGGTGGATGGATGGATGGATGGGGTGTACGGATGGATGGATGGATGGATGGGGTGTACGGATGGGTGGATGGATGAAGGGATGGGGATGGATGGATGGATGGATGGATGGATGTATGGAAGAGGTGGATGGATGGATGGATGGAAGGGGTGGATGGATGGATGGAAGGAAGGAAGGGGTGGATGGATGGATGGATGGATGGATGGATGGATGGATGGAAGAGGTGGGTGGATGGATGAAGGGATGGATGGATGGAAGAGGTGGATGGATGGATGGATGGAAGGGGTGGTTGGATGGATGGAATGGGTGGTTGGATGGAGGGAAGGGGTGGATGAAGGGATGATTGGTGGATGGATGGATGGATGGGGTGTACGGATGGGTGGATGGATGGATGGATGGATGGATGGGGTGTACGGATGGGTGGATGGATGAAGGGATGGATGGATGGATGGAGGGGTGGATGGATGGATGGATGGAAGAGGTGGATGGATGGATGGATGGAAGGGGTGGATGGATGGATGGAAGGAAGGAAGGGGTGGATGGATGGATGGATGGAACGGTTGGATGGATGGATGGAAGGAAGG
Source organism: Oncorhynchus nerka (assembly GCF_034236695.1). Classification (NCBI taxonomy): domain Eukaryota; kingdom Metazoa; phylum Chordata; class Actinopteri; order Salmoniformes; family Salmonidae; genus Oncorhynchus; species Oncorhynchus nerka. The sequence continues at coordinate 86,581,448 of NC_088422.1, forward strand.
AAGGGGTGGATGGATGGATGGATGGATGGATGGATGGATGGAAGGAAGGAAGGATGGATGGATGGATGGATGGATGGATGGATGGATGGATGGATGGATGGAGGGAAGGGGTGGTTGGATGGATGGAGGGGTGGATGGAAGGATGGAAGGATGGATGGATGGAAGAGGTGAATAGATGGAAGGGTTGGATGGATGGATGGAAGAGGTGGGTGGATGGATGAAGGGATGGATGGATGGATGGATGGATGGAAGGGGTGGATGAAGGGATGATGGGTGGATGGATGGATGGATGGGGTGTACGGATGGGTGGATGGATGAAGGGATGGATGGATGGAGGGGGTGGATGGATGGATGGATGGATGGAAGGGGTGGATGGATGGATGGAATGGGTGGTTGGATGGATGGAAGGGGTGGATGAAGGGATGATGGGTGGATGGATGGATGGAAGGGGTGGATGGATGGATGGATGGAAGGAAGGAAGGAAGGGGTGGATGGATGGATGGATGGATGGAAGGGTTGGATGGATGGAAGGGATGGATGGATGGATGGATGGATGGAGGGAAGGGGTGGTTGGATGGATGGAAGGTGTGGTTGGATGGATGGAGGGGGTGGATGGATGGATGGATGGAAGGAAGAGGTGGATGGAAGAGGTGGATGGATGGATGGATGGAAGAGGTGGATGGATGGATGGAAGGGGTGGATGGATGGATGGAATGGGTGGTTGGATGGATGGAAGGGGTGGATGAAGGGACGATGGGTGGATGGATGGGGTGGACGGATGGATGGATGGATGGGGTGGATGGATGGATGGATGAAGGGATGGATGGATGGATGGAGGGGGTGGATGGATGGATGGAAGGATGGATGGATGGAAGAGGTGAATAGATGGAAGGGTTGGATGGATGGATGGATGGAAGAGGTGGGTGGATGGATGAAGGGATGGATGGATGGATGGATGGAAGAGGTGGATGGATGGATGGATGGATGGATGGATGGATGGATGGGGTGGATGGATGGATGGAATGGGTGGTTGGATGGATGGAAGGGGTGGATGAAGGGACGATGGGTGGATGGATGGGGTGGACGGATGGATGGATGGATGGGGTGGACGGATGGATGGATGAAGGGATGGATGGATGGATGGAGGGGGTGGATGGATGGATGGAAGGATGGATGGATGGAAGAGGTGAATAGATGGAAGGGTTGGATGGATGGATGGATGGAAGAGGTGGGTGGATGGATGAAGGGATGGATGGATGGATGGATGGAAGAGGTGGATGGATGGATGGATGGATGGAAGGGGTGGTTGGATGGATGGATGGATGGATGGATGGGGGTGTACGGATGGGTGGATGGATGAAGGGATGGA
>NC_088422.1:86590316-86610316 GCF_034236695.1 Oncorhynchus nerka
TCTGTTGTTCTGCCCCTGAACAAGGCAGTTAGCCCATTGTTCCCTGGTAGGCCTTTCTTAACTGACTTGCCTAGTTAAATAAAGGTAAATATATATATATATAAACATTAAGGTGGTGCAGAGTTCTTGTCCTTGTAGGAAGGGGTGAGTTGTGTTGAGGTGGTGCAGAGTTCTTGTCCTTGTAGGAAGGGCCCAGGGGTGAGTTGTGTTGAGGTGGTGCAGAGTTATTGTCCTTGTAGGAAGGGGTGAGTTGAGGTGGTGCAGAGTTCTTGTCCTTGTAGGAAGGGGTGAGTTGAGGTGGTGCAGAATTCTTGTCCTTTTGTAGGAAGGGCCCAGTGGTCAGTTGTGTTGAGGTGGTGCAGAGTTCTTGTCCTTGTAGGAAGGGGTGAGTTGTGTTGAGGTGGTGCAGAGTTCTTCTGACCTGTTGTCTCTCTGCACCCCCTGTGTCCAACTAAAGAACAGGCTTGAATAGGTCTGTTACCTCACCAGATAGTACCTGTGATTGGCTGACCAGGTCAGCTGACTGTGTTCCCTGGCAACCTGGTCCCTAACAGGCCTGAGGCTGAGGTGGGGGATGGTAGCGTCTGCTGCAGCTGAAAAGTCACAGAGTTTATCTCTATGTCCTAACCAGAGAGAGGGTTCAGTGAGGGTTTCATGATTAAAGTTATAGGGTTTTGTAAACACGTTCTCCCTGTCTGTGACACTCGCTGGAGCTCTGAGGCCTAAACACCCTGCTAGCAGAATCAATCAAGCAGTGTGGTGCCAAGACAGCTTCTCCCTCAATGTCAGCAAGACAAAGGAGCTGGTCGTGGACTACAGGAAACAGAGAGCCGAGCACGCCCCCATTCACATCGACGGTGCTGTAGTGGAGCAGGTTGAGAGCTTCAAGTTCCTCTGTGTCTTCATCACTAAGGATCTATCATGGTCCAAACACACCTCCTCAGGAGGCTGAAAATATTAGGCATGGGCCCTCAGATCCTCAAAACGTTTTACAGCTGCACCATTGAGAGCATCTTGACTGGCTGCATCACCACTTGGTATGGCAACAGCTTGGCATCCAACTGCAAGTTACCACAGAGGATAGTGCGGATGGCCCAGTACATCACTGGCGCCGTGCTCCCTGCCATCCAGGACCTCTATACCAGGCGATGTCAGAGGAAGGCCCAACATTTTTTCAAAGACTCCAACCATCCAAGTCATATGCTGTTCTCTCTGTTACTGCATGTCAAGTGGTACCGATGCACCAAGTCTGGAACCAACAGGACCCTGAACAGCTTCGACCCCCAAGCCGTAAGACTGATAAATAGTTAGTTAAATAGTTCACCAAATAGCGTTGACCCTTTTTGCACGAACTTTTTTGACTCATCACATACGCTTCTGCTACTGTTTATTATCTGTCCCTTTATCCTAGATATATGTACCTATCTACCTCCATACATATTACCCCTGTACATCAACTCAGTACTGGTACCTCTTATATATAGATAAGTTATTACCTCATACCCCTGTACATCAACTCAGTACTGGTACCTCTTGTATATAGCCAAGTTATTACCTCATACCCCTGCACATCAACTCAGTACTGGTACATCTTGTATATAGCCAAGTTATTACCTCATACCCCTGCACATTAACTCAGTACTGGTACCTCTTGTATATAGCCAAGTTATTACCTCATACCCCTGCACATCAACTCAGTACTGGTACCTCTTGTATATAGCCAAGTTATTACCTCATACCCCTGCACATCAACTCAGTACTGGTACCTCTTGTATATAGCCAAGTTATTACCTCATACCCCTGCACATCAACTCAGTACTGGTACCTCTTGTATATAGCCAAGTTATTACCTCATACCCCTGCACATCAACTCAGTACTGGTACCTCTTGTATATAGCCAAGTTATTACCTCATACCCCTGCACATTAACTCAGTACTGGTACCTCTTGTATATAGCCAAGTTATTACCTCATACCCCTACACATCAACTCAGTACTGGTACCTCTTGTATATAGCCAAGTTATTACCTCATACCCCTGCACATTAACTCAGTACTGGTACCTCTTGTATATAGCCAAGTTATTACCTCATACCCCTGTACATCAACTCAGTACTGGTACCTCTTGTATATAGCCAAGTTATTACCTCATACCCCTGTACATCAACTCAGTACTGGTACCTCTTGTATATAGCCAAGTTATTACCTCATACCCCTGCACATCAACTCAGTACTGGTACCTTTCGTATATAGCCAAGTTATTACCTCATACCCCTGCACATCAACTCAGTACTGGGCTCTTGTGTATAGCCAAGTTATTACCTCATACCCCTGCACATCAACTCAGTACTGGTACCTTTTGTATATAGCCAAGTTATTACCTCATACCCCTGCACATCAACTCAGTACTGGTACCTTTTGTATATAGCCAAGTTATTACCTCATACCCCTGCACATCAACTCAGTACTGGTACCTCTTGTATATAGCCAAGTTATTACCTCATACCCCTACACATCAACTCAGTACTGGTACCTCTTGTATATAGCCAAGTTATTACCTCATACCCCTGCACATCAACTCAGTACTGGTACCTTTTGTATATAGCCAAGTTATTACCTCATACCCCTGCACATCAACTCAGTACTGGGCTCTTGTGTATAGCTAAGTTATTACCTCATACCCCTGCACATTAACTCAGTACTGGTACCTTTTGTATATAGCCAAGTTATTACCTCATACCCCTGCACATCAACTCAGTACTGGTACCTTTTGTGTATAGCCAAGTTATTACCTCATACCCCTGCACATCAACTCAGTACTGGTACCTTTTGTATATAGCCAAGTTATTACCTCATACCCCTGCACATCAACCTAGTACTGGTACCCCTTGTATATAGCCAAGTTATTACCTCATACCCCTGCACATCAACTCAGTACTGGTACCTTTTGTATATAGCCAAGTTATTACCTCATACCCCTGCACATCAACCTAGTACTGGTACCCCTTGTATATAGCCAAGTTATTAGCTCATACCCCTGCACATCAACTCAGTACTGGTACCTCTTGTATATAGCCAAGTTATTACCTCATACCCCTGCACATCAACTCAGTACTGGTACCTCTTGTATATAGCCAAGTTATTACCTCATACCCCTGCACATCAACTCAGTACTGGTACCTTTTGTATATAGCCAAGTTATTACCTCATACCCCTGCACATCAACTCAGTACTGGTACCTCTTGTATATAGCCAAGTTATTACCTCATACCCCTGCACATCAACTCAGTACTGGTACCCTTTGTATATAGCCAAGTTATTACCTCATACCCCTGCACATTAACTCAGTACTGGTACCTCTTGTATATAGCCAAGTTATTACCTCATACCCCTGCACATGAACTCAGTACAGGTACCCTTTGTATATAGCCAAGTTACTACCTCATACCCCTGCACATCAACTCAGTACTGGTACCTTTTGTATATAGCCAAGTTATTACCTCATACCCCTGCACATCAACTCAGTACTGGTACCTCTTGTATATAGCCAAGTTATTACCTCATACCCCTGCACATCAACCTAGTACTGGTACCCCTTGTATATAGCCAAGTTATTACCTCATACCCCTGCACATCAACTCAGTACTGGTACCTTTTGTATATAGCCAAGTTATTACCTCATACCCCTGCACATCAACCTAGTACTGGTACCCCTTGTATATAGCCAAGTTATTAGCTCATACCCCTGCACATCAACTCAGTACTGGTACCTCTTGTATATAGCCAAGTTATTACCTCATACCCCTGCACATCAACTCAGTACTGGTACCCTGCACTTGTATATAGCCAAGTTATTACCTCATACCCCTGCACATCAACTCAGTACTGGTACCCCTTGTATATAGCCAAGTTATTACCTCATACCCCTGCACATCAACTCAGTACTGGTACCTCTTGTATATAGCCAAGTTATTACCCCTCATTAACTCAGTACCCTGCACATTAACTTAACTCAGTACTGGTACCTTTGTATATAGCCAAGTTATTACCTCATACCCCTGCACATCAACTCAGTACTGGTACCTTTTGTATATAGCCAAGTTATTACCTCATACCCCTGCACATCAACTCAGTACTGGTACCTCTTGTATATAGCCAAGTTATTACCTCATACCCCTGCACATCAACTCAGTACTGGTACCTCTTGTATATAGCAAGTTATTAGTTACTTACCTCATACCCCTGCACATCAACTCAGTACTGGTACCTTTTGTATATAGCCAAGTTATTACCTCATACCCCTGCACATCAACTCAGTACTGGTACCCCTTGTATATAGCCAAGTTATTACCTCATACCCCTGCACATCAACTCAGTACTGGTACCTCTTGTATATAGCCAAGTTATTACCTCATACCCCTGCACATCAACTCAGTACTGGTACCTCTTGTATATAGCCAAGTTATTACCTCATACCCCTGCACATCAACTCAGTACTGGTACCTTTTGTATATAGCCAAGTTATTACCTCATACCCCTGCACATCAACTCAGTACTGGTACCTCTTGTATATAGCCAAGTTATTACCTCATACCCCTGCACATCAACTCAGTACTGGTACCCTTTGTATATAGCCAAGTTATTACCTCATACCCCTGCACATCAACTCAGTACTGGTACCTTTGGTTATTACCTCATACCCCTGCACATCAACTAGTAGCCAAGTTATTACCTCATACCCCTGCACATCAACTCAGTACTGGTACCTTTGTATATAGCCAAGTTATTACCTCATACCCCTGCACATCAACTAGTACTGGTACCCTTGTATATAGCCAAGTTATTACCTCATACCCCTGCACATCAACTCAGTACTGGTACCTCTTGTATATAGCCAAGTTATTACCTCATACCCCTGCACATCAACTCAGTACTGGTACCTCTTGTATATAGCCAAGTTATTACCTCATACCCCTGCACATCAACTCAGTACTGGTACCTTTTGTATATAGCCAAGTTATTACCTCATACCCCTGCACATCAACTCAGTACTGGTACCTCTTGTATATAGCCAAGTTATTACCTCATACCCCTGCACATCAACTCAGTACTGGTACCCTTTGTATATAGCCAAGTTATTACCTCATACCCCTGCACATTAACTCAGTACTGGTACCTCTTGTATATAGCCAAGTTATTACCTCATACCCCTGCACATTAACTCAGTACAGGTACCCTTTGTATATAGCCAAGTTATTACCTCATACCCCTGCACATCAACTCAGTACTGGTACCTTTTGTATATAGCCAAGTTATTACCTCATACCCCTGCACATCAACTCAGTACTGGTACCTCTTGTATATAGCCAAGTTATTACCTCATACCCCTGCACATCAACTCAGTACTGGTAGCTTTTGTATATAAGTTACAAGTTATAGTTACTCATTATGTATCTATTATTACTTTTATTATTACGTGTTTTACTTTTCTATTATTTCTCTATTTTCTTTTCCATCAGAAAGCATTTCACTGTTAGTCTACACCTGTTGGTTACGAAGCATGAAAAAATACAACAGGGTTTGAATCAGAATCAGTTGTCTATCCCGTATTGACAACAACAGTTGTCACAAAGTGCAGCACTTTACAGTACAATCGCAATGTCAATCTTACCAAGAAATAGTTCACTACATGTTCTTCATACAAGATAAAGTGCTTGATAAGATGGATAATATTCTTGTGTTGTGTGTTTGGTAGGTGGAGCAGGTGAGTCAGCTGTCAGCGTTGGTTGAAGCGGCGTTAGACTACCACCGTCAGTCCTTGGAGATCCTAGAAGACCTCAACACCCAACTACAAAACAGGCAACTAACTAACTACAGCTATCACACTCCACAGTCCCTAAACAGCCTGCCTCCTCGTCTCCTTCCCTTATTCTGCACTGATGTGAAAGAGCTGGACACGTGAAAGCAACTCCCTAGTGAGCATCCGCCATTTTGCTTTCACCTTTTCAGTTTTCAATTCAGTAATTCTGATTCAAGTTGAAATTCACTGCCTGAATTAAAAAATCATCCTCAGTTCATATTCTAATTGCACTAAATTGAAAACCAAATGGAAGGAAAACCAACCAATTGAAGGAAAACCAACCAGTTGAAGGAAACAGGACAAGGACAGGAGGAAACCACTTTAGACTATGCAGCCAGTAATGTACACATGTTGTTGGGCCACAGTGGATAACATCAAAATGCCTCTCACAGGGTATCCTCAGCCAGTAATGTACACATGTTGTTGGCCCACAGTGGATAACATCATAATGCCTCTCACAGGGTATCCTCAGCCAGTAATGTACACATGTTGTTGGGCCACAGTGGATAACATCATAATGCCTCTCACAGGGTATCCTCAGCCAGTAATGTACACATGTTGTTGGGCCACAGTGGATAACATCATAATGCCTCTCACAGGGTATCCTCAGCCAGTAATGTACACATGTTGTTGGGCCACAGTGGATAACATCATAATGCTCTCAGGGTATCCTCAGCCAGTAATGTACACATGTTGTTGGGCCACAGTGGATAACATCATAATCCTCATCCTCAGCCAGTAATGTACACATGTTGTTGGCCCACAGTGGATAACATCATAATGCCTCTCACAGGGTATCCTCAGCCAGTAATGTACACATGTTGTTGGGCCACAGTGGATAACATCATAATGCCTCTCACAGGGTATCCTCAGCCAGTAATGTACACATGTTGTTGGGCCACAGGATATCCTCAGCCAGCAGTCGACCGAAGAGAGAATTTAAACCAAAGTCCATCATGAGCAGCATTGAGACCATAGACAACACTCAACACAATGGATCATATAGCTCCTCACTCAAGTCCTCAGGTACTGTACTGTACGGTAGTGTGTGTGTGTGTGTGTGTGTGTGTGTGTGTGTGTGTGTGTGTGTGTGTTCATCAATTCTGCTCATATTTGTTTTGATCAGCCCCATCAGTTTGTCCATGTTATCCTTTCACCCATTGTTATTTTCCCCAAGTCATAAGTCATGTTATATGTGTCTGTGGTTCTTTACAGACATCCAGATCAACCACACAGTAAATGGAAATGGGAAAAGTAGGTGTACTTGGACTGATCACATCAAACAGGTGTCGCACCCCTACATAGTCTTAAAAATGACTTATTCTGCCTCTCTAGAGATAATCTGAGACAAATCAAAACTCCTGTGAAGTCATGATCATTTTTAGCCAAATAATAACTTGCAAGTTCTCTGGCTCCATCAATGTGACTTTAAAAAAGCAGTTTTCTGCCCTCATGTGGTTAGAGGGTGTAACAACCTCCATGAAAATGACTCTGGGTTAAACCATTAGTGGGAGAAATGCAAAACTGCCCCAGGATCAGCGTCTAAGGTCAACTTCACCCTACACCGCTAAGAGCAGTTACAAATAGCACACTGAAAAGATCACATCTGTAATAGGTTTAACAGATTAAGATAAAAGCTGTTATCCCCTCAGATTAAAGTTTGTCAGTCAGTTTATTTTTGTGATGTCCAATTGGTAGTTATAGTCTTTTCCCATCGCTGCAACTCCTGTACGGACTCGGGAGAGGTGAAGGTCGAGAGCCATGCGTCCTCCGAAACACGACCCCGCCAAGCCTCACTGCTTCTTGACACACTGCTCGCTTAACCCGGAAGCCAGCCGCACCAACGTGTCGGAGGAAACACTGTACAGCTGGCGACCGAGGTCAGCGTGCATGCACCTGGCCCGCCACAAGGAGCCGCTAGAGCACGATGGGACAATTACATCCCGTCTGGCCAAACCCTCCCCTAACCCGGAAGCCAGCCGCACCAACGTGTCGGAGGAAACACTGTACAGCTGGCGACCGAAGTCAGCGTGCATGCACCTGGCCCGCCACAAGGAGCCGCTATAGCGCGATGGGACAATTACATCCCGTCCGGCCAAACCCTCCCCTAACCCGGACGACGCTGGGCCAATTGTGCGCCGCCTCATTGGTCTCCCGGTCACGGCCAGCTGCAACACAGCCTGGGATCAAACCCGGGTCTGTAGTGACGCCTCTAGCACTGCGATGCAGTGCGCCACTCGGGAGGCATCAGTCAATTTATTATTCATTCATCAGATATTGGTTGCTGTTTCAACCATGGCAGGAGTCATCATGTCATGAGTAGGGTCGGGTCGCAAAAGTCACGTATATTTCAACAACTAAAAAATCGTGTTGGAAGATTCCTGGAATCAGGATTGAAAAAGCAGTACAACCGGGGGTCATCCTTTGAGGATTTCTGGAAAACCTGGGAATTTTAGGAAAGTTACAGGCATTGTGTTTGTTGGTGCTTGTCTCATCTTCCATCTCCATGTTTCTCCATCCATCTCTCACCCAGCTGATCCCTTCACCACCGTTCCTCTGTCCTGGCCAGAGAGTCCCACTTTCAACGGCCACCGTGAGTAACACACACACACACACACACACACACACACACACACACACACACACACACACACACACACACACACACACACACACACACACACACATGCACACCCTCATACCTTGGTCCAACAACAACCCAGTCTACTGTAACTGTCCTCTACTCCTCCATACTGTCACTATCACACCACTGTCTGTTTGTCTTAATGTGTTGGATTTGTTTTGCTGCACCAACCCACATCAGATCCTTATCAGAGGAAGAGGGAACAGGGAACTGAAGACGATACATGCTGGTGTTTGACAGTTCTCTATTTTTACCCCCTCTCCTCCTACCCCCATCCCCCTCTCCTTCCCTCTCCCCCTTCACCTCTTCTCCTCTCTCCCTCACCCCTTATCCTCCCTCTCCCCCCACCCCCTCTCCTCCTACCCCCATCCCCCTCTCCTTCCCTATCCCCCTTCACCTCTTCTCCTCCCTCCCTCACCCCTTATCCTCCCTCTCCCCCCACCCCTTCTCCTCCCTCCCTCCAGAATCGGAGATGCTGGACCAGCCGTGTGCCAGGTCCCTGTATGACTTTGAGCCAGAGAACGATGGTGAGCTGGGCTTTAAGGAGGGTGACATCATCATCCTCACCAACCAGATAGATGACAACTGGTACGAAGGCATGATAAACGGAGACTCTGGCTTCTTCCCAATCAACTATGTGGAGGTTATCGTACCCCTGCCCCAGTGAGACAGGAACGGACAGGACACCACCCAATCAGGGACCAATCTCCAGAGCCCAACCTCCTCACAGCCTCCCCTGGTCCCTACACCCTATGCACCTGTGGAGATCTGAGAGGATTTTGTTATTTTGATCTGAGAGGTATTTCCATATAGATTGCACCGGTCGAATCCGCTCAGATCTCCACAGGTGCATAGGGCGCAGGGTCTTGGTGTTGATTTGGGATTATACACAGTGTCCATTTCATCAGACTTCAATCCCCACCCTCAAGCCTCCTGTCATCAACCCCCAGCCTCCAGTCCCTACCCTTACATCCTCAGCCTTAGAAACACAGTACTCAATCCCAAACCGACCCTATACCCTAGACACTTTCGTAGATCTGAACAGATTGGACAGGTATAAGGAAGGAAGTGGACATTCTAAGCAGTCTATCAGAAGGCAGAGTGAAGCTAATCTGATCTTGTTAATACCAATCCTTTAAGATCAATAGGAGTGTGTAGGGGTTAGAGGGGATATGGGTTTATTTGGGATTTCAGCACAACTCTCAGCACAACAACTCTCAGCACAACAACTCCTAGCACAAACCTATGTCTAATTTATTGTCAAAACCACATGTAATCCCTAGTCCCAGACTACAACCCTCCAATACCCCAGCACCCACACAGCCCCTAACCCAAACCACAAACTCCATGAAATCGTCATATGAAATTGATCACAACACACTTCATCAAAGTCCTCCTCAGATGACCACGCCTTGCTTTTCGCCACAGACATTCAATAAGTGTACTACTTTTCTCTTTGTCTTTTACAATATTTATTTTCTACATTGTTGTTTTCATGGTTTGTGGAATGTGAAAATCAGGGTTCCTCTCCCAAACTGTGTTCCATTTGGAGCAGCTACAGGTGACACCATCAGACAAGACCACTAAAATAATCACCTGACAATCGCTGTGTAACAGGTGTGGACTAACTGAAGAAAAGCAATTCCAGGTTATCAAAGATGATGCTTTTCTCATGATCTGCCACCATGAGAAAACAAAATGGAGTCTCCTGGAAAAATCCACATTCCTACTGTGCATCTCCGTTTGGTTCGGGTTTTCCTGTGTAACTCTTCTTCAAGTGTTGATGTTGAGTTAGGAGTGGTCTTTTTGTTCCTTTTCTCTGCTGTTATCTGTAGGGCCAGGAGTTATGCCTGACCATGTTACCTGACCAATACAAACTCTAGTCCCTAGTTCTAGGTTATTATAGGCTTTAACATGTGCCCAGAGTTGTTCCTGTTGTCCGTCTGCCTGCTTGTCTGCCTGTTGTGCTCTTAAGTGTTATCCCAAACACATATTTTTAAACTGTAAGGAACTGATTTTACAACTCTGAATGTCCCTCTCTCTCTCTCTCTGTGTTTACATGGTCTGGTCTTACTGTGACGTAAAGGCTCCTCTAAGGACTGTACCACTGTTCTGTGTCAGACGGGGGTGAATGCCTTGACCCACTTGGACCGTTTAAGTGCTTTTTAAAATGTTGTCTGTATTGCACTGAAGCTTTAGACCCGAACGCACACCTCTGGACATGCACATACTGTATGTTTTCTACTTTCTCCTCAAGCACTGCACTTTCTATGTCCTTCACCATGAGAGTACAGTACCGTCTGATGGGGAATAAATAGATTGATATGGACCACGATATGTACTGTATGTGATGAAACAGTTTGTCTGCCATGTAACGTCAGACCACCATTGTAGATTGAATGAAGTCTCACAATGATACACATTAAAGGCATACTTTGTCCCTTGTCTTTCCCCGGTGGTAGTGCCACAAAGTACTTACACACTCGAAACCAAACTCACATTGTTTGATTCACATCAGTCTTCTTTGTACTTTGCACTTGCAAAGACTCTCAAGCCTTCAAAAGAAACAGGTGTTATCTAAGGCCTCACAGGTGACCAGAAATAGAAGCAATGAAGTGTGCCTTTAATGAGATATGCCTGTCTAGTATCATGTCTGAAGTCCGATAACCCTGGGCTTATTTAGGAAGTGCAGCATTGCTCTGAACTGACCTTCTAATTGACACGTCTCTTTAGCCTGATAGTTGGTTTTTAACTGCCAATAGCCTCTCTCTCTCTCTCTGCTGAGAATAGAATTCATCAGAGCCCTGTAATAAGTATTATGTACTGTGTATATATAGCTCTGGACTTTATATGTTCCCCATTCAACAGAATGGATAACTCCAGAAGGATTGAACAACAATGCCATAACTGAATCATCACCATGGATGGTCATTTGTTTCCCTTTTTCATTTAGAAAAACAGTATTTCAAAGCCACTGTAGTGTGTGGACATTCCCTTTACCCAAAAGCCACTGTAGTGTGTGGACATTCCCTTTACCCAAAAGCCACTGTAGTGTGTGGACATTCCCTTTACCCAAAAGCCACTGTAGTGTGTGGACATTCCCTTTACCCAAAAGCCACTGTAGTGTGTGGACATTCCCTTTACCCAAAAGCCACTGTAGTGTGTGGACATTCCCTTTACCCAAAAAAGTGTGTGGACATTCCCTTTACCCAAAAGCCACTGTAGTGTGTGGACATTCCCTTTACCCAAAAGCCACTGTAGTGTGTGGACATTCCCTTTACCCAAAAGCCACTGTAGTGGGTGGACATTCCCTTTACCCAAAAGTCTGGATTGGGTTTTTCTACCAAAATACACTTAAACATTCTGAAGCATCTTCTTTCTCTAAGTATAACCATGTTCTGGACCAACTACACAAACTAAACAACAGGGGAAATGTAGGACCATATCTAAAGGTAATACACACTGTTTTCATATTGCTAGTGAATATGGAAAACCCCTGTTTGCATGATTTAAAATGAAAGACTGTAGCCATGGATTTGATTGTGAGAGAAAACAGATTTTTGTAGGAGGCAGCATAAGAAATGTAAAAACCTTCACTGTGGAAGAAGATAGTTCTGAAGCCCAATCCTTCTGTTCTGTAATAGCCTGCTGCTTTCTTAAGGTGTCTGTCTGATGGTTGACAGTGTGTGTCTGTCCCATTTGGGACAAAGCCACTGTGTGATGACTGAGATGACACCTCCCCAACACTACAGCTGGACTATATGTCCATGTCCACTGTTACTGTTCTGTTTGCTCTACTTAACCAGCTCTGAAACCTCTCTGTTCAGTGTCACTTCACCCCAAACTTAGTCCATGGAAACTGGCTGTACATACTTCATCACCTCCTTTTTGTATTTTATTTATTTTCTGGAACATAATCTATATAAAATGTGTTTTATTGATGTTGTAAATGAATATATTCATACGTACTGTATATTGCGTAAATAAATGAAAAGCAAATACTGAGCCATCTTTGATGTTGTTTTAAAATAGTTTAATCACTTTGAACACGTTTGCCTTTTCAGTATTTATTTGTTCCTACCATACACAGCACAGTTCCATTATGTATGAGTCTCTCCTACCATACACAGCACAGTTCCATTATGTATGAGTCTCTCCTACCATACACAGCACAGTTCCAGTATGTATGAGTCTCTCCTACCATACACAGCACAGTTCCAGTATGTATGAGTCTCTCCTTACACAGCACAGTTCCATTATGTATGAGTCTCTCCTACCATACACAGCACAGTTCCATTATGTATGAGTCTCTCCTACCATACACAGCACAGTTCCAGTATGTATGAGTCTCTCCTACCATACACAGCACAGTTCCATTATGTATGAGTCTCTCCTACCATACACAGCACAGTTCCAGTATGTATGAGTCTCTCCTACCATACACAGCACAGTTCCAGTATGTATGAGTCTCTCTACCATACACAGCACCAGTATGTATGAGTCTCTCCTACCATACACAGCACAGTTCCAGTATGTATGAGTCTCTCCTACCATACACAGCACAGTTCCAGTATGTATGAGTCTCTCCTACCATACACAGCACAGTTCCAGTATGTATGAGTCTCTCCTACCATACACAGCACAGTTCCATTATGTATGAGTCTCTCCTACCATACACAGCACAGTTCCAGTATGTATGAGTCTCTCCTACCATACACAGCACAGTTCCAGTATGTATGAGTCTCTCCTACCATACACAGCACAGTTCCAGTATGTATGAGTCTCTCCTACCATACACAGCACAGTTCCAGTATGTATGAGTCTCTCCTACCATACACAGCACAGTTCCAGTATGTATGAGTCTCTCCTACCATACACAGCACAGTTCCAGTATGTATGAGTCTCTCCTACCATACACAGCACAGTTCCAGTATGTATGAGTCTCTCCTACCATACACAGCACAGTTCCAGTATGTATGAGTCTCTCCTACCATACACAGCACAGTTCCAGTATGTATGAGTCTCTACCATACACATACACAGCACAGTTCCAGCACATGTATGAGTCTCTCCTACCATACACAGCACAGTTCCAGTATGTATGAGTCTCTCCTACCATACACAGCACAGTTCCAGTATGTATGAGTCTCCTACCATACACAGCACAGTTCCAGTATGTATGAGTCTCTCCTACCATACACAGCACCATACACAGCACAGTTCCAGTATGTATGAGTCTCTCCTACCATACACAGCACAGTTCCAGTATGTATGAGTCTCTCCTACCATACACAGCACAGTTCCAGTATGTATGAGTCTCTCCTACCATACACAGCACAGTTCCAGTATGTATGAGTCTCTCCTACCATACACAGCACAGTTCCAGTATGTATTGTCTCTCCTACCATACACAGCACAGTTCCAGTATGTATGAATCTCTCCTACCATACACAGCACAGTTCCATTATGTATGAGTCTCTCCTACCATACACAGCACAGTTCCAGTATGTATGAGTCTCTCCTACCATACACAGCACAGTTCCAGTATGTATGAGTCTCTCCTACCATACACAGCACAGTTCCAGTATGTATGAGTCTCTCCTACCATACACAGCACAGTTCCAGTATGTATGAGTCTCTCCTACCATACACAGCACAGTTCCAGTATGTATGAGTCTCTCCTACCATACACAGCACAGTTCCAGTATGTATGAGTCTCTCCTACCATACACAGCACAGTTCCAGTATGTATGAGTCTCTCCTACCATACACAGCACAGTTCCAGTATGTATGAGTCTCTCCTACCATACACAGCACAGTTCCAGTATGTATGAGTCTCTCCTACCATACACAGCACAGTTCCAGTATGTATGAGTCTCTCCTACCATACACAGCACAGTTCCAGTATGTATGAGTCTCTATACACTCACCTTAGCAGGTTGGGCTCAGTTCCATTCCAACAACCAACACAATGAATGAAAAACATTTTAAAATCCTCATAAGTATTGAAAGTGATGGACAATTCATTCCTTTCCTGAATAGACTTGAGTGGAAATGGAATTGACTTCAGCCCTTCCATAGCTTCAGTTATACAAATGATATAAATAGTCCTCATAATTGAGGGCTCAGAGCCCTGCTACGAAGTAACATATCCCACATATAGGACAATTAACATGCATAGAACTGACCTAGGTACAATACAACATTGGTGGAAAATGTACATTTTCATCCTTTTAGTGGATTTCAGGTTTTAAGACCCACCAAGTATATCATGTCTATAGACCAGTGATTCCCAAATGGCAGGAGAGGGCTGAAATCTTTTGGGTTGTGGCTGGAACAACTTGTTCTATTCTAGCTTTAGTCAAAAATTTTGAGTCAGTCAACATGTGCCACTATTCCTAAAGGTTTTTGTGCGTCATAAATGCTTGAGAACCACAGTTGTAAACAGGACAGTGCTGAGGGAAGCTTGGTCAAATGTTGGCTCATATCCACACCTCAGACACTCAGGTACTCTGGTGTATTTTCTCTATTTTCTTGGGAAACAACATTACCAGTGATGAGTACCACAGTACATCTGTATGGACTTGCAAACACAGCGTCCTGTAACAAGTCATTCCCTAGTAGTTGTCATGGAATAATGCCAGAGAACTATACAGCGTTTCAATTCTTTCCTTCATATCCAGACCTCCGTACTGCGCAGCTTGGATTTCCAGCCCTTCCCTTTGCTCTTCAGAAGCTGTGTCTCTCCTGTCTGGAGCTCCTGGTTGTTGGGAAGCTGCAGCTCTGTCTCTATACCAGCATCAGGCTCCTTATTAAATGGGGAACAGTTCCCAGCACAGGTCCAGTCAGGCCGGTGGTCGACTACCAGATCCAAGTTCGGTAGCAACGTCGTACTGGTGACATCCCTAAGGCCCAGAGATGACATCAGTGAGGGGCTGTCGGGAGAGAAAGTCTCAAAGGTTTCATGCCCCCCTTTCTCTACCCCATAATTCCCCCATGATCCTCCCTCCCTGAGCCTCACTGAGTGTCTGATCTTCTTCCATCCTAGATGATTAAGCTCCAGAAGGTTGAGGAGGATGCAGAAGAGCCCCACGCAGAACATGAAGAGGAGGAAGATGGTTTTCTCTGTGGGCCGTGACACGTAGCAGTCCACGGGCTGCGTGCAGGGTGGGGCCTTGCACAAAAAGTGGACGGGCACTCGGAAGCCGAAGAGGAACCACTGGGCCATGACAAAGCCCACCTCCAGCAGCGCCCGGAAACACACATGGAACACGTAGTACTTGGAGAGGACGCCTCCGGTTCCTCCTCCACCTCCAGGACCCCCCGGTGCATCGTAGTGGCTATTTCTGTAGACGCGAGCCCTGGCCTGGGTTAGAGACGTGACAGTGGTGGCTGTAGTGGTGGCAGCTCCCTTTAGGAGGCTCTGACTCTGGGCAGTGATTCCCTCCAAGACATTGGCCAAGCTGTGACCTAAGTGCCGGTGTGAACGGATGGAGCAGCTATCCGAGTCACAGCTCCGGTTGAATGCCTCTCGACCTCCATCCTTCCCCCCGTCTCGAGGCAAGTCCCTTGGGTTAACCCCCTGGCCCTGCCCGCTGTGTCCCTGCGGCAGCTTCCACAGATTATGCCACGTATATATGATAAAACAGAGAGACGGAGTCGAGACGCTGATGATGTGGAAGACCCAGAAGCGCGGCTGTGAGATGGGCGCGAAGACATCATAGCAGACTGTGGCGCAGCCCGGCTGCAGGGTGTTGCACACAAACATCTCCTGCTCATCGGCGTACACGTCCTCAGTCGCCACGGCAATGATGAGGAGGCGAAAAATCACCATGACGGTGAGCCAGAGGCGTCCAATCATGGTGGAGTGCTGGTGGACGGCGTCCAGGAGACGTTTGAGGAGCGTCCACTCCGTCATAATGGCTCTCTTCCTCTCAGAAAGTCAAGAGGATTCTAATACAGTGGAACACAGCGGTCTAGGAACACAGCGGTCTAGGAACACAGCGGTCTAGGAACACAGCGGTCTAGGAACACAGCGGTCTAGGAACACAGAGGTCTAGGAACACAGCGGTCTAGGGACACAGCGGTCTAGGAACACAGCGGTCTAGGAACACAGAGGTCTAGGAACACAGCGGTCTAGGAACACAGCGGTCTAGGAACACAGAGGTCTAGGAGCACAGCGGTCTAGGAACACAGCGGTCTAGGAACACAGCGGTCTAGGAACACAGCGGTCTAGGAACACAGAGGTCTAGGAACACAGCGGTCTAGGAACACAGCGGTCTAGGAACACAGCGGTCTAGGAACACAGCGGTCTAGGAACACAGCGGTCTAGGAACACAGAGGTCTAGGAACACAGCGGTCTAGGAACACAGCGGTCTAGGGACACAGCGGTCTAGGAACACAGCGGTCTAGGAACACAGAGGTCTAGGAACACAGCGGTCTAGGAACACAGCGGTCTAGGAACACAGAGGTCTAGGAGCACAGCGGTCTAGGAACACAGCGGTCTAGGAACACAGCGGTCTAGGAACACAGCGGTCTAGGAACACAGAGGTCTAGGAACACAGCGGTCTAGGAACACAGCGGTCTAGGGACACAGCGGTCTAGGAACACAGAGGTCTAGGAACACAGCAGTCTAGGAACACAGCGGTCTAGGAACACAGCGGTCTAGGAACACAGCGGTCTAGGGATACAGCGGTCTAGGAACACAGAGGTCTAGGAACACAGCAGTCTAGGAACACAGCGGTCTAGGAACACAGCGGTCTAGGAACACAGCGGTCTAGGAACACAGAGGTCTAGGAACACAGCAGTCTAGGAACACAGCGGTCTCATCCACACCTCCATGCTCTTCCTTGGTTTTAGATCAGATATAGCACTGGATCCACTCTTCTTCTGGATGTACTGACATACAGCACTCTGACCGCTGGCGTCTCGGGGAAGAAGGAGAGCTGCCTGGTGTAGCCTACAGCGGCATGTAAAGCGCTTTGCACACTGAAAAGCGTTATGTAAATCCAATCAATTATAGTGTAGGCAGATCCAGTTCTCCTCTCCGCCAGTCCTGGATGTACAGGAAACAGGTGCTGTAGATCCACTGTAGCCCTGGATAGCTTGCCTGGAACACACAGTGGTCAAAGAAGGGCAACACCTCCCTTCATCCACCCTCCTGTGTTGTAGATGTAATAAAGCCCTGGATGGTTTTCCCCTGTCTGTTCTGAAATACACCGCTCTGACTTGCAGCTCCAACACTCCTCTGGGTCCACTCCAACCCTGGCTGTCTTAGGAGGAAATACCTGAGGACCGTCACTCTGAGCTGGGGCTACAGCCCTGGACCCACTCCAGTCTTGGACCCATTCTAACCTTGATTGTACGAGAATACAGACTTTATCCCCCTACCCTAAAATATACAGCAATACACTGATCTCCTCTAGCACTGGCTGCCCTGCAGTAGAGCCCTCCCCTCACGCCAGCCGTCCTGTAGTACAAGACTCTTAGGATTTCCACTGGTTGTAGATGCACTGGAGTCCCGGCTCCTCTGTAAATAGACAGGCAGCCACTCTCCTGTCTCCTGCCTCTGAACCAGAGAAGTGGAGTCATCTCTGCAAGTGAGCCATCAAATCCCGGCACTTCTTCAAAGATAAGGAATGATTCTAAAAAAAAAAAAAAAAACACACACACACACACACACACACACACACACACACACACACACACACACACACACACACACACACACACACACACACACACACACACACACACACACACACACACACACACACACACACACGAACATCAATGTATAAATGTTACCCTGATACAGAATCCAAACAGAGGTATTTTTCATTATCAAAGATTGAAAAGTTTAAAAGCATTTTTACACTTTTGACTTGAAGAAGGTGCTAACTCGATTTCTTGGAGCCTTGAGTACTGTTGGTTTATTTAGTTGAATACGCAAATTGTTTATTATATTTGTGTATTCATGTTTGCAATATCAACTTTATTTAAATAGATTATGAATGACTATAAAATGTTTTTCTGTCTCTTAGCAAATGTAACTATTTTTAACCCTTAGCTTACAAGATGGAAGCTTGTACAGAAACACCCTTTCAATGAGAAATGAATGTTGCTTTAGGATTGCAAATTCACTGGAGTATTTCCCCTTATTCTCATTCTTAGTCTCCAACCAGAATTTATAGAATACTTAGGAATTTTGGAAAAGTGACTGGAATTGTGCAACCTTAGCTCGCTTACATTCTACCAAAATAGAAAGATTTAGGGTAAAACAAGGGACAATAAAGTGAATGATATTTTATCTTCTGTCTTGTTGTTGTGGCTGCTCCTCTCTGATCACTAGCCAATCCTGTTATCAGTGCTTTCAAAAAGACCCTTGAAACGTCTGCCACCATCAAATGACAGAGACCCCACAGATAAAACAGTCCCTGAACCGTTGTCTTACTTCAACAGCCCTGTCTAGACATGTCTGACTGGGTCTGTCTGTCTGTCTGTCTGTCTGTCTGTCTGTCTAGCCATGTCTGACTGGGTCTGTCTGTCTGTCTGTCTGTCTAGCCATGTCTGACTGGGTCTCTGTCTGTCTGTCTGTCTGTCTGTCTGTCTGTCTAGCCATGTCTGACTGGGTCTGTCTGTCTGTCTAGCCATGTCTGACTGGGTCTGTCTGTCTGTCTGTCTGTCTGTCTGTCTAGCCATGTCTGACTGGGTCTGTCTGTCTAGCCATGTCTGACTGGGTCTGTCTGTCTGTCTGTCTGTCTGTCTGTCTGTCTGTCTGTCTGTCTGTCTGTCTGTCTGTCTGTCTAGCCATGTCTGACTGGGTCTGTCTGTCTGTCTGTCTGTCTGTCTGTCTGTCTGTCTGTCTAGCCATGTCTGACTGGGTCTGTCTGTCTGTCTGTCTGTCTGTCTGTCTGTCTGTCTGTCTGTCTAGCCATGTCTGACTGTGTCTGTCTGTTTGTTTGTCTGTCTGTCTGTCGGTCTGTCTGTCTGTCTGTCTGTCTGTCTGTCTGTCTGTCTGTCTGTCTGTCTGTCTGTCTGTCTGTCTGTCTGTCTGTCTGTCTGTCTAGCCATGTCTGACTGGGTCTGTCTGTTTGTCTGTCTGTCTGTCTGTCTGTCTGTCTGTCTGTCTGTCTGTCTGTCTGTCTGTCTAGCCATGTCTGACTGGGTCTGTCTGTCTGTCTGTCTGTCTGTCTGTCTGACTGGGTCTGTCTGTCTGTCTGTCTGTCTGTCTGTCTAGCCATGTCTGACTGTGTCTGTCTGTCTGTCTGTCTGTCTAGCCATGTCTGACTGGGTCTGTCTGTCTGTCTAGCCATGTCTGACTGGGTCTGTCTGTCTGTCTGTCTGTCTGTCTGTCTGTCTAGCCATGTCTGACTGGGTCTGTCTGTCTAGCCATGTCTGACTGGGTCTGTCTGTCTGTCTGTCTGTCTGTCTGTCTGTCTGTCTGTCTGTCTGTCTGTCTAGCCATGTCTGTCTGTCTGTCTGTCTGTCTGTCTGTC
>NC_088422.1:86617816-86700316 GCF_034236695.1 Oncorhynchus nerka
CTACAGTAGCAGCTTAGGTATTGGTGTATTGGCGCTAGTGTTTTGTTGATTCAGTGAAATTGTTTGTGATACTGAACATGTGGGCTATACTGTCTCTGCAAGAAGGCTTTGGTAGTGAAAGAAGTACTCAACTTTAGAAAAAATACTAAATTAATTGAAATTAGCAAATATTTAGTCAATTCAATTGAACATTAGTTGTATGTTTTATGTGAATCATTGCATTATTAGGCTTAAAGCTAGAATCTGCAGTTAATATAATAACAAAACAGAAACCCCGCCTTTGTTTTGGTAAAAAACTGAGGAACAGGGCTGGAGAAATGTAACCACTCTCAAATTCAAAGACAGAGCTGTGGATGCAAAGACTGACCATCTATGGTATTAAAACGACAGTTTTAACCATGTTTTAACGCTATACAGTGTGTGTTTACATTGTTGACAAACATTGGAGTAAAACAAGCTTATATTTTGGGTTCTGATGGGTTACAACAGTTGAACTAAGCTCATGAAGCATTTCTAAGTGTTTATAAGTCCAAAAATGGATGTAGCAACGAAAGACTCTTGCTTCAATAGGTATTAGTTTGAATGGTGTCAACATGTTTTCCTACCATCAAGCATTATGTGCAGTTCAGATATAATAACTAATTGATCTTCATATCTGACATGGTAGTAACTAGATTCCATTAATTAACAGTGTCTCTTATGCAGAGAGGATAGTTACAGAGAGGATGTGTTATTTCAGTTGTGATTCATCTCTCTTCTCACAGCCGCTGTAGCGTGCAGAGTGCCCTCAGTCTGGCCAGAGACTGGGATTGACTATACTGAACATAGACCTTCCATAATAGTCTTATGTATTAGTGTAAATGGCTAGAGGTCATTGGTAGTGGCTATGTCAAAGCTACTTACTGTATATGGGAGCGTAGTCCTGACATAATTCAATTCAAATTGGGACTTGATTTTGCCATAATCAACTTCACAGTCAAATAGTTGGATGGTCAAACTCCTGGATTTAGCCACATGGCTTCATTGTTTTGAACTGATTCTCCTGCCAACAAATACCATTGCAAGATATATGATCACAGTGTACACTGATATTATATGATGCTAATATATTATTGTCCAAATGTGTAGCAGAACCCCACACCAGTCTGATTGAATGGCCCCCTCTGTGGCAGCCATGACCCCAGAGCAGCTCCTGGGCCCGCAGGTATGCAGTCCTGTAGGGGAAATGAAGGTCTTGCCTGAGGAGGAACGAGGGGAGGAGTCTGACCCCTGTCCTCAGGAAGTGATGGACTGCTATGGCCACTCCCCCTCAATGACTCACAGCCCCAGCACCAACAGGTGGGTCAGGAAACAAACAGACAACACACAGAACACACACACACACAGAAACACCCACAAAGGGAGGCAAGGGAGAGAGAGTGAAACACAGTGAGGAAGAGAGAGGATAAGAACACATGGTACAAGAAGGGGGAGGGGTTAGAGAAGTTGTATGTGAGGTTATTCATAGAAGAATCCTTTAATAAGGGGATTTAAATTATGTACAATAACGTTCATTGACTCTCTCTTACGTCCTCCTTGTCTGGGTCCCAAATGTCTCCTTATTCCCTATATAGTGCACTACTTTAGACCAGAGCCCTGTGGTGTCATATAAAGGGAATAGTGTGCCATTAGGGACTCATCCCTGGACTCTCCGTTTTGCCCTGTGTTGACTTTGTCTCTCTGTTGTCCTGCAGTCTTAGCAGTGAGGAGCCCTTCTGTCGTATCTGCCACGAGGGAGGGGGTGTCGGGGAGCTGCTCTCCCCCTGTGAGTGTGCAGGGACGCTGGCCATGGTCCACCGAGGCTGCCTGGAACACTGGCTCACTGCCTCCAACAGCAGCCGCTGTGAACTCTGCCACCACCAGTACGCCCTGGAGAGACTGCCCAAGCCACTCACTGAGGTAGGGGAGAAAGAGTAGGGTGAAGTTACCCCTAGATGCTGATCTTGGGTCAGTTTATCATTCCCCCCACTAGGTTAGGATTAAGGGAGGGGAAGCTGATCCTAGATCTGTACTTCATGGAAATGTTACTGTGGCGTTAGGTGAGACGGAGACATATGCGCTCACATGCATGAAGGTATAGACACATGCAAGCAAACACACACACTCAAACACACATACACTAACAAACGCACAGTCATAAGCAAACACACACATGTGCACTTCAGGGAGAAAGGGTGCACACACCAGAGGAGGCTGGTTGGGGGGAGCTATAGTAGGACGGGCTCATTGTAATTAATGGTTGAACTGCAATTCATCGAACGGAGTCAAACATGGTACAAAATAGATGTCATAAAAAACACCATAAAACTACAGTAAAATAGTCATCACATACAGTGCTTTTGGAAAGTATACAGACAGCTTTCCTTTTCTACATTCATTTTGTTACGTTACAGCCTTATTCTAAAATGGATTGAATTATATTTTTTCCTTATTAATCTACACACAATACCCCATAATGACAAAGCGAAAACAGTTTTGGGGGATTTTTTTTGCAAATGTATATATATTTTTAAATACCTTATTTAGATAAGTATTCAGACCCTTTGCTATAAGACTCGAAATTGAGCTTCGATGCATCCTGTTTCCACTGATCATCCTAGAGATGGTTAATTCAATTGATTGGACATGATTTGGAAAGGCACACACCTGTCTATATAAGGTCCCACAGTTGACAGTGCATGTCAGAACAAAAACCAAGCAAGCCATCAGGATTGTGTCGAGGCAAATAAACCCGATTGTCACTCTGACAGAGCTCCTCTGTGGAGATGGGAGAATCTTCCAGAACGACAACCATCTCTGCAGCACTCCACTACGGTAGTGTGGACAGACGGAAGCCACTCCTCAGGAAAAGGCACATGACTGCCCGCTTGGAGTTTGCCAAAAGGCACCTAAAGGACTCAGAACATGAGAAACAAGATTCTATGTTCTGATGAAACCAAGATTCAACTCTTTGGCCTGAATGCCAAGTGTCACGTCAGGAGGAACCCTGGCACCATCCCTACAGTGAAGCATGGTGGTGGCAGCATCATGCTGTGGGGATATTTTTCAGAGGCAGGAACTGAGAGAGTTATCAGGATCGAGGGAAAGCTGAATGGAGCAAAGTACAGAAAGAACCTTGATGAAAACCTGTTCCAGAGAGCTCAGGACCTCAGAAGGGGGCGAAGGTTCACCTTCCAACAGAACAATGACCCTAGCACGCAGTCAATACAAAGCAGGAGTGGCTTCGGGACAAGTCTCTGAATGTCCTTAAGTGGCCCAGCCAGAGCCCGGACTTGAACCCGATCAAACATCTCTGCAGAGACCTGAAAATAGCTGTGCAGCGACGCTGCCAAAGGTGCTTCAACAAAGTACTGAGTAAAGGGTCAGAATATTTATGTAAATGTAAAATTTTCAGTTTTTTTATTTTATTAACTTTGCTAAAAATTCAAAAAAACATTTTCTTCTTTGTTATTATGGGGTATAGTGTGAAGATTGATGAGGGGGGAAAAGCTATTTAATACGTTTTAGAATAAGACTGTAAAGTAACAAAATGTGGGAGAAGTACTTTCCGTATGT
Source organism: Oncorhynchus nerka (assembly GCF_034236695.1). Lineage (NCBI taxonomy): Eukaryota > Metazoa > Chordata > Actinopteri > Salmoniformes > Salmonidae > Oncorhynchus > Oncorhynchus nerka. The sequence goes on from NC_088422.1 coordinate 86,621,411, forward strand.
ACTGTACATCAACTATATTATGCAGTCTCAATTTATCAGGTTTGAGGTCACTTTCAACTCACTTCCTGAATTGACTCAATTGAAATGGAATTTACCCCAACCCACCTGTCACTTCATTTCAAACCCATTGAGGAATATACAAACTGCTGTCTCAAAGATAGTCTTCATAGAAGAGAAGAAAACAAACATTATTCAGGTTGCAGATGGATGTATATTTTTTATTTTACCTTTATTTAACTAGGCAAGTCAGTTAAGAACAAATTCTTATTTTCAATGACGGCCTAGGAACAGTGGGTTAACTGCCTGTTCAGGGCAGAACGTCAGATTTGTACCTCGTCAGCTCGGGGGTTTGAACTTGCAACCTTCCGGTTACTAGTCCAACGCTCTAACCACTAGGCTACCCTGCAACAATTCCCTATTCTACAGTCCACATAACCCTATCTATTCTATTCAATACATTTCTATCTGGCCATTGTGTAATAATTCACCCTCCTGTACAGAGCCCCTAGCTGGATTCACATTGGAGTGTCTGATGTCACTGACTGCTTTTACCAGTAAAGCCACTTAGCCTGAGAAACAGATTAGATGGTGTTTCCTGTCACTAGCTGTAGCTGAGCTGCAGCTGCTCCATAGAGTTTGATAGATGGTTCACTTGGCCCAAACACTGTTTTAGCATGGGCACAGTGATATCAAGATCTTTCATCATTGTGAAGTAGTCAACTGGGTGGGACTTGCAATGGCTTAAGGAAGGATCCCAGAATTTCATCCAGGTCAGCAGAAGGGGTCAGCCAATGAAATATATTCCTGAGAAAACATTCCATAATGGCAGGTGGCAGTGAATAACCAACCTTGGCTTTGGCCTATACTTCCAGATTATACACACTCCAGCACAGTAAGTGGTGCTATGCACCTTTTCCGTTTATTTAGAAACTGGCAATTCCCTCTCAGAAGTAGAAAAAGAGGGGATTGTCTATTTTAAATGGAGACAGCATTGCCCTCAATGGCACTGCCCATGCTGAAACAGAAGCAGCCATTGCAAAGATATGAGCTTTGTAATGCATCTCTATGAGATTCCTCAGGACAGGATAGGACATTACGTCGTCTTGTATTAATGGTCTCCTCCCAGCCTGTCGCATGTGTGTTGGCCACTGGCACCGAGTAATCTGTTAAGAACCATGTGTTGTATGGAGGGAGCTAATGTACGAGACACACACACACACACACACACACACACACACACACACACACACACACACACACACACACACACACACACACACACACACACACACACACACACACACACACACAGAGTAGGAGACAAAACAACAGCTGATCTGACAGATGAATGGAGATATGGTCTGGATCATCACCACAGTGTTCAATATTCAGTGGTTAACATTTTAAAGTCTCAAATTCTAAAGTGAAATGTGATTTTCGATACTCATCCAAAAGCCAAAAGCCAACACCATCTAGTGTAGATACTGTACTTGTACATAACAGTGATTTAGATTGTTCTGTTGTCTGGTCTACCCACTCTAACTTTATGTTCCCTGGCCTCCTCTCTGTGTCAGTGAACGGCACATATGAAGTCATGCGATGCTTAATGTCATTTTGAATTGAACTGATATTACCGTCATTCTATCCATTCTAATCACAGTACATCCCCCACCTCCCCTGTCCCCTCTCTCCCTCCCTCCCTTCCTCAGTGGCTGGGCTCACCAGCCATGCAGCACCAGAGACGGACGCTCTGCGGTGACGTCATCTGCTTCCTGTTCATCACGCCGCTGGCTAGCCTATCAGGATGGCTGTGTGTGCAGGGTGCTATGGACCTGTATTTCAGTAACAGTATGGAGGCTGTTGGACTCATGGTGCTCACCCTGGCTCTCTTCACCATCTACTGCTTCTGGACTGTGGTGAGTTGTTGGGGCTGTTGTGGGTTGGGGTTACATTGGGATTGTGTATAGCAGTGGAGGCTGGTGGGAGGAGCTATAGGAGGACAGGCTGGAATGGAATAAACAGAACAGTATCAAACACACAGAAACCATGTTTGACTCCGTTCCATTTCTTCCGTTCCAGCCATTACAATGAGCCCGTCCTCCTATAGCTCCTCCCATCAGCCTCCACTGGTATATAGTGTAATGGTGGAACAAAGTAAATAGAATGACTAATAAAACTATAATTATTAAAGGTTTTAATGCAAGATTGTTTCTACTTCCCCAGAGTCAGCTGAACTCATGGACACATTTTTAAGTCTCTGTGGCCAGTATAAAGAAAGCTAGAGGTAGTTTCACCAATGCTAACTAGCGTTAGCGCAATGACAAAGTCTATGGGATCAGCTAGCTGATTGTGCTAACGCTAGCTGATCCCATAGACTTCCATTCATTACTATCTGTCAGAGATGATAGTGTAAACCAAAGCCAGCTGTTATTGGGCAGTTTCCCATTTAAAACCTTTTTAATGTGTATGTGGACGTTCCCTCTCTCAAGTGAGCATCTTTGAGCATGCTTACCTATGTACGCTCACGTGGAAAGCATGCTTAAGCGAGAGAGGGAACGCATACTTACACAGACAGGAAGCAAAGATTAACTGACTTTTTGTGACGTCTTCATTATCCACCATCTTTGCTGTCCGTTTTCTTCAGTTTGGTGCCTAATCAACATGGCCCTGGTTGGGGAAGTAAACAAACACAGCTTGCATAAGTCTTTAAATTAAAGGGGAAGTTAAGTATTTTACAACTTAATGTTAGATGGTTCCTCACCCTGAGGGTAGTCTATGCACCAGGAGAGATTGTAATCCATGGTTCTGTTTTTTTAGAACAGCCACTACAAACTTCCCTGACTCAAAGAGAGATGTCACAGTTTTCCCTTGTCATACTCATCATCTCCAGCACCACCGCAACATCAACATGTGTGAAAATGGTTCTATGTTTTGTAGTAAAAAATATAGAGGAAGATAAACGTTTCCAATGACATCTGTGTGCATCATGTGATTTTAACCAATTATGAGTAGGCATTGCCTACCAATTGGTTGATGTCATTGGAAACACTTATCTTCCTCTATCTTTATTAATACAAAACATAGAAATGCTCTGTTTTCACATATGTTGATGTTGGGGTGGTGCTGGAGTGAACATGAAGTTGAATATTTTAAAAAACGTCCCTTTAAGCCACTGTCTGGTAAAAATCAACTGCTCTCTTCCACCACCAGGTGTCGCTGCGCTACCACATCCACCTGTTCAGGACGTGGAAACAGACAGACCAGAGAGTTAGGCTACAGATCCCCCGACCAGCACGAACCATGCACACACACCACACACTGAACCTCAGCTTCCTTAGCAAGGACACCAGAAAGGAGACTGTGGTGTAGATGGAGTGGAACTGGGTGTAGTGTCCACGATACTTTGGCAAGAAGACTGTGATGTAGCCAGAATGGGACGGGGTCGAGTGTCACATTTCTAGTGTCACATTTAACAGGTCCCCAGTGTCCGGTCTGGAGGGTGAAGTCACAAGCTCTGCTGGTTGGCTACTGCATAGCAACCTAGTGGTGCCAAAAGCCCTGGTCTGCCCTAAAAAGCCTATGTCAACCATCGCCAGAACGGCCAAACATATATATTTTTACGCCCGTTTTGGACTCCAAAATGTGTTTATTATGATCAAGTTCAAACCCGATGGTGAATTATTTAAAAGTTCGCTACAAATCGAGAAATTATATTAAATAGTGATCCATTCTGACTGCTACATTTGTCATCACACAGGATCAGGTGCTGACACAGACCAATCAGGGACCATAAAGCTACGAGCAGGCTCTCTCAGGCAGGATGAAAACGACTACATCGACCATGATCCTTCGCTAGTTACTGCCACTTTCACCATGATCCTTAGTGATTCTTTGGCGCCATTCAGCAATATGGTCCGCTTCGAATTCAAATAATTCCATGCGCCATCGGGAGCTTTCATAGGAACACGTGGATGACGTCAGCGCTATCACCATCTACTGGTTTTAATGTCTATGGTTTCCTGGGCAAGGATACTTTGGTGTAGCTGGAGTGGGACTGGTCCCAGTATCTACTGTACGCTCAGCAAGGAGACAATGACATGAGCAAGGAGACTGTGGTGTAGCTGGATTGAAACCAGGCCAGATCTCACTAAGGATACAGTGGTGTTGCTGTAATGGGACTGGGCCCAGTCCTCATGCTGCTTCAAGGATACAAGGTTCATTTCTATTAGAATAAGGCCCCGTCTCTACACTTTTTTAACAAAGACTTGGATCAAGGAGACAGCAATGAAAATGTTCTACCAAGGAACCTTCAGAGGACCAAACCTTCCTCTGCGGAGAAGAATTTTTATATATTTATAGACACCAGCCTTTGAGACTTACTCAGTTGAACATAACTATTTTCTAAAGACTGTTTTGTAAAAGAGTGATGAGATTAATGACAATGAAATTGATGTCCCACTCCCAGTTGATGTTGGGCCCAGAGTTTTTTCCAACCCTGTTCCCAGACTATGAAAAAGAAAAAACTCTTGGACTCTTGTTTAGAATGACTAGTTATCGTTCACTAAACACGCTTTGTTACACCTGCAAACATCTTTAAAGGACATTTCACTCAAAAGGTTTGTTAGATATTTGTAGCTATATTCCTCAATGATGAACACTGTCTAATTTCCTGGTTTCCTGCTTCTAAACAACCAATGTTGTGGGATGTGGCTACGTTTTTACATCAGACTACTTTGAGGTTTGAAAACGTCTGACAAACTTTGACTTGAAAGTGTAATATCCCTTTAAGTGACATTTGAAAACAATCTTTCCTGAGGACCACAAAGTCAGAAATGTTGCTTTGACGATCTGTGGTGTTTATACAAATCTTTAGTTCCACTTTATACTAAGTTTGTCACTACAAACACTGTGGCTAATTACCGTTGTAATATCACTACTAGAGTAACTTCAGCATTACTACAGAGGTATAAGAGAACCATTTTATGTAAAGGGTTATCCATTGTCTTTCCAGGCACAGGCTATACCAAACCAGGCTATACCAAACCAGGCTATACCAGACCAGGCTATACCAGACCAGGCTATACCAAACCAGGCTATACCAGACCAGGCTATACCAAACCAGGCTATACCAAACCAGGCTATACCAAACCAGGCTATACCAAACCAGGCTATACCAAACCAGGCTATACCAGACCAGGCTATACCAGACCAGGCTATACCAGACCAGGCTATACCAAACCAGGCTATACCAGACCAGGCTATACCAGACCAGGCTATACCAGACCAGGCTATACCAAACCAGGCTATACCAGACCAGGCTATACCAGACCAGGCTATACCAGACCAGGCTATACCAAACCACACCAACAATAAACCAACCACTGACATTAGTTAAGGAAAAATCTTTATTGAAATCATAAGTATTTTGGTGCATAAGGACAAGCCAACATTGAGTTTCTACGGATGTCAATCGGACGTTCAGAGGATGTTACAGTTAGTCGTTTTTATAAATAGAAAGAAAATAAAGTTTCAGAAATAAAATAAGAAACAATATTGCAAAGCCACCAAAGTACCTGTGAAACACAGGAAAAGCATCCTGTCCACATACTTCAGGATGAACATGAAACATGACCACATTATATGATGGATATATTCAGTGTAGAACTCCTCTCTCAACGGCAACAAGTGGTGCAGGTTAAAGGGTAAAAACAGCAGAAAACATTCATCTTACAGTTAGTTATAGTACTAACATACTGTACTACCATACAAGTGGAACAATCTGTCATTTCCCCAACCAGGATTTCAAACAGTCAGGACACATATTCATACTGTATGACAAATGAAACATATTTTCTTAAAAACTTTGACAATTGAATGATGTGGCATTAAAGACAGTAAGGGGCACATGAATGTCACTCGCAGCAAGCGGGAGGAGACGTGTTAGGAACGCCAGAGTAGCAGGACAAACGCCATGTCGCTGCTTAAAGAATACAAGCCTGGTCCCAGATCTGTCTGTGCTGTTTAGACACATGACCGTAGGAGTTGACTAGACAGCACTAACAGATCTGTCTGTGCTGTTTAGACACATGACCGTAGGAGTTGACTAGACAGCACTAACAGATCTGCCATTTTAAAGGGCTACCCACTATTCCAGATCTGTCTGTGCTGTTTAGACACATGACCGTAGGAGTTGACTAGACAGCACTAACAGATCTGTCTGTGCTGTTTAGACACATGACCGTAGGAGTTGACTAGACAGCACTAACAGATCTGTCTGTGCTGTTTAGACACATGACCATAGGAGTTGACTAGACAGCACTAACAGATCTGTCTGTGCTGTTTAGACACATGACCATAGGAGTTGACTAGACAGCACTAACAGATCTGTCTGTGCTGTTTAGACACATGACCGTAGGAGTTGACTAGACAGCACTAACAGATCTGTCTGTGCTGTTTAGACACATGACCATAGGAGTTGACTAGACAGCACTAACAGATCTGTCTGTGCTGTTTAGACACATGACCGTAGGAGTTGACTAGACAGCACTAACAGATCTGTCTGTGCTGTTTAGACACATGACCGTAGGAGTTGACTAGACAGCACTAACAGATCTGTCTGTGCTGTTTAGACACATGACCGTAGGAGTTGACTAGACAGCACTAACAGATCTGCCATTTTAAAGGGCTACCCACTATTCCAGGTCCAGGCAACTATACAACCAGCCAAACTCTTGCATTAGTTTAGGAAAAAATCTGCATTGAAATCACACACATTTGTGTAGCAGTGCTCCCAAATCACCATCAAGCTCCCACAGGGCACATAAATAATACCATTGGTGACATGGCCAGTGTCAAATGACACCCACTTCCCTGTGCAGTGCCCACACTGTGGTTCATGGCAAAGTAACGCACTATGTAGGGGATAGGATGTCATTGTAGCCTTTCTAGTGGTATTCCTGGGAATTCCCGGGTCGGATGCAGCGTTCTCAGGTCAGAATTGTGAAAGGAGGAAGGTGGAGTTACATAACAGAGCAACTCTCGTTTGTTCCCCCCGGAGCCTGGAAAACATACAACACAGTGTCAGTGAAGAAATACACACTCTCAGCCTCTTGACAGATGCCTCGTGCAAACACTCAAACATACAATTAGTACAGCAATGATCACTCACACAAACAATTAGACTCATAATGTGTGTGTTGGCCAGCACACAGCAAGCATGGTTCATGCAGGGGTGAGGAGCACACAGCAAGCATGGTTCATGCAGGGGTGAGGAGCACACAGCAAGCATGGTTCATGCAGGGGTGAGGAGCACACAGCAAGCATGGTTCATGCAGGGGTGAGGAGCACACAGCAAGCATGGTTCATGCAGGGGTGAGGAGCACACAGCAAGCATGGTTCGTGCAGGGGTGAGGAGCACACAGCAAGCATGGTTCGTGCAGGGGTGAGGAGCACACAGCAAGCATGGTTCATGCAGGGGTGAGGAGCACACAGCAAGCATGGTTCATGCAGGGGTGAGGAGCACACAGCAAGCACAGCAAGCATGGTTCATGCAGGGGTGAGGAGCACACAGCAAGCATGGTTCATGCAGGGGTGATGGGAGCACACAGCAAGCATGGTTCATGCAGGGGTGAGGATGCACACAGCAAGCATGGTTCATGCAGGGGTGAGGAGCACACAGCAAGCATGGTTCATGCATGGTTCATGCAGGGGTGAGGAGCACACAGCAAGCATGGTTCATGCAGGGGTGAGGAGCACACAGCAAGCATGGTTCATGCAGGGGTGAGGAACACACAGCAAGCATGGTTCATGCAGGGGTGAGGAACACACAGCAAGCATGGTTCATGCAGGGGTGAGGAGCACACAGCAAGCATGGTTCATGCAGGGGTGAGGAGCACACAGCAAGCATGGTTCATGCAGGGGTGAGGAGCACACAGCAAGCATGGTTCATGCAGGGGTGAGGAGCACACAGCAAGCATGGTTCATGCAGGGGTGAGGCACACACACACAGCAAGCATGGTTCATGCAGGGGTGAGGAGCACACAGCAAGCATGGTTCATGCAGGGGTGAGGAACACACAGCAAGCATGGTTCATGCAGGGGTGAGGAACACACAGCAAGCATGGTTCATGCAGGGGTGAGGAGCACACAGCAAGCATGGTTCATGCAGGGGTGAGGAACACACAGCAAGCATGGTTCATGCAGGGGTGAGGAACACACAGCAAGCATGGTTCATGCAGGGGTGAGGAACACACAGCAAGCTGTGTCATCACACGGGAGGAACAGCAGCCATTTGCAATGAGGTGTTGCAGGCCACTTCATTTTGGATGCATCCTAGGCTGTACTTAAGCCCACAGGCTCTGTTCAAAACTAGTGCTTTAAGAACCATTTTGATATTAAAAGAACATTTTGAAATGATTATGGATTATGTATTAGAAATGTGTATGGTGACATTCAGTCATTGGAATAGGCTGATAGACGCCAAGCAGAGTTTCCAACCATGTCATTTTGTTTGGCTTCTGATCATTTGTGCCATTTTTGAAGATAATTTTGCCATCATCATCAGCAGCTTTGTTCAAAATACCTGGAATGTCTTCATTACCCAAACCTGGAACTGTGTGAAAGAGCCAGACCTTGTGTGTGGTACATTTGTGAAGATCATTGCAATCAGGAACTCACACGTATTGATTGGATTTCTGGATAAATGGGAAATGAGTTGGAACCTCCAGTACCTGCATTTGTGTCTAAAAGAAATGGCTATTTAAGAATGTTGTACCCCACAAAAGATATAACAAGTGTCCTATATAGGGAATAGAATGCCATATGGGACTTACTATGGCACCCTACAGGTTAGGTTATGGAGCATTAAGAGCTGTAGTAGGGATTAGACAAACATTTTATGGGCATTAAGAGCCAAACATGGAACCCCCTCATCTTTATAGTGTACTATATAGGGAATAGAATGCCATATGGGACTTACTATGGCACCCTACAGGTTAGGTTATGGAGCATTAAGAGCTGTAGTAGGGATTAGACAAACAGGGGCTTCGACCCAAATGGCCCCCTCATCTTTATAGTGTCCTATATAGGGAATAGAATGCCATATGGGACTTACTATGGCACCCTACAGGTTAGGTTATGGAGCATTAAGAGCTGTAGTAGGGATTAGACAAACAGGGGCTTCGACCCAAATGGCCCCCTCATCTTTATAGTGTACTATATAGGGAATAGAATGCCATATGGGACTTACTATGGCACCCTACAGGTTAGGTTATGGAGCATTAAGAGCTGTAGTAGGGATTAGACAAACAGGGGCTTCGACCCAAATGGCCCCCTCATCTTTATAGTGTCCTATATAGGGAATAGAATGCCATATGGGACTTACTATGGCACCCTACAGGTTAGGTTATGGAGCATTAAGAGCTGTAGTAGGGATTAGACAAACAGGGGCTTCGACCCAAATGGCCCCCTCATCTTTATAGTGCACTATATAGGGAATAGGGGGCGATTTGAGACACATCCAGGGACTCAACAGCCGCGCTGTAGACAGTCACCTCACCTCCATCGGTCTGTGTCATGAGACAGGCTGTTCACAACACCAGACAGCACTTCCTTTTCCTTCTCTTGGGCTTTTCCATCAAGGGGAATGGAGATCAAAAACACAGTACTGATCAGTTTCCCCTGGGTACAGGCCTGGGTACAGCATTTACCTGTCTGCTGAGGAGCAGCGTGTTTAGAGGTTTTCTGAGGGAGGGAGGGAGGGAGGTAGGTAGGTATGTATGTATGCATGCGTAGACAGATCAGTGTGGATTTACACATCCCCTGGGGTGTGTGTGTGTTTACCTGTCTCCTGAGGTAGTGAACATCACTCCCTTCCATAAACTCTTCATCAACCTCTACATCGGAGTCTTCCTCTCCTCTCTCCTGCACACGCAGCTCTGCGGTCTCCTAGTGATGATGGACAATAAACATCAAACATCCGCTCACAGCTGTACTGATTGAGTAGGGTGAGGTTTCCCCCTAGACGCTGATTTTGAGTCAGTTTTCCATTTCCCCCACTAACGGTTAAGATTTGAACTGGTGGAGGGGAAGCTGATCCTAGATCTAAACCTAGAGAAAACTTCACTCTACTGCAAATTCCTTACACTAATTTTTATTTTTTATTTATTTTTATTTCACCTTTATTTAACCAGGTAGGCTAGTTGAGAACAAGTTCTCATTTGCAACTGCGACCTGGCCAAGATAAAGCATAGCAGTGTGAACAGACAACACAGAGTTACACATGGAGTAAACAATTAACAAGTCAATAACACAGTAGAAAAAAAATGGGCAGTCTATATACAATGTGTGCAAAAGGCATGAGGAGGTAGGCGAATAATACAATTTTGCAGATTAACACTGGGGTGATAAATGATCAGATGGTCATGTACAGGTAGAGATATTGGTGTGCAAAAGAGCAGAAAAGTAAATAAATAAATAAAAAAAACAGTATAAAAACAGTATGGGAATGAGGTAGGTGAAAATGGGTGGACTATTTACCAATAGACTATGTACAGCTGCAGCGATCGGTTAGCTGCTCGGATAGCTGATGTTTGAAGTTGGTGAGAGAGATAAAAGTCTCCAACTTCAGCGATTTTTGCAGTTCGTTCCAGTCACAGGCAGCAGAGTACTGGAACGAAAGGCGGCCAAATGAGGTGTTGGCTTTAGGGATGATCAGTGAGATACACCTGCTGGAGCGTGTGCTACGGATGGGTGTTGCCATCGTGACCAGTGAACTGAGATAAGGCGGAGCTTTACCTAGCATGGACTTGTAGATGACCTGGAGCCAATGGGTCTGGCGACGAATATGTAGCGAGGGCCAGCCGACTAGAGCATACAAGTCGCAGTGGTGGGTGGTATAAGGTGCTTTGGTGACAAAACGGATGGCACTATGATAGACTGCATCCAGTTTGCTGAGTAGAGTGTTGGAAGCCATTTTGTAGATGACATCGCCGAAATCGAGGATCGGTAGGATAGTCAGTTTTACTAGGGTAAGCTTGGCGGCGTGAGTGAAGGAGGCTTTGTTGCGGAATAGAAAGCCGACTCTTGATTTGATTTTCGATTGGAGATGTTTGATGTGAGTCTGGAAGGAGAGTTTGCAGTCTAGCCAGACACCTAGGTACTTATAGATGTCCACATATTCAAGGTCGGAACCATCCAGGGTGGTGATGCTAGTCGGGCATGCGGGTGCAGGCAGCGATCGGTTGAAAAGCATGCATGTGGTTTTACTCGCGTTTAAGAGCAGTTGGAGGCCACGGAAGGAGTGCTGTATGGCATTGAAGCTCGTAGAGATGTCTGGTTGCATTCCAGTTCATCTTATTTGCAGGGTGCTTAAATCATTGTTACACTTGTATAAATCGTGAGACACAAAACACTTCTCCGGGTCTTGTGAGATATCAAGCGTCTCAGAGTAGGAGTGCTGATCCAGGATCAGGTCCCCCCTGTCCATGTCATCTTATTCATTGTGATGTAAAAGGCTGAGAGGTTTGATACATATGGCCCCTGATCCATCTACGCAGCACAGCTGCAATGAAGACAACCTGAAATGCAACAGACATCTCTGCGAGTTTAGGAGATTAAAGATCTTTGCAAGATGGCTATTAGAGAAGTGCACGAGGATAGAAATCAAATTAACTATAGTCACCCGTGTACAAGGATATGAATGAAATGAACTTGATTTCCCCTGGTGCACAAAAATATAGAAATGTATTAAGTAGATTGGGCCAGTAGAATGGGCCGTGGTGGCCAGTAAGGATGGGTCACCTCTTCATCTGGGTTCAGTAGGGTGACAATCACGTTGTTGACCGGACCCCAGTTCCTCTGGTTCTTCATGACCAGGTCACCTGGAGAGGCCTCTACGCCTGCCTCCGATCCCCAGATCTGACACACACAATCACAGTCCCACACGGTCAGCTGGCAACAATGCATGTTTTAAATGTTATTTCAGTTTTGGAGATGAGGACCATCGTATATGGAGGCCTGATTAGTTTCCCCCAATACGTACATGCGTATGTGTGTGTATTAGGTGCATGCGTGTACTCACAGTGAGGGTGTTGCCCCCAGCCAGTATGTAGGAAGGGGGGATCTGGAAGAACAGTTCAGGAGAGTCCAGGTGACTGCTCCTCACCACCCAGCCCCCTAGTGGCTGCTCCTGGAACAGCAGATAAAAAACAGCCAGGTCTTATTCATTAGGCATGTCCAATAAGGACTGCTTGTTCTGTTAAAAAAACATTTACAACGGTGAGCCCGAATGAATATGACCCAGATGAAATTCAGATTGGGGACAGCGGCACATTCAGCTGGGCGTACTGGAGCAAAATGTTTTGCAATGGAAAACAATGGTCTCTTTTCTAAATTGGACAAGTTCAAGTAGCACTTCCGTTTTAAAAACGCTTCGCCCTACTGAACACAACCCAGATCTTTCACACAGTTTCAGAGACTGGAATCCTTGTCAGGATACATTTGCATTGCAATGACACAAAACACAGGTTAGTAAACACAAAACACAGGTTAGTAAACACAAAACACACGTTAGTAAACACAAAACACAGGTTAGTAAACACAAAACACAAGTTAGTAAACACAAAACACAGGTTAGTAAACACAAGTTAGTAAACACAAAACACAAGTTAGTAAACACAAGTTAGTAAACACAAAACACAAGTTAGTAAACACAAAACACAAGTTAGTAAACACAAAACACACGTTAGTAAACACAAAACACTGGTTACTAAAACAAAACTCAGTTATAAACACAAAACACAGGTTAGTAAACTCATTAGTAAACACTACTGGTTAACCAGTGGCCTGGGTGACTTTAGAGACTACTTGTTAACCAGTGGCCTGGGTGACTTTAGAGACTACTTGTTAACCAGTGGCCTGGGTGACTTTAGAGACTACTTGTTAACCAGTGGCCTGGGTGACTTTAGAGACTACTTGTTAACCAGTGGCCTGGGTGACTTTAGAGACTACTTGTTAACCAGTGGCCTGGGTGACTTTAGAGACTACTTGTTAACCAGTGGCCTGGGTGACTTTAGAGACTACTTGTTAACCAGTGGCCTGGGTGACTTTAGAGACTACTTGTTAACCAGTGGCCTGGGTGACTTTAGAGACTACTTGTTAACCAGTGGCCTGGGTGACTTTAGAGACTACTTGTTAACCAGTGGCCTGGGTGACTTTAGAGACTACTTGTTAACCAGTGGCCTGGGTGACTTTAGAGACTACTTGTTAACCAGTGGCCTGGGTGACTTTAGAGACTACTTTTTAACCAGTGGCCTGGGTGACTTTAGAGACTACTTGCTAACCAGTGGCCTGGGTGACTTTAGAATCGAAGTAGCTTCAGATTCACTTAACACTTGATTGGTTGAAGCCAGGCGGTAGGTACTTCAAGATTGAATCCTTATTAATGGTCAAACTGCCTTGTCCTTTTGTGATATTACAACAAAGAAATTACAAACACTTATTTCCATCTCTGACATCATCGCACTGCACGATAGAAGAACACAATATGTACTGCATTTCATAACCATGCTGCACGATAGAAGAGCACAATATGTACTGCATTGCACGATAGAAGAACACAATATGTACTGCATTTCATAACCATGCTGCACGATAGAACACAATATGTACTGCATTTCATAACCATGCTGCACAATAGAAGAGCACAATATGTACTGCATTTCATAACCATGCTGCACGATAGAAGAACACAATATGTACTGCATTTCATAACCATGCTGCACGATAGAAGAACACAATATGTACTGCATTTCATAACCATGCTGCACGATAGAAGAACACAATATGTACTGCATTTCATAACCATGCTGCACGACGCTCCTCAGCTCAGCAACAACAATGCTGGTGGGGCGGCCAGTGGCACAGTTTCCCCCTACTGCGGATTCCATCTTTAATTGGTCAGAGTGGGTGGTAAGTTCACAGACTCTCCTAATTGGTCAGAGTGGGTGGTAAGTTCACAGACTCTCCTAATTGGTCAGAGTGGGTGGTAAGTTCACAGACTCTCCTAATTGGTCAGAGTGGGTGGTAAGTTCACAGACTCTCCTAATTGGTCAGAGTGGGTGGTAAGTTCACAGACTCTCCTAATTGGTCAGAGCAAGGCAGTAGGTAGGTACCTTCTCAGAGTTGTTCTTCAGCATGACGTAGTTCCCCTTCAGGTCTATCTCCGACACCATCATGTGACTGTGGGCCTTGGCGTGCTGCGAGACCTTGTAGGCTGGCGAGGACCCCGTGCCACCTTCGTTCTTGCGTTTCTTCCCGCGGACAACTCGGCGGGCGCCGTGTGCGTGTGTGCGTGCCACGGCCCCATGCTGGGAGGGGCTCGGGGAGAGGTGGAGTCTGGAAACACAGAACAACGTCAGGGAGATGTTTGGGAAACCCTGGTTTCTCTGTTTTATCTACTGTGCTCCATCTTTGCTGCCATCTAGTGACTTGTTTTATGTATGACTCCCTTGTTCTCACCAAATGTACCCTCCCCTATTCAAGACCACGACTACTTTGTCTTTTCTAATACTTATAACCTTAACATGCATTTTGGATAATATATCTACATCACCATTTTGAATATATATATATTTCCTACTGCCGTGTGGCTCAGATGGTAGAGCATGGCACATGCAACACCAGGGTTGTGGGTTCGATTCCCACAGAGGACCAGTACGAACGAATATGAAAATGTAAGCACTCACTACTGTAAGTCACTCTGGATAAGAGCTCTGCTAAATGACTAAAATGGAAATACCATTTACTATGTTGTGTCCACCAATGACTATTCTGTAACCACTTCCTCTTCAAATCAGGGTTAAGAAGATGGTTTGTTGTTACTCCCTGATGAAGGCCAGTTTAAATAAAGGCTTTTTAACTAATTACATGAAGAGTGTCTTGGTCCGCTTAGTTTTTTATGTTTGGTGAAAGGACCTTGTAACCGTGTGTGTGTGCCAGACCTAGGTTGAAATTAAGGTTGCCCCAAAGATTTGAATAATTCAGAATAGATTTGCTTTACTCAGATTTGATTTAGTAGAATTCCCCATTTCAAAACGTATTTGAACCAGGTCTGAGGTGTACGTACCTCTGCTCCTCTCCCTCCAGCATCTTGCGGTAGGCGTTGATCTCCATGTCCAAGGCCAGCTTGACATCCAGCAGCTGCTCGTAGTCCTCCAGCTGGCTCTGCATCTGGGCCCGCATGGCCGACATCTCCTCGTCCTTGTGGCTCAGTCGCTGCTGCCACACCTCGCGCTCCCGGTCCAGGGTCCGCTCCAGCTCCCGCACACGCCCCTCTAAGGCCCCGTTCTGAGGGGAGGAGACAGAGAGAGAAGAATCAGAGAGAAATAGGGGTTGTGAGAAAGTCATCCACACAGACAACTTTCAGACTCCCTGACACCAGTCAACATACAGTCGTGGCCAAAAGTTTAAAGAACGACACCATTATTAATTTACACAAAGTTTGCTGCTTCAGTGTCTTCAGATATTTCTGTCAGATGTTACTATGGAATACTGAAATAGAATTACAAGCGTCGAAGGCTTTTATTGACAATTACATGAAGTTGATGCAAAGAGTCAATATTTGCAGTGTTGGCCCTTATTTTTCAAGACCTCTGCAATCAGCCCTGGCATGCTGTCAATTAACTTCTGGGCCACATCCTGACTGTTGGCAGCCCATTCTTGCATAATCAATGCCTGGAGTTTGTCAGAATGTGTGGATTTTTGTTTGTCCACCCACCTCTTGAGGATTGACCACAAGTTCTCAATGGGATTAAGGTCTGGGGAGGTTCCTGGCCATGGACCCAAAATATCGATGTTTTGTTCCCCGAGCCACTTAGTTATCACTTTTGCCTTTTGGCAATGTGCTCCATCATGCTGGAAAAGGCATTGTTCGTCACCAAACTGTTCCTGGATGGTTGGGAGAAGTTGTTCTCGGAGGATGTGTTGGTACTATTCTTTATTCATGCCTGTGTTCTTAGGCAAAATTGTGAGTGAGCCCACTCCCTTGGCTGAGAAGCAACCCCACACATGAATGGTCTCAGGATGCTTTACCGTTGGCATGACACAGGACTGATGGTAGCGCTCACCTTGTCTTCTCCGGACAAGCTTTTTTCCGGATGCCCCAAACAATCGGAAAGGGGATTCATCAGAGAAAATGACTTTACCCCAGTCCCCAGCAGTCCAATCCCTGTACCCTTTGCAGAATATCAGTCTGTCCCTGATGTTTTTCCTGGAGAGAGGTGGCTTCTATGCTGCCCTTCTTGACACCAGGCCATCCTCCAAAAGTATTCGCCTCACTGTGCATGCAGATGCACTCACACATGCCTGCTGCCATTCAAGCTTTGTACTGGTGGTGCCCCGATCCCGCAGCTGAATCAACTTTAGGAGACGGTCCTGGTGCTTGAAGACTTTCTTAGGTGCCCTAAAGCCTTCTTCACAACAATTCAACCGCTCTCCTTGAAGTTCTTGATGATCCGATAAATGGTCGATTTAGGTGCAATCTTACTGGCAGCAATATCCTTGTATGTGAAGCACTTTTTGTGCAAAGCAATGATGGCGACACGGGTTTCCTTGCAGGTAACCATGGTTGACAGTGATCTCCAACCTTGTCCTCGTCAACACTCACACCTGTGTTAACGAGAGAATCACTGACATGATGTCAGCTGGTCCTTTTGTAGCAGGGCTGAAATGCAGTGGAAATGTTTTTTGGGTATTCAGTTCATTTGCATGGCAAATAGGGACTTTGCAATTGATTGCAATTCATCTGACCACTCTTCATAACATTCTGGAGTATACGCAAATTGCCATCATCAAAACTTTTGGCCACGACTGTACATAGTGATCTCTAGTCTGTTGTTTTTCAGTCTGAAACCAGTCAAATGTTCCGGTACTATAATAAAGCCCTAGCAGCAGCCTGGTAGGTACCGGTTTCTGGAATGTCACTCAGACACACCACCGGGGTGAAGTGTTCCCTAGCTACAGATCTAGGATCAGCTTCACTTCCCCAATCTTAAGCATAACCATAGTGGGGGAAATGCAAAACTGACCCAAGATCAGCATCTATGGGCAACCTTAGCCCTACACACATACAGCAAGTACCTGTTTTTGGAAGTGATTGAGTTGTGAGGAGAGGGTCTCGATGCGGAGCTTGGTGGCAGACAGCTCCTCTCTGGTGGATGAGGCAAAGTCACTACTCTTCAGCGCCGTCTGATGGGCGTTCTCCAGCTGTCAAAACACACACCCATGTTACATACACACCAAAGGAAAAGCAATGTGTTAATGTCATATGTTTTGACACGAGACTGAGCTACATTATATGTTTACCATAAGCCACAAATTTGAAGAAAAAAAAAGGAAAAAACATTTGGATTTACAGCAATGTTTCTAAATAACTTCATCATATGAGTGGAGCTACCTAACATACCAGAGTCAACTGCATACATGTTGAATAACTTCATCATATGAGTGGAGCTACCTAACATACCAGAGTCAACTGCATACATGTTGAATAACTTCATCATATGAGTGGAGCTACCTAACATACCAGAGTCAACTGCATACATGTTGAATAACTTCATCATATGAGTGGAGCTACCTAACATACCAGAGTCAACTGCATACATGTTGAATAACTTCATCATATGAGTGGAGCTACCTAACATACCAGAGTCAACTGCATACATGTTGAATAACTTCATCATATGAGTGGAGCTACCTAACATACCAGAGTCAACTGCATACATGTTGAATAACTTCATCATATGAGTGGAGCTACCTAACATACCAGAGTCAACTGCATACATGTTGAATAACTTCATCATATGAGTGGAGCTACCTAACATACCAGAGTCAACTGCATACATGTTGAATAACTTCATCATATGAGTGGAGCTACCTAACATACCAGAGTCAACTGCATACATGTTGAATAACTTCATCATATGAGTGGAGCTACCTAACATACCAGAGTCAACTGCATACATGTTGAATAACTTCATCATATGAGTGGAGGTACCTAACATACCAGAGTCAACTGCATACATGTTGAATAACTTCATCATATGAGTGGAGCTACCTAACATACCAGAGTCAACTGCATACATGTTGAATAACTTCATCATATGAGTGGAGCTACCTAACATACCAGAGTCAACTGCATACATGTTGAATAACTTCATCATATGAGTGGAGCTACCTAACATACCAGAGTCAACTGCATACATGTTGAATACTTGAGGTGAACTTGATTTGACCAGTGGGTTTGCACTTTTGGGACAAGTCGGTTTGTTCCATTTTACAGAGCAAGCCAAATAAGGTGTACCTCAAGTGTTTGCTATTGGCTACAATATGAGGACACTTCTACCTAACACGGGCTGGACCGGTGAGAATACCTTGATCAGCTGGACAAAGCTCTCCCTAATCTGCACTGGCATCTTTCTCACTCCTCTGTTCTCTTCCGTCATCATGCACTCCTGCTCTAACAGTGTGCACGACACACACAGAGACTCCCTGACACACAGCTCTCTCTGAGAGAAACACATACAGTTATACACCAGCAACACACACACAGTGCCAGTCAAAAGTTTGGACACCTATTCATTCAAGGGTTTTTCTTTATTTTTGACTGTTTTCTACATTGTAGAATAAACAGTAAAGACATCAAAATAATGAAACACATATAGAAGCATTTAGTAACCAAAGAAAAGTGTTAAATCAAAATATATTTTATAGTCTTCAAAGTAGCCACCCTATGGCTTGATGACAGCTTTGCACACTCTTGGCATTCTCTCAACCAGCTTTATTTTATTTTTTAACTAGGCAAGTCAGTTAAGAACAAATTCTTATTAACAATGACGGCCTACTTGTAAAGCCCCCCGGCCAAACCCTTCCAGACAACGCTGGGCCAATTGTGCACCGCCCTATGGGTCTCCCGATTACGTCTGGTTGTGATACAGCCCGGGATCGAACCCAGGTCTGTATTGATTCCTCTAGCACAACGATGTAATGCCTTAGACTGCTGCGCCACTCAGGACCAGCTTCATGAGGTAGTCACAGGGAATGCATTTCAATTAACAGGTGTGCCTTGTTAAAAGTTCAAAAGTGGAATTTATTTCCTTCTTCATGCGTTTGAGCCAATCAGTTGTGTTGTGACAAGGTAGGTTTGGTATACAGAAGATAGACCTATTTGGTAAGACCATATTATGGCAAGAACAGCTCAAATAAGCAAAGAGAAATGTCCATCATTACTTTAAGACATCAGTCAATGACGAAAATTGAAAGAACTTTGAAAGTTTCTTCAAGTGCAGTCGCAAGAACCATCAAGTGCTTTGATGAAACTGGCTTTCATGAGGACCGCCACAGGAATGGAAGACCCAGAGTTACCTCTACTGCAGAGGATGTCCATTACAGTTACCAGCCTCAAATTGCAGTCCAATGCTTCACAGAGTTCAAGAAACAGACACATCTCAACATTAACTGTTCAGAGGAGACTGCATGAATCAGGCCTTCAAGGTCAAATTGCTGCAAAGAAACCACTACTAAAAGGACACCAATAATAAGAGACTTGCTCGGGCCAAGAAACAGGAGCAATGGACATTAGACCGGTGGAAATCTGTCCTTTGGTCTGAGGAGTCGAAATTTGAGATTTTGGGTTCCAACCGCCGCAGAGTAGGTGAGCTGATGATTTCTGCATGTGTGGTTTCCACCGTGAAGCATGGAGGAGGAGCTGTGATGGTGCTTTTCTGGTGATACTGCAATTTATTTAGAATTCAAAGCACACTTAACCAGCATGGCTACCACAGCATTCTGCAGTGATACGCCATCCCATCTGGTTTGCGCTTAGTGGAACGATCATTTGTTTTTCAACAGGACAATGACCCAACACACCTCCAGACTGTGTAAGAGCTATTTGACCGAGAAGGAGAGTGATGGTGTGCTGCATCAGGTGACCTGGCCTCCACAATTCCCAAACCAAATTGAGATGTTTGGGATGAGTTGGACCGCAGAGTGAAGGAAAAGTAGCCAACAAGTGCTCAGCATGTGGGAACTCCTTCAAGACTGTTGGAAAAGTATTCTAGGTGAAGCTGGTTGAGAGAATGCCAAGAGTGTGCAAAGCTGTCATCAAGCCAAAGGGTGGCTACTTTGAAGAATATCAAATATATTTTGATTTGTTTAACACTTTTCTGGTTTCTACAGAACCCCATGTGTGTTATTTCATAGTGTTGATGTCTTCACTATTATCCTACAATGTAGAAAATAGTACAAATAAAAACTTTTGACTGGTACTGTACATACACACAAACCTCAACAGAATCCAAAACATACTGTGTCTGTAAAATGTACATAGGTTCAGAACTGTTAAACATCACAGCATAGTTGAAAAATACATGGCATATAGAAATCAAAACGGAATGGTCTTCAGATAGATGGGATGGGTTGAGGATTGCTGGGTGGGACTAAAACGATCTGCCCTTGAGCAAAGCACTTAACCCAAAAACAATACGCTGGAAGTAGAAGCCTAACTGTTGTTGTCCATTAGTTTACTCCAATTAGGGGAGGTAGGGCTAGGGGAGGTGGGGCTAGGGGAGGTGGGGCTAGGGGAGGTGGGGCTAGGGGAGGTGGGGCTAGGGGAGGTAGGGCTAGGGGAGGTGGGGCTAGGGGAGGTGGGGCTAGGGGAGGTGGGGCTAGGGGAGGTGGGGCTAGGGGAGGTAGGGCTAGGGGAGGTGGGGCTAGGGGAGGTGGGGCTAGGGAGGTGGGGCTAGGGGAGGTGGGGCTAGGGGAGGTAGGGCTAGGGGAAAGTATATATTTAAAAAAGAAAACGAGGCAGGGAGGCAGAGAGGGAGGGAGAGTGAGAGAGTGAAAGAGTGTGTACCTTGGCATTGAAATTCTTCTCCAGATCCTCTTTATACTGCTGGATTTGTCCGTCGTGCTCCTGCCGTAGCTGCTGCATGGCCTCAGCCAACTTACTCTCAAATTCTTTCTGTCTCCCAGAATCCACCTCCACCAGGCGACTCTCATGTCTGCTCCGGATCTCCCTGACCTCCTACACACACGCGTGCGTGTGCACACACACACAGACATGAACAGACACACACGTCTACCGCAGGAAGACGACATGGGTCACATTCCATTCTAACCCCTAGTCCTCTCCCAGACACTATTCCCACCACCACCACCCCTTCTACTCAACATGGTAGAAACGACATGGGCCACACTCCATTCTAACCCCTAGTCCTCTCCCAGACCCTATTCCCACCACCACCACCCCTTCTACTCAACATGGAGGAAACGACATGGGCCACATTCCATTCTAACCCCTAGTCCTCTCCCAGACCCTATTCCCACCACCACCACCACCACCCCTTCTACTCAACATGGAGGAAACGACATGGGCCACATTCCATTCTAACCCCTAGTCCTCTCCCAGACCCTATTCCCACCACCACCACCACCACCACCCCTTCTACTCAACATGGTGGAAACGACATGGGCCACACTCCATTCTAACCCCTAGTCCTCTCCCAGACCCTATTCCCACCACCACCACCCCTTCTACTCAACATGGAGGAAACGACATGGGTCACACTCCATTCTAACCCCTAGTCCTCTCCCAGACCCTATTCCCACCACCATCACCCCTTCTACTCAACATGGAGGAAACGACATGGGCCACATTCCATTCTAACCCCTAGTCCTCTCCCAGACCCTATTCCCACCACCACCACCCCTTCTACTCAACATGGAGGAAACGACATGGGTCACACTCCATTCTAACCCCTAGTCCTCTCCCAGACCCTATTCCCACCACCACCACCCCTTCTACTCAACATGGAGGAAACGACATGGGCCACACTCCATTCTAACCCCTAGTCCTCTCCCAGACCCTATTCCCACCACCACCACCCCTTCTACTCAACATGGAGGAAATTACATGGGTCACATTCCATTCTAACCCCTAGTCCTCTCCCAGACCCTATTCCCACCACCACCACCCCTTCTACTCAACATGGAGGAAAAACGACATGGGCTCACACTCCATTCTAACCCCTAGTCCTCTCCCAGACCCTATTCCCACCACCACCACCCCTTCTACTCAACATGGAGGAAATTACATGGGTCACATTCCATTCTAACCCCTAGTCCTCTCCCAGACCCTATTCCCACCACCACCACCCCTTCTACTCAACATGGAGGAAACGACATGGGTCACATTCCATTCTAACCCCTAGTCCTCTCCCAGACCCTATTCCCACCACCACCACCCCTTCTACTCAACATGGAGGAAACGACATGGGCCACATTCCATTCTAACCCCTAGTCCTCTCCCAGACCCTATTCCCACCACCACCACCACCCCCTTCTACAACATGGAGGAAATCTCAACATGGGCCACATGGGCCACATTCCATTCTAACCCCTAGTCCTCTCCCAGACCCTATTCCCACCACCACCCCTTCTACTCAACATGGAGGAAACGACATGGGCCACATTCCATTTCAATCCCCAGCTCTTAACCATTTCTTCTCACCCTCCTACCCCTAGCCACTTCATTAACCCCTTCCCTCCTGCATGCTGTGGATACCCCACACCTCCTAGAAAGACAGGCAGAGACAACATTGAGTTTGATATCTTACTATTATTAGTATTTGTAAATAGTTACCCACTTCAACAACCAATCAATCTGACTTCTGTGTCGCTTCTGTGGTAATAGTGGGCCACATGTGAGGTCTTTCTTATGCAGCAGTTACTGCAGTGTGTGTGTGTCCGGTTTCAAGTGTGTGTGTTACCTGTTCGCCAATGTGTCTCTGGAACTCCAGCTGTTCCCGTAGCGTCTGCACCTGGTTCTCCAGGTCCACCCTCCTCAACATCTCAGAGTTCAGCTGGGTCTTAGTCTCCGCCAGCCCACACTCCAACTGAGACAAGGAGTCAAAGAGATCACCTTTTGCATTCGAGGACTTAACATTTAGCCAAAACGAAGCAACTCCCCTCATAAATGACCTAGCCACGTCTCATAACAGCCCATAAGCGTCTTCTCAGTAGATGCTCGCAAGCTAATGTTAGCCACCAGTACCAGCTTAAACCTATGTCAAATCAAACTAGTTAGCTTTAAATTATTTAAAAAAACATAACATGAGAATCAAAAAGGTTGAATCGGCAAATCTGTAGGCAGAATATACTTTGTTTTGTCTGATGCCTTTTGCGTTGTCAACCACTCCTTCTCAGAGCTGCGTTCACAGCCGACACAGAACCTGATGCATAACACTGTCAAAATGCTGCAAAAACATCTGTATGTGTTGGTTTAATTGTATTTAACTTTAAACAAAACATTAAATTAACCTCACTAGAAGGCAGTCTAGTCCTTACATTGGCCAGCTGGGCCTGTAGGTCAGTGACGTCATCCGCCTGTCTTCTGTTATCTGCCAGTTGATTGGCCAGCTCTGCGTCTTTAGAGTTGAGGACCGCCTCCAAGTTCCTCCACTGACCCATGGCCATGTTACACTCTGCTTCCTTCTTCTGGTTCCTGGTAGGATGAAAAAGAGAGGACAGGTGGTTACTATGGTTCCTGGAAGGTGGATAGATGAGAGAAGACAGGTGATTACCATGGATCCTGGAAGGAGGAGAGCAGAGAGAAGACAGGTGGTTACTATGGTTCCAGGAAGGAGGCAAAAGTGATAGAAAGAAGTGAGAGGTTAGTATGATTCCTGGAAGGAGTGAAGAGATGACGAGA
Source organism: Oncorhynchus nerka (assembly GCF_034236695.1). Taxonomy (NCBI): domain Eukaryota; kingdom Metazoa; phylum Chordata; class Actinopteri; order Salmoniformes; family Salmonidae; genus Oncorhynchus; species Oncorhynchus nerka. Next base: position 86,645,174 of record NC_088422.1, read on the forward strand.
AGATATGGCTTCCATTGTTCCTGGTGGGAGGGAAAAGAGATCACATTTAAATTTGAGTAATTTAGCAGAGGCTCTTATCCAGAGTGACTTACAGGAGCATTTTGGGTTAAGTGCTTTGCTCAAGGGCAGATCGACAAATTTTTCATTTAGTCAGCTCGGGATACAAACTGGCAACCTTTCATGACTACAAAATTCAGGTAAGCCAACTATGGTGTTACAGGGACTACCTGTTAGTGGGACTAGGTCCCCATCTAGTGGCCTTCATGTGTATTGCACCTAGAGTATGAGACGTTGCATTGTTGTCTATCCGTCCTAACGTTCTGTTCTGAACATGACTGAAGCTAAAGCACAAATGAATGCAAGAACCAACTTCTCTGGTTGAAATGTGGCATTAGTCAAACATGTATTCCAGTGTCAAAATTGACAAAAAAGAGTAAGTGTGATAATTTTGGGCATAAAGTCAGTATAATTCCAAAACACAGTAGTGGGATATTTGTCGAACGAGTTCGTCACGACTTATTTGGGGTTGGGTTTTGATTTCGATCATGCCCACTATAAAGGGATTGTAGCGCCTATGGCGAATTGTCATGCACTGAGAAACAGCTGTGCAGATTGCCCTCTGTCTAATCATACAGTTAGAGACCTGCACCTCGGACTTGTTTACATAAGACAACACATTGCCAAATGGTGGAGTTGGTTTCGCATGGCGCCAGGGACCGATGCCCCGGGTGGGTGGAGATTTCACATTAAGAACCAATGGAATGGTCTAACTCTGCCTACCTGGGGGCACCGGGCCAAGCAAAATGAACTTGACCATTATTATGTTGAAAGAAAACTTGGCCCAGAAGCCCTTTATGAAGTGGCCACTTGCTGAGGTGTTTGATAGGGATCACTATAGTCTACCTAGTGGTTGACTTGGACTGAAATAGGTGCCGGTAGCCTACTCCTTTTGGGTGCAGGTACTGTTTAGATTAAGGTGCAGGAACTCCATAATACTTTGGAGCTAATATTCTATTTGAGGTGCAGGAACTCAAGCAGTTGACCTCTTGCCCAAGTCAAGCAGTCTGAGAATTGACTGGAGATGATGTGTGCACTTGTATCCCAACTGCCACTTGTCAATATTCCAACATTCTGAGCCCAGTAGTGAGCATCTTGTATCCTGCCATGACTTGCTTTGTTATTTATTTTTCCTTAATTTAACGAGGCAAGTCAGTTAAGAACAAATTCTTATTTTCAATGATGGCCTAGGAACAGTGGGTTAACTGCCTTGTTCAGGGGCAGAACAAAATATTTTTTACACCTTGTCAGCTCGGGGATTCGATCTTGCAACCTATCGGTTACTAGTCCAACACTCTAAGCACTAGGCTACCTGCTGCTTTACATGATTCACTATGAAACAGTGCCAGAAAGACGCATACTAATAGAGAGAAAGTTTTTAAAACCATAACGGCACAGAGGCACACACGTCACACCCGCCAGTGATTTGATAGGCTGATTTATCTAACATGGCTTTCCTGCTCAATGTGCCTGCTAGCTAGCTTCATTGACAAACACAGATGGAACTTAGCCTGCTAGTGATTTTGAGCTCTGATAAAGAGGGTGTAGCTTATGCTTTATTTACAATTGTTGGTCAGCTTGCTGATTAAGGTTGGAACGAATCAGTCCTGTGCAGCTGTTTCTTCATGTTCTGTATGATGTCATGTTCTGTATGGACCCCAGGAAGAGGAGCTGCTGCTTTTGCAACAGTGAAATGGGGATCCGAATAAAATACCAAATAAATAGCTCCGTGTGTGCAGCAGCAGACAGGATATTCATCTGCATTGCAATGCTAGTTTTCATGCTGGTTACTATGGTTCCTGTTAGGAGAGAATAGAGATGACAGAAGTCTGATGGTTACTATGGTTCCTGTTAGGAGAGAATAGAGATGACAGAAGTCTGATGGTTACTATGGTTCCTGTTAGGAGAGAATAGAGATGACAGAAGTCTGATGGTTACTATGGTTCCTGTTAGGATAGAATAGAGATGACAGAAGTCTGATGGTTACTATGGTTCCTGTTAGGAGAGAATAGAGATGACAGAAGTCTGATGGTTACTATGGTTCCTGTTAGGATAGAATAGAGATGACAGAAGTCTGATGGTTACTATGGTTCCTGTTAGGAGAGAATAGAGATGACAGAAGTCTGATGGTTACTATGGTTCCTGTTAGGATAGAATAGAGATGACAGAAGTCTGATGGTTACTATGGTTCCTGTTAGGAGAGAATAGAGATGACAGAAGTCTGATGGTTACTATGGTTCCTGTTAGGAGAGAATAGAGATGACAGAAGTCTGATGGTTACTATGGTTCCTGTTAGGAGAGAATAGAGATGACAGAAGTCTGATGGTTACTATGGTTCCTGTTAGGATAGAATAGAGATGACAGAAGTCTGATGGTTACTATGGTTCCTGTTAGGATAGAATAGAGATGACAGAAGTCTGATGGTTACTATGGTTCCTGTTAGGAGAGAATAGAGATGACAGAAGTCTGATGGTTACTATGGTTCCTGTTAGGAGAGAATAGAGATGACAGAAGTCTGATGGTTACTATGGTTCCTGTTAGGATAGAATAGAGATGACAGAAGTCTGATGGTTACTATGGTTCCTGTTAGGATAGAATAGAGATGACAGAAGTCTGATGGTTACTATGGTTCCTGTTAGGATAGAATAGAGATGACAGAAGTCTGATGGTTACTATGGTTCCTGTTAGGATAGAATAGAGATGACAGAAGTCTGATGGTTACTATGGTTCCTGTTAGGATAGAATAGAGATGACAGAAGTCTGATGGTTACTATGGTTCCTGTTAGGATAGAATAGAGATGACAGAAGTCTGATGGTTACTATGGTTCCTGTTAGGATAGGATAGAATAGAGATGACAGAAGTCTGATAGTTACTATGGTTCCTGTTAGGATAGAATAGAGATGACAGAAGTCTGATGGTTACTATAGTTCCTGTTAGGATAGAATAGAGATGACAGAAGTTCCTGAAGGGAGTGATTTTAGAGATCGTTTTTTATTCTGGGTATAATTCAATTGTTACTTTAATTGTGGATGTTAATACACGGCATATGGTTCTATTGATATTAGGCTACTATTATGATATTAGGTTACTATTATGATATTGTGGTTATTCAAACAAGAGATAGCAGAAGGACAATAACAGGAGGATATTCTCATGCTTCTTATTAGGAAAGAAAGATGACAAACCAAATCTCTCTGAGGTCTCTTCCTCAAAAAGTAATCATTACTTTAATCATCTGTAGATCATATCTTAAAGACAAACAATATGATCATAAATGGGGAACCCCATACTCCAAGAGTGTCTAAGGGGAGTTGGGATATGCAAAAATCACTAACAATTCACACGTGTATAATACACAGTTATACATGGGTGAAATAGGACGAATAAGCACCCACCTAATTAGTATTATTTAAATGGAGAATTTGAGATTGTTTAATTAATGATAAAGGCTAAACATTGATTTTTGAAGAATTTAACTTAGAAATGCATCATTAGCTTAGTTCAACTTTTGTACCCTATCCCAAAATATAAACTTTTTACTGCAACAATTTAGGCCTAATTGCAAACTAACACTTTATGCTACTTTTTTAAATATGGATCTCAACACTCAATGACAACAGCGCGAATACACAGGAAAACATAGATTGGTTTGTATGTTATTATATCTAACGTTACCTGGCTTGTAGGTTGCTATGCTCTTCAGAAAGATGACCCATCTCTATCTGCAGCCGGGCCCTGTCGTTAGCCAGCACGTCCAAGCTCTTCCTCGCGTCGGCCAACTCGGTCTCGTACAGCCGCCGAACGTTGGCCGTCTCCCGGGTCGTGGACTCCTCTTTCTCCTCCAGGAGAAGCAGCATTGAGGACTTGTCATTCTCCAGCTGGCGGACCCGCTCTATGTAGGCGGCCAGGCGGTCGTTCAGGTGGCTAAGCTCCTCTTTCTCCTGGCTTCGGGAGAGCCGGGTTGGGCTGGTGCTGGACGGGCCGGCGCCGCTTCGTCGGGAGGAGCGAGTTGAGCGACTGGTTGAGGTAACTGAAGCCATGGCGCGTTCTCATGTGACTGCATGCGCTGGGTTTGGGATGAGTTTGCACCAATAATTTATGTATACAACTAGATGACTTTTAGGGGGCGCTGTGTTGAAGCCACCGTGCCTCCATCTTGGCACTCCCCCAACGTTGTAAAACATTTAGTAAGCTATAGATATGCATGTATTGATGTCTACATTCGTTTTTGCCACATTCATTATATTACATACACCTTAATACATACATTTACATTACTATTATGTAAGCTAAACATACAAATAAAACATGACAAAAAAATATATAAACATTACAAGTAAAACAAGTATACTTTTTAGAGATAGCTAATGTTACTGTCCCCAACATTACAAAATAAGTACTTAAATACATGTCATTTTGTCCTTGAAACAATTAATTGAAATACTGTAGAATTCCATTCATTCCTGTGGAGGACTGCTCCTACTGGGGTGAACTCTCAATGGCCAATAGATAGAATTACATTCCAGGATGTTATACATGATTGGTTTGCACTGAGTTCTTCTTTCATTCTTCTTCTTCTTCTTTGGTATAATGGTGGTCCGCAAACAAACGTTTGAGGTGAATGCTGACACCTACTGTGCTGGAGGTGGTGGCGCAGAGGAATGGAGAATAAATGAATAATCAGTGTATGTTATAAATAAATGGAGGGCATCCGTAGAATAACGTGGAATACGCAGGTACGTGTAAAGCCTATCAATGACAAAAGAAACGTGCATTACACGTATTAGAGATTTCACATGACATCCCTACACAATTAAATGTTCTAAGAGTGTGGAGGTGCCATTACTAGAAACAATACTGTAATCATCTGATTGTGAATTTTAAGGCCATTTGTCCATTTGAATTAATTGTTTGTTTGCTTTGATTAGTTGCAGGAGTGGCTCTGGAAAATGCATCAATTCAGTTCGATTAAATGTTTGCTACGTTCTGGAACAGACTCATACGTATGTTTGCTCCATTTGGTGGGTGTGGCTTGATGCAACGAGTGATGTATTTAATTAAAGGGCAGTGATGCATTTTGAACCCACAACCCAACCCCTCCTAGTTGTTCAACTGGTTATTCAGAACAGCACCATTTCCGTTTAATTGAACGTTGCAGTATGTTTTTTCGTACTGGACGCAGCAAACCTACTTTCATTAAGGGGATTCGATTAATCTGGCCGGGCGCCCGGTTTGGCGTGTTGTGTATCGAGTGAAAGTTGATTGCATTAGTTTTGGAACCGAGCTGCCTCCTGGGCGTGAGCCAGGCGCCCCGTTCAAATCCCACGGTGAAGTCGTCTAAAAAAAGTGACATAATTATGAGTAGGATTCTGTGTTTTCACATGCAAAAGTGATTCGTTTTGATAAAAATGCTTTACGTGCCTTCCCAATGAAAACTAGTTTCAAAAATTCAAACGTATATTTTACGGAAAAAATATGTTGTATGTTTCTGGAAGATTCACCATGCTGCCTTCATTTTGACATCATGGCCGATCGGCGCAGAATACTGCTCCATTTGAGAAAGGCGCTCCCCCCTCACCGCTTTTTCCCGTTCAAGTCATGGGCCATAGACCGATGCCCCACGGCTCAGCATAATCAAATCCGACGATTCACAGCTGACAGGGATTCTATCCAGTCTCTGTGTTCTGTTAATTGTAAGTAGGCCTATCCTGAATACAACTTGTGTTTGGTAATTGTGCGGACATGGAGACAGCCAGCAAAGGTATTTATTGTGTAATTGTACAAAAGCGTAATAATTTAGACGCCACTGTCGGATGGTTGTGTAAAGAAGTGCTATTTCTTATGCAGGTGACCAGCCTACTGCTATTACATTTCTATAACTCACAGTAAAGCCTGTGGGGTCCCCTACAGGATAGCTCCCACATTACACACTAACTGCCAAACCAGCGCACACACATAATCTCCTTTCTAGCCGAACATTGTGTGCCCGAAGAGGATTCTATGATGACGGACAGACAACTGAGCCAATGGTGGAAGACTACAGACTACACCCCAGCCTGAACCAATCCAAAGATCCGATCTTCTAGAATCAACCTACTTTCTGTTCCACTTATAAGGATTGTGTAAATTGTAAACGGTCTCTTTTCCTGCTGGTTCTGTGCGAGCTAACGGAAGAGCCGTAATTACGCTGTACCAGATATCTTTACTCTGAATAAACTGTCGCTTGTCATACAATTTACCACTTTGTCTGAATCGATCCTTGACCGGCTCACCCTTCTACATATCTAATTATCAACAGTTGTAACCAACTATTATTCATTATATTGACAACATAGTCGAGTGACCACTCTAACGCATGTCCTCAAAGATGGAAGGCAGGTGAGATCAGGTGGGACCATTCTAGCCAATGAGAGGGCAGATATGTGTGTGAACAACGGGCACAACTCTAATATAAAATGTTTTTTTCAAAGTTGCCGAAATTCCACATGCGTCCACTTATATCAGTGCATTCGTAACAACCTAACCATAACGAAACTTTTATTAGATCAAAGAAGCCTCATGTAGCAAATTAGCAATTGCATTTTTTGCTGACCAAATCGGACCCTCTCATTGACCTCCTTTGTGGCCAGATTTTGGGCGGAGTAAACCCTCTGGCCTCTTTCTCTCTCTTGTAACAAATGCAAAAATCTGAATAGAACATTGTAACAACCACAGGTTTTAGGGCAGGATCAATGGAGACCACACCTGGATGCTGGTAATGGAATCACACAACTCAGGATTATCACAAAATATATATTTTATTACAAATATGTTTAAAATAGTACATAAGCTGTAGGGGCTGGCGGACTTAGAATGGCAGGTTCAGTGTTTTCAATACAAAAGGCTGATATAATAATTTCAGTGTAACATGCGATATTCAATTCTTCAGTAATGTAGCTAAGGCACAACAAATGTCAAGATATCAAGTTCAGCAGAGCAAACTTCACACAACAGGTCTTGTAAGGTAGGGGCCTATTTCCAAAAGGGTCTCAATGTTGTAAACACTGAAAGTGCTTCATGCAATAAATAATCAAGCACTTGTACAATATAAATACATTAAATATGTCCCATCTGATTACTGTCATTTGTCACAGCTCTCAAACTCTCCTGACTAAACCTGCTGTCTCTCATGGGTCCCTCCAACTCTCAAACTCACTTGACTCAACATGCTGGCTCTCAGGGTCCCTCCAAATGCCTTCTACAAGAAGATGGAGGGGATCTTTGCGGATCATGGTTACCCTGAGAAGAACTGAGAAGTTCAGACGTAAATTGGGAAACATGCTAAGAACCTACAAACAGGCCAAAGAACGTTGCCGGGAGACAGGCCAAGGGAGAACCACTTGGCTGTGTTTTGAGGTCAATGTCTCTCTGGTGCATAGGGTTATGATTAACACAATATGATCTTCAGGATTTCTTATTCCCCTCAGGGAATGAATGACATACAGTTTATAAATCATTCACTATTTATTCTAACAAAAGTTGAAACAAAAAAAAACATTTTGTGTTCGCACATGTATTTGTTTGATTTACAAAGTCTGAACAGGACCAAGAAAAACATCTATACTGAAATTGAGATGGTTGGCTCTATTCTTATGCATTTCACTGTTCCTGTGCATGTGACAATAACACTTGAACTCAGAGGAGAAGGTGGTTCGAGACCTCAATGCTGGAGGGAGTGGATGCCATGCAGCACATTCTTCAGCAGATGCTTATAAGTCAGAAAGAAAGGGTTACACTGTTGAAAAAGGAAAAGAAATGATGCTTGACATTCCTTCTTGTCTGTCTTCACTGTCCCAGGTGTTGTCCCGTTATGTCTATTTGGAGTGTTTATCTCCTTTATGGTGTAGCCATTGAACACCTCTAACAGCAGACATGCAGATGGTAAACTTGTTTCTAAAATGCTGCTTTTACTTTGTGCAAAGTATAACACTTTAACCAGCCTGAGTGTGATGTTTCTTTGTCAACGACAGGCAGTCTGGATATGGAATCTTTATCCGATTTGAATCAGGCACAGGATGACAGGAGGTAGTTTGTTGAACCGAGGTTCCCAGACGGATTTGGGCATGAAACGATGCCTGTTAGACAGATCAGTTTCGTCATCTTCAAAAAATGCAGCCAGTTTCAATTGTCTGTGGTAGGAAATTATCTCTGTGCGTAGTTGTGTCTTGCTGCCCCATGTAATGCTCAGCGTTGGAATAAATGACAAACCTTGTGGTAAAGTAATCTGAGCCAATGTCGGGCAGAAGTGACTGGAGAGGGCCCCTTGGCACCCAGATTGATGCTCTGGGGAACACTCGAGCTGCTCTGGGGAACACTCGAGCCGCCGTGTTGAACAAAAGGCGAACACTCTTGTTGTGGGACTGAGTCGTGCCCTTGTCCTTGTTGTTAAGACCAAAGGACAGGAACACCTTCCTCACCTAGGGAAACATCCTTCCCTGTGGTCCCTCCCAACTTCCTGCCAGTAGGAAAGGAAGTCACTGGAAGCCCCCAAATGCACCACCCGTCTGATGTCGTCCACCTGGATGCCCATGCCGAATGCCTCTGTGGCCACCACACACCTGATGTGGCCATTGCCTGAAGTGAAGTCTGACAGAATGTGCTCCTAGGTCTCTGGGTCTGTCTACTTCTGTTATACTTCTTACAGAAGGGATTTTGAGGTACTCCTCTCAAAAGGATGTGAGCCCCTGTTAAACAGACAGACAGACAGACAAGTGGAAGAGGATTTAGGAATTTCAGATGAAATTTGGCAGAGTATGCTTCAGAGATACATTCTTCTTCTTCATATGTCTGAGACATGCTATAATACACTTTAAAATAGTCCTTCGGCTGCATTGGTCAAAGGCAAAATGATCCAAGTTTAGACCAGAAATGGTCTAAACTTGTGACCTATGTATTATAGCAGGCTCCTGCTACCTTATTTCACATGCTTTGGACATACATGAAATGTATTGATTTCTGTAAGTCCATTTCTGAGATGTTTTCCAAGGTACTGGAGAGGCCTATAGAACCTTCTGCGAATACATTTAAAAAGTCATTATTTTTTAGATAAGACTATACTAAATATTGATTCACGTCACCAAATAATTCATTAAAACACACTGTTTTTCAATGAAGGTCTACAGAATCCTCAGCAGCACTCTGTAGGGTAGCACCATGGTATAGCCAGCAGACCGCTAGCGTCTGTCCTCTGGGTACATTGACTTCAATACAAAAGCTAGTAGGCTCATGGTTCTCACCCCGTTCTATAGACTTACACAGTAGTTATGACAACTTCCCAGAGGTCCTCCAAACCGGTCAGAGCTCTTGCAGAATAAACTGACAGTTTGTCCAACATATCAAAGGATCACAGAATGAATCTAGTACTGAAAGCAAAAACTACAGCTAGCTATCACTGCAGTGCATAAAATGTGTTGAGTAGTTGACTCAAAGAGAAAGACTATTTGAAAAAAAAAATCAAAATTCAAAATTAAGGAAAGCGAGAGAGAGAGTGTATATTTTTTTTCACTTTCACTTACTTGGCTAGCTAGTTTAGCCTACTCAAACACCCGGCTTAAACAGAGAGGGAGGCTATGTTAGCTAGCTGGCTATGGCTATCCAACAGAGAGGGAGGCTATGTTAGCTAGTTGGCTATGGCTATCCAACAGAGAGGGAGGCTATGTTAGCTAGCTGGCTATGGCTATCCAACAGAGAGGGAGGCTATGTTAGCTAGTTGGCTATGGCTATCCAACAGAGAGGGAGGCTATGTTAGCTAGTTGGCTATGGCTATCCAACAGAGAGGGAAGCTATGTTAGCTAGTTGGCTATGGCTATCCAACAGAGAGGGAGCTATGTTAGGGAGGCTATCCAACAGAGAAGTTAGCTATGTTAGCTAGTTAGCTATGGCTATCCAACAGAGAGGGAGGCTATGTTAGCTAGTTGGCTATGGCTATCCAACAGAGAAGGAAGCTATGTTAGCTGGTTGGTTATGGCTATCCAACAGAGAGGGAGGCTATGTTAGCTAGTTGGCTATGGCTATCCAACAGAGAAGGAAGCTATGTTAGCTGGTTGGTTATGGCTATCCAACAGAGAGGGAGGCTATGTTAGCTAGTTGGCTATGGCTATCCAACAGAGAGGGAGGCTATGTTAGCTAGTTGGCTATGGCTATCCAACAGAGAGGGAGGCTATGTTAGCTAGTTGGCTATGGCTATCCAACAGAGAGGGAGGCTATGTTAGCTAGTTGGCTATGGCTGTCCAACACTGGAACTCTTCCAAATCAATGTAAGCTTTTGGTTTTATTATTGCCAAAGGGGTGTAACGGCTAAACTGTACACTGTACTGCACCGGGGTGTAACGGCTAAACTGTACACTGTACTGCACCGGGGTGTAACGGCTAAACTGTACACTGTACTGCACCGGGTGTAACGGCTAAACTGTACACTGTACTGCACCGGGGTGTAACGTCTAAACTGTACACTGTACTGCACCGGGGTGTAACGGCTAAACTGTACACTGTGCTGCACCGGTGTGTAAAGGCTAAACTGTACACTGTACTGCACCGGGGTGTAACGGCTAAACTGTACACTGTACTGCACCGGGGTGTAACGGCTAAACTGTACACTGTACTGCACCGGGGTGTAACGGCTAAACTGTACACTGTACTGCACCGGGTGTAACGGCTAAACTGTACACTGTACTGCACCGGGGTGTAACGGCTAAACTGTACACTGTACTGCACCGGTGTGTAAAGGCTAAACTGTACACTGTACTGCACCGGGGTGTAACGGCTAAACTGTACACTGTACTGCACCGGGGTGTAACGGCTAAACTGTACACTGTACTGCACCGGGGTGTAACGGCTAAACTGTACACTGTACTGCACCGGGGTGTAACGGCTAAACTGTACACTGTACTGCACCGGGTGTAACGGCTAAACTGTACACTGTACTGCACCGGGGTGTAACGGCTAAACTGTACACTGTACTGCACCGGGTGTAACGGCTAAACTGTACACTGTACTGCACCGGGTGTAACGGCTAAACTGTACACTGTACTGCACCGGGGTGTAACGGCTAAACTGTACACTGTACTGCACCGGGGTGTAACGGCTAAACTGTACACTGTACTGCACCGGGTGTAAACGGCTAAACTGTACACTGTACTGCACCGGGGTGTAACGGCTAAACTGTACACTGTACTGCACCGGGTGTAACGGCTAAACTGTACACTGTACTGCACCGGTGTAAACGGCTAAACTGTACACTGTACTGCACCGGGTGTAACGGCTAAACTGTACACTGTACTGCACCGGGTGTAACGGCTAAACTGTACACTGTACTGCACCGGGTGTAACGGCTAAACTGTACACTGTACTGCACCGGGTGTAACGGCTAAACTGTACACTGTACTGCACCGGTGTAAACGGCTAAACTGTACACTGTACTGCACCGGGGTGTAACGGCTAAACTGTACACTGTACTGCACCGGGGTGTAACGGCTAAACTGTACACTGTACTGCACCGGGTGTAAACGGCTAAACTGTACACTGTACTGCACCGGGGTGTAACGGCTAAACTGTACACTGTACTGCACCGGGGTGTAACGGCTAAACTGTACACTGTACTGCACCGGGGTGTAACGGCTAAACTGTACACTGTACTGCACCGGGGTGTAACGGCTAAACTGTAGCCTGTACTGCACCGGGGTGTAACTGCTAAACTGCTTGCTGCTGACTGTACACTGTACTGCATGATTGTAGTGGAGCTACGTTGACTATGACATGGCATGGATGTAGGGTGTGTGTAGAGGTTAGCGGGGTTTTTTTTTTGCCTGGTCAGAGACAGCTGATGTAAAGTCCACAAGGGAAGGGAAAAAGTGAGAGGAGAGCACGTAGATAGATGCGAGAAGGAATTATATATATGGAATTATATATATACAATGAGCTGTTTGTATGTGGCTGCTATGAAAGTGGACTTTGTTTGCGTGTAATCAGGGCTGTATTCATTGCACCAATTATTTTGAAAAACGATTCTTAAACGGAAGCAAACAGGACGAAACCGGATAAACATATCTAAACTTGTCCAATAGAAACTCTCGTTTGCAACTGTTAGACTAATGCTTACACCCTAGATCAGCTAGATGCAGGCAAGAGTGTGAAAGTCAGTATTGAATGTGTCGCTCTCTGTCACCTAGATGACTCAAAATACTATGGACCTGTAAACTTTGATTCAGGCTAGGTTGTAGCAACCTCATTATGGTTATAGGTTCAGGCGACTACATGATACTGTTATTTTCCCTATCGATGTTACATTGAACTGGGTGAATGGAATATGAATAACAGTCATCCAATATGTTGGAATAGAAATAAGGCCATGTTCATAAAAAATGTATAATCTCCCTAACTTTAACTGCACCAATGGGCCACTGCTTTGTTGTATTATTGGGAGTGGCACCACAGGATTCCCCTCTGGACAGGTATATCTTTTTATATTTCACCTTTATTTAACTAGGCAAGTCAGTTAAGAACAAATTCTTATTTTCAATGACGGCCTATTGGGGAACAGTGGGTTAACTGCCTTGTTCAGAAGCAGAACGACAGATTTGTACCTTGTCAGCTCGTGGATTTGACCTTGCAACCTTCCGGTTACTAGTCCAACGCTCTAACCACTGTCAGCCATTGGATAAAGGAAGTCATGGTCATCTCAAGCTAGAGAAAAGGCACTATTCCTTCAAATGATCTGCAATTCAATTGTATGATATCTGGCAACTTTTCTTATCTTTTGTAGAAAACATGGACCTAGATAATTTCACAACTGCATAAACTAACCCAAATTAGAATTGATATCACTATTTTGACTTTTATAGTATCTGTGTTTTTCATTATTTGATTATGTCACTTCCATTCTGTCATGCCTGTTTAATAAAAGTCTGGTATTCGGGTGGTGCTCTGTAGGAGCATGAGGGTTGGGGTGAGTTTTATGTGGTAACTTTGTGGCGCAGCTAATCATATACCGAGCACAACATAACGATTCTAAACAATATTAGTTGGTCGTGGTAATAATTAGACAAGAGATCGGTGAAATGTGTTTGATCATTACATACTGTGTGCCCACTATGTGTCTGGCCTCGAGCTCCAAACACTGCTGAACATCTTACACCACGGTACTCCATAAACAATGACATAGTACCTATGCATTCATTATCATTTCTAGGAGATTGTGACAGGATGAGAACAGTCACAGTCCCACTTGACAATAATTTGACAGTGGGAAAATTCTGGGTCATTTGGTTAATCAAACAGCAGAGGGAGACAAATCTCCAGAAAATAGCCCTGCAGCAATCGAGTGTAAAGGAGAAAGTGTGTTTCAGATTGTCCCCCTGCACCGGCTGTGATCTTAGTAGAATGACTCGCACAAAAACTAGAAAAGCATACCACAAAAACTGTGGCAAGCCCAATACAGTATAGGAACAGAGGGTTTGTAATGTTCTAGTTCAGTCAAAAGCCCCCAATTCTGTCTCAGCCTTTATTCCTGACCTCTCAATTACTGGCAAGCTGACTACCTCCTGACTGTGATGCCTAGGGTCAATACTAAAGGGGCACCTGTACTGTACTGTACCCAGGCATTCAATTGGGTTGCGCAGGGGGTGGAATCATCTATTCATCCATCCACCTACCAATCCATTTGATCCATCTGTCTGTCCATCCATCCATGCCCCTATCTATCCTAGCTGTGAGTTTACAGGTAAGCACGCCAGAGTTACAAAGACAATAGGATCATTGGTTGAAAGTGAAGTGAGTTTGTAATACCCCCAGTTCATCCATGTCCAAAGCCCTCACTCTCATCTCTCCCTCCCATCTCACTGCCCTCACTCATCTCCCTCCTATCTCACTGCCCTCACTCATCTCCCTCCCATCTCACTGCCCTCACTCATCTCCCTCCCATCTCACTGCCCTCACTCATCTCCCTCCCATCTCACTGCCCTCACTCATCTCCCTCCCATCTCACTGCCCTCACTCATCTCCCTCCCATCTCACTGCCCTCACTCATCTCCCTCCCATCTCACTGCCCTCACTCATCTCCCTCCCATCTCACTGCCCTCACTCATCTCCCTCCCATCTCACTGCCCTCACTCGCTCATCTCTCCCTTCCCCTCTCACTGCCCTCACTCGTCTCACTCTCTCATCTCTCCCTCCCATCTCACTGCCCTCACTCGTCTCACTCTCATCTCTCCCTCACTCCTATCACTCTCTCATCTCTCCCTCCCCTCCCCCTCTCACTGCCCTCACTCTCTCATCTCTCCCTCTCCCTCCCCTCTCACTGCCCTCATTCGTCTCACTCTCTCATCTCTCCCTCCCCCTCTCACTGCCCTCACTCGTCTCACTCTCTCATCTCTCCCTCCCATCTCACTGCCCTCACTGTCTCACTCTCATCTCTCCCTCACTCGTCTCACTCTCTCATCTCTCCCTCCCCTCCCCTCTCACTGCCCTCACTCCTCTCACTCTCTCATCTCTCCCTCCCCTCTCACTGCCCTCACTCCTCTCACTCTCTCATCTCTCCCTCCCCTCTCACTGCCCTCACTCGTCTCACTCTCTCATCTCTCCCTCCCCTCTTACTGCCCTCACTCGTCTCACTCTCTCATCTCTCCCTCCCCCTCTCACTGCCCTCACTCGTCTCACTCTCTCATCTCTCCCTCCCCCTGTATCTCCCCTATGCTTTGCCAACATCTATTCCTCACCTCATAATAAAGGAGAACCTCCCCAGCATGTTGTAATAGCCACTTTGATCTGCCACACCACAGGGCATGGTGAGTGATAGCTGTAATACACCACTTCTCTACAGTGCCTGTATTAGGGCCAGGCGAGTGAGCAGCGGTGACAGCAACAGCATAATATGAGTCCAAAATGGCACCCTATTCGCTACTACTTTTAGCCATGGCTCATAGGGCTCTGGTCAAAAGTGGTGTTCTATATAGGAGATAGGGTGTCATTTTAGATGTAGACTAAACTGTGCTGGAGTTTGCCTATCTGGGTTGATTAAAGGCCCAAAATCACAGTGTGACAGTGGCACACAAGTTTATTAGGGAGGTCTTGAAACGTTATATTAGTTTCAGAATGAAAATGTGGCTGGGGTATGTAAGAAAAAAGACCTATGGAACTAGTTACAGTTCATACTGTTGGAAACTGGTGTGGTGATAGTATTGCCATTATCTTCATTCTTTACTGTTTGCCCCTTGTAATAAATGAGATGATGATGACTGCATGATGATTGTTTATGATGATGATGATGATGGAAATCATGAGTATGATGATCATGATGATTATTAGGATAATGATCTGAATGATGATGATGGTGAGGAGGAGGATGATTGTTGTTATTATAGTTATTATTAATGTGACGAAGATGAATATTATGATCATCATGATGATGATAACGATGTTGAAATCTACTGAATAAACGTGAAGCTCGAACAAATTTGGCATAATCACGTACCACTATTCTCCTGTAGCCGATTCTCAAATCCATATTGGCGATGGGACGAGGGCGGCAATCAGCTGCGCAGCGCTCTAACTTTGTCCGGTCATTATTTGAGCTCCATATCGCTACTTCTCAGTCGCGCTACATTTAGAGCGAGAGAAAGAAGGAGAGAATTCAGACTTTTATTGTGACTCCGTAGTAGGCCACAGCACAACGGAATATTTAGTTGTTGTGTGCGAATTAGTTGTGTATCGATTTGATACATCATATTTGACTGCGAGTTTTGGTTGCGGTTCTGAAATCGGGGAGTGTCGCGCCGGGTGGAAATCAGGTTTGAGGAATCAGTGGGATATGTTGATTTGTACATGAGCGCAGCGCATTCTTCCGAAAGAAGGTAACATTATATATCTGTTACATCGTACTGTCATTCTGTCCAAATGTCTGTAAAATATTTGGTGCCTGTGAATGGTCTCTATCGCGCCACAGAATCAGTTTAACCAAGTGCAAGTTTATTATTTCAGCCTAAATATTGTTGTTGTTCTGGCATTTTATGTTTACAGAACACCGTTTACATTTAGAAATGCGCCGCGTCATTTTTTTGACACGGTAGACATTCTCTGTCGCTGTTGTCAATATCGTTATTATTTTAAATCCGTTTTATAGACACGTGAACTGCCTGCTATACTGCCTTAGACATCGCTGAACTGTGCCTTTAGAGCTACCCCTACCCTGCGGGAGCATCCTTCACTGTCTAGAATGAACTTTCGAGAAAGCGGGAGCCTATCTGACAAGTAGAATGAATTAGCTATAAATCAATAATTGGCCAATGCTATTTCCAGCGGAGGGAAGTGCTTCTCCTGGGATTCCATCCATGTAGCGGTTGTGCTGTTACATGTGTCAGTTATCCAACATATTTTCAGTACATCGTTATAATCACATTCATGCAATATTGAACCCTGATACCCAAAGAAACTACCTACCTAGTGTCATTCATAGTAGTTTACAGACGCACATAAACCAATATCTCTATTTTTTTTATAGGCTATACCATTCAATCTCAATCTGATTCCTTCTATTTAGGCTAATTTATACAATCTAACTTTATCATCGGTGACAGCTGATCGCCTATTCCTGTATTTTCACACATGTTTTTGCAACATCACTGTATTGTGTAAGTATTAGACTGGCCATAATAATATTTAGATTAGATGGGAAGAGCGGTGCACCTTCTGGGTTTTTGCCTTTCTCTCCCCTGTCTTGACACTGACTGAAACATGTGCTCCCTATCCCAGGCTGCACCTCACCAACACATAACAGCACGTTTAATCGCGGAGCTAAGATGAAACCACTCCTGTTCCTGCTCTGGGAGACTGGGCTAGCTCTCTCTCTGCTCTACTCGGCTGCACAGGTACGGTACCATTCACATGGTGGCATTTAAATAAAAGTTTGATTCAATTTGATATGGCACAGTGTTTCCGAAATTGTGGGTAGGGCCCGCTAATTGGACGAGGAGGCCACCCACTGTGGAATTGTAAAACGTAATGTAAAGTGTGATGCTTGTTCAACCCTGAAAAAGGCCCTGGGTTCCAGAACGTTGGTTCTGTTATAAATGATTGGGAGTCATGAAGGGTGCATCTCATTTGTATTTCCTTAATTCTTTGAGTCTGATGTCCTCACCTCCTTCTCAAAGCATGTTGGAGGAGAATGTCTGAGGGGAGAACCTCCCCACTGGGCACAGATGTCAGTTCAACGTTCCCTATGTAGTTTACACTACTAAGTAGTGCACAATATAGTTTACACTACTAAGTAGTGCACTATATAGGGAAAACGGTACCGTTTGGGACACACAGATGGTCACATCTCGAAGCTCTTGTTCCTGGCTATTTCAGCCTATACAGGTGTGTGGCTATTATTATAGATGTGTGTAGTACATATTATTATAGATGTGTGTAGTACATATTATTGTAGATGTGTGTAGTACATATTATTGTAGATGTGTGTAGTACATGTTATTGTAGATGTGTGTAGTACATATTATTATAGATGTGTGTAGTACATATTATTGTAGATGTGTGTAGTACATATTATTGTAGATGTGTGTAGTACATATTATTATAGATGTGTGTAGTACATATTATTATAGATGTGTGTAGTACATGTTATTGTAGATGTGTGTAGTACATATTATTGTAGATGTGTGTAGTACATATTATTGTAGATGTGTGTAGTACATATTATTGTAGATGTGTGTAGTACATATTATTGTAGATGTGTGTAGTACATATTATTGTAGATGTGTGTAGTACATATTATTGTAGATGTAGTACATATTATTGTAGATGTGTGTAGTACATATTATTGTAGATGTGTGTAGTACATATTATTATAGATGTGTGTAGTACATATTATTATAGATAGTGTGTAGTACATGTTATTGTAGATGTGTGTAGTACATATTATTGTAGATGTGTGTAGTACATATTATTGTAGATGTGTGTAGTACATATTATTGTAGATGTGTGTAGTACATATTATTGTAGATGTGTGTAGTACATATTATTGTAGATGTGTGTAGTACATATTATTGTAGATGTGTGTAGTACATATTATTGTAGATGTGTGTAGTACATATTATTGTAGATGTGTGTAGTACATATTATTGTAGATGTGTGTAGTACATATTATTGTAGATGTGTGTAGTACATCGCTATGGGACAGTTGGAGGATGTTCGTCTGCCTGGCTATGTGTCTATTTGGAGCCAGCTGAATTGAATGTCACCTCTCTTTATGAGGATCAACCCTCTAAAGCCCTAAGGTTGATATATATATATATATATATATATAGTGATTATAGTAGTGGGTTGTAGTGGTGTCTAATACACACACATAAACAGACACACGCACGCACGCACGCACGCACGCACGCACGCACGCACGCACGCACGCACGCACGCACGCACACACACACACACACACACACACACACACACACACACACACACACACACACACACAGGCTGCTGAGGGCCAGGTGATAACAGAGATCTGTTGGGCTCTGCCACTGAGTGGTGAGGCCTTTTTTTAGGATAAGGGATGCATCCCAAATGGGACACTGGTCAAAAGTAGTGCACTTTATAAAATAGGGTACCATTTGGCATGCAGACAAGGCTTGCTAGTTAACATGTAGTAAGCTAGTGTCTGAAAACAGATGGAGCACACTGAAACCTGAATCTGCCAGTTGACTGTGATGTTGGACATGCTGCTTTAGGCTTCTACAGGAGACCAAAATAGAGTTGGAAGTCTGTTTGATGATTTGTATGTATAACATGCTGGTATTGGTATTTACATGTTGTCTGTATGGAGTAAAGGGAATTACCCATAGACATTAGAATAACTTTGAGTCTCCTCTCCTCTCTAGTGTTGATTCAGTTTTCCCAATAGCCCAATGTAGGGCCCCTTTACAGCACTTGTAATTGTCTGGTTTCTGAAAGACGTGTCTGTCTTATAGGTCCAGTCCTGCATTTCATTTCTGTCTGTATGTGAGTGTAACACGTGGAGCCGTTGCGTGGGTAGTAAGTCAGAACAATGAAAGCCACCAGTGTCGTGAGGACAGGCGTGTCTGCTAAGGCTCTCTCCTAGTTCCCAGCCCTCTCACTCATCTGCTCATACAATTAGACCCTGAATCTGGTGCCTAACCTCTTAGTGACCACGGCCCTGACACACACACACACACCTGCACGCATGGACACACACAGACACACACATGGATGCAATAGACAACAAGGAATCCACAGAGTCCGACCAATTGGATCCTGGTCTAAGTGTGCAGCGCCCATCATTGTTGGCTCAATAACCCCCATTTTTTATTTAACATTGTTATCAGGAAATATTCCAAAAGTATGTTAATCAGTTCTTGTGCTACCCCTCCAGAAGGACGGGGATAGTAGTGATCTTCATAATTATCACCCCATTTCAAGGCTTCCTTTTCTAGATAAGATTATTGAATCCTTGGTAAATGTACAACTTTGCTCTTTTTTGTCTAAGAAATGAATTTTGAATGTAAACCTCACAGGGTTCAGGCCTGGACATAGCACTATTACAGCAACCACTCTAGTAGTTAATGATCTTGTCAATGCTTTACACACTACAATGAAATGTGCTGCTTTGTTTGTGGACCCGTCAAACACTTGATACTGTTGATCAGGCTATTTTATACGTTTTCCTCAATAGGCCTGAGCTCTGTCGCCTGTTCATGGTTTCAGGATTATCTTAGTGATAGAACTCAGGATGTTGTGATTGATGGGGTTAAGTCTGAATTTCTTGAAGTATGTAAAGGTGTACCACAGGGGTTGATTTTGGGTCCTGCTCTCTTCACTATCTACTGTATATACACACCATTGGTCAGTCTGTTAAAAATGGTGAACTTCATCTATATGCAGATGATAGTATTATGTCTGCTACTGCCCGACTTGATCTGACTGTTGATCTGACTGTTGATCTGACTGTTGATCTGACTGTTGACCTGACTGTTGATCTGGCTGTTGATCTGGCTGTTGATCTGGCTGTTGATCTGGCTGTGTATCTGGCTGTTGATCTGGCTGTTGATCTGAATGTTGATCTGGCTGTTGATCTGACTGTTGATCTGGCTGTGTATCTGGCTGTTGATCTGACTGTTGATCTGGCTGTGTCTAAACTACAGTCAGCTTTTAGAGCTATGCAGGAATCCCTTGCTAATTTAAAACATGAAAACTAAATACATACTGTTTTGAAACTCTCTCAGAATGTTTCAGATGACCTACATGTTCACTCTTTAGATGTTTCTCCAATCAAACGTGTTCCCGCATATAAATACTTATGTCTTTGAAATTTTAAAAACAAAGATGAACTGGTTAAGAAGCTGAGATTTAAAGTAGTCTTTTTCTACAGAAACAGATGGTGCCTTTCTCTCTTTTTCTATGCCGTAGGAAGCAGATCATTCTGTCAACCTTTTATCTGTTCTTGTTTATGCAGCTGCTACTACACTTAAACCTTTGGATATCATCTACCGTACTGCCCTTTGTTTTGTTACAGGTGAAGGTTTTAATACTCATCACTGTATCATCCTGTATCAAAAGGTTGGCTGGACTTGGCTAAAGACCCGTAGGTCTCTACATTACTCCCTTTTTGTTTACAAGGCCCAACTTCATAAACTTCCATCTTATCTAACTTTGCTTTTGAAGTATAGACACCTGAGTTGCCTAATCCATTCATGTGATTGGTTAACTGTTGAGGTTCCTAGGGTCTCCACAGAGCGAGGTAAATCTGCTTTTAGTGTTAATGCACCCTATTGTTCTGGTGCCGTTCTGATTGGGGACTTATTGTGGTGGAATGTCTTTTTTTTCTGGGTGATTTGTGATGTTTTATTTGTGCTTCCCATGACTGTATTTGAATGTGTATTTACAGTATATAGTTTGGGTATAATGTGTTGTTGTAAATACGGGGCGCATATGTACGCATGACTACTCTCACACACACACACACACACACACACACACACACACACACACACACACACACACACACACACACACACACACACACACACACACACACACACACACACACACACACACACACGTAGGCAGGCACATACACTCAGGTAGGCTTTCCCTCTCTCTCCTTCTCTCTTTCCCTCTCTCTCTCTTCTCTCTTTCTCTCACACACAGCTGCCAGGGGTCTTTCACCGGCCACACCTGTGGCTTAGCCTCCCTCTGTGACCAGTGGAACAGAGGCTCACACAGGCCCTGAGAGAGAGAGAGAGAGAGAGAGAGAGAGAGAGAGAGAGAGAGAGAGAGAGTATCCTAGGGAACAGATGGAGGGGAACACATTATATCAGCTGAGTGCTTTAGCAGATAGCATGTCCAGGTTTATTTGTAATTCTGTTGAGTTCATGTCTCCATAATATATCAGTTGTCCATTCCCCCACTTTATCTCACACACACACACACACACACACACACACACACACACACACAC
This sequence comes from Oncorhynchus nerka, assembly GCF_034236695.1. Lineage (NCBI taxonomy): Eukaryota > Metazoa > Chordata > Actinopteri > Salmoniformes > Salmonidae > Oncorhynchus > Oncorhynchus nerka. Next base: position 86,666,737 of record NC_088422.1, read on the forward strand.
ACACACACACACACACACACACACACACACACACACACACACACACACACACACACACACACACACACACACACACACACACACACACACACACACTCCAACTGTGCCTCTCTCTTAGCTGCATATCGCCCCAGTAATGAGTTAACTGCATAAAACGACGTGCTAAACTCCTTAAAGTCTCTTAAAAGTGCTGATTTCACCACATTTGTGATCACGTGTGGCTGTAAATACTGCTGCTGACAGGAGCAAGGGACACAGCTTGCTCAGTCAGAGCACCGGCCTCCAGAATGCTGCAGTGATTTGTGAGTTAGACCTCAAAACACTCCTCTTTCTCCCCTAAACACTGTTTTCCCGGACTCAGAGTAGCCCTTTCCTGCAGTCAATGACCAAAAGCGCCCTCTTTGGCCTCATGGGTGGAATGTTATTACTTTTTCATAATTTCATAATTATTGAAGATACTTTTTTTTACGACATCTGGTGTGTCAATGTCAAACAGTTTTGTTATATTTCAGTCTTCTGTGATCTATATAAATTGTAATATTGGGATGTTATACATTTCAACTCTATATCTGACATGGTACATTTTTATTTTTTATTTTTTATTAGTCCATAACCATGTGTGTGAGGTGTATACTTTTGTTTCAAAGTAGATTTGCTTAACACTACAAATAATCTCTCTGTGTGGCCCTGATTTAGCCCACTGCAGTAATTGAAGAAGGCATCTATTTATCCTTCAAAAGTTTAACTCATTAACAAAAAAAAGAACAGACTAATTACGGATGGTCTGTTGCCGGTCAACGTATGAGCCCCATACCGTCTTGGGCTCAATGTTAGTCTCCATTTTTTACGGAATTCGTGACTGATACAACATCTCTGAATCTCTGTGGCCCGCTGTAATCTACTCCTGACCTGTACTATAATGTAAACTCAATGGAGAAGGTCCACTGAAATTGTTTTTCTGTTGAAGCGTGAGGGAAAGATTCAACTTGGTGGTGGAATGTCTTGGGCATTGGACAGTAGAGCCAGCCAGTCAGCCAGATAGCCAGTCAGTCAGGTCAAATGAGGATTAGTAGGGTGGAGGGTTATGGGGGCTGTAGTTAGAGAAGGGTGGGGAGTTATGGGGGCTGTAGTTAGTAGGTACATGCTTGGCTGGGTGTCCGCCTGGATTATGACAAGCAGATGTGGGATTAGACTCACGCTTGATTGGCTTTTATTGTTGCTGTGGTTTTCTAGAGGTGCTGTAAGACTTAGAGCTCTGCTTTCCTCCTCTTCAATTTCTCTCTTTCTCTCGATCTCTCTCTCGATCTCTCTCTCTCTCCTTCTTTCAGTGTCACTCTTTCTCTCTGTCTCTATCTCTCTATCCCCCCTTTCTCTCTCTCTGTAACCCCTTTCCTGTCTCTGTCTTTGTCTTTCCTGTATCTCTCCCTTCCCCTCTTTCTCCCTGTCTCTATCTCTCTATCCCCCCTTTCTCGCTCTCTGTAATCTCTTTCCTGTCTCTGTCTTTGTCTTTCCTGTATCTCTCTCTCTCTCCCTCCCCCTCTTTCTCTCTCTCTGCCTCAGACTCCAGAGGTTACTGAGTACAAAAGTTCACTACTGGTATTGCTGTTAGTCAGGCATCCATTTTGACAGATTTAGCTCAGGTCAACAGGTCAACACTTTGTTGTTGTGTTCATTGGCAACAGAAAATAGTGAGAAGACTGTGTGTGTGTGTGTGTGTGTGTGTGTGTGTGTGTGTGTGTGTGTGTGTATAGACTCAGGAATAGAAGAATAGATGGTAGAGGTCGACCGATTAATCGGAATGGCCGATTAATTAGGGCCAATTAATTAGGGCCGATTTCAAGTTTTCATAACAATCGGAGATCTGTATTTTTGGACGCAGATTTTGCAGATTACATTTTTATTTTTTATTTTTTTATTTTTTTTACATCTTTATTTCATCTTTATTTAACTAGGCAAGTCAGTTAAGAACACATTCTTATTTTCAATGACGGCCTAGGAACAGTGGGTTAACTGCCTTGTTCAGGGGCAGAACGACAGATTTGTACCTTGTCAGCTCAATCTTGCAACCTTACGGTTAACTAGTCCAACGCTCTAACCACCTGCCTCACGAGGATCCCGCCTGTTACGCGAATGCAGTACGAAGCCAAGGTAAGTTGCTAGCTAGCATTAAACTTAATCAATAATAATCACTAGTTAGAACTACACATGGTTGATGATATTACTAGTTTATCTAGCGTGTCCTGCCTGGCATATAATCGATGCAGTGCGCATTCGCTAAAAAGGACTGTCGTGGCTCCAACGTGTATCTAACCATAAACATCCATGCCTTTCTTAAAATCAATACACAGAAGTATATCTTTTTAAACCTGCATATTTAGCTAAAAGAAATCCAGGTTAGCAGGCAATATTAACCAGGTGAAATTGTGTCACTTCTCTTGCGTTCATTGCATGCAGAGTCAGGGTATATGCAACAGTTTGGGCCGCCTGGCTCATTGCGTACTAATTTGCCAGAATTTTACGTAATTATGACATAACATTGAAGGTTGTGCAATGTAACAGCAATTTTTAGACTTAGAGATGCCATCCGTTAGATAAAATACGGAACGGTTCCGCATTTCACTGAAAGAATAAATGTTTTGTTTTCGAGATGATAGTTTCCGGATTTGACCATATTAATGACCTAAGGCTCGTATTTCTGTGTGTTATTATGTTATAATTAAGTCTATGATTTGATAGAGCAGTCTGACTGAGCGATGGTAGGCAGCAGCAGGCTCGTTAGCATTCATTCAAACAGCACTTTCGTGCGTTTTGCCAGCAGCTCTTCGCCGTGCTTCAAGCATTGCAATGTTTATGACTTCAAGCCTATCAACTCCCGAGATGAGGCTGGTGTAACCGATGTGAAATGGCTAGCTAGTTAGCGACGTGTGCGCTAATAGCGTTTCAAACGTCACTTGCTCTGAGACTTGGAGTAGTTGTTCCCCTTGCTCTGCATGGGTAACGCTGCTTCGAGGGTGGCTGTTGTCAATGTGTTCCTGTTTCGAGCCCAGGTAACGGCGAGGAGAGGGATGGAAGCTATACTGTTACACTGGCAATACTAAAGTGCCTATAAGAACATCCAATAGTCAAAGGTATATGAAATACAAATCGGATAGAGAGAAATGGTCCTATAATACCTATAATAACTTCAACCTAAAACTTCTTACCTGGGAATATTGAAAACTCATGTTAAAAGGAACCACCAGCTTTCATATGTTCTCATGTTCTGAGCAAGGAACTTAAACGGGAGCTTTCTTACATGGCACATATTGCACTTTTACTTTCTTCTCCAACACTTTGTTTTTGCATTATTTGAACCAAATTTAATATGTTTAATTATTTATTTGATGCTAAATTGATTTTATTCACTTGAATAAGTGTTCATTCAGTATTGTTGTAATTGTCATTATTACAAATACATTTAAAAAATTGTCCGATTAATTGGTATCTGCTTTTTTTGGTCCTCCAATAATCGGTATCAGTATCGGCGTTGAAAAATCATAAGCGGTCGACCTCTAATAGACGGGCACATGGCTATTATCTCCCTCTGACGATGGTGTTGGGGTAACAGCTACGTAATCACAGGGTGTTCTTCTTGGAGCCTTCCTGACATCAACACCTTCTCTCTGTAGTGGAGGGAGACTCAAAACACTCAGAGGGTATTAACACTGCTAACGCGTTTTCTCCAAAGACTACTTTCTGGTGAGCAGGTATCCACGTTGTTGCACCACAGAGATTTTCATTGCAATCCAGTGAAGGATACACAGTATGTGTGCTAGAGACTGTAGCTGCCCTGTAGGCAGAGGAGGGTGGGGTGGGAGTGGTGTTCCCATGGCTCCTGTTTGGATACAGAGGGGTTAAGGGGGCACACAGTAACCACATTGTGTTTGAACAGCTGTCTGTTACAAACAACAGACTGAGTGATGACAGGAAGTCACCTGGGAGGTCAACAGGAAGAGGAAGTGGTCAGGGGTAGATTTGATGTCACTCTATACTGTGATAAAGGCACAAAGGAGAAATGCCTTTCACAATAAAAACCATGGAAATCCCTGAGGGAGATGGTCTCTGTGTGTGTTATAGAGGGAATAGTATGTTAACTTGTTATTATCCATTAATGCAGGTTTTCACAGCAGTCCCAGCGTGAATCTCCCTATATCAACCCCTCCCTCCCTCCCTCTCTTTCTCTCAACATGTCCCTCCCTCCCTCTTTTTCTCTCAACATGTCAACCTCTCCAGCCCTCCGTCCCTCCCACTTTTTCTCTCTACATGTCAACCTCTCCCTCCCACTTTTTCTCTCAACATGTCAACCTCTCCCTTCCTCTCTACCTCTTTTCCTCAACATGGGAGGAAACTCACTGATGAGGAGATTTAGCAGTTCACAGAAACATCATGTGTGCTGTTAGCTGACTCTGTTGTGACTCTTATCTTTGTTTGGGTGGATTCTACCATGGGTTCATGGTATTGCACTGGGGCCATAAGACCGACTCTTTATAGTAGGGGTACACTTGGTGTAGTGGGTGTGTTTGGGTGTAGTGTGTTGTTGATTCACCACACGTGTGTGTGTTAGTCTACAGTGTATTTGTGTGTTACTGTGCAAGCTTGGAGTGTGTTGTCAATCTTGTGCTGAGGCCCCTAACACCACAATTCAGTGTTAGCGTGTTGTCAATCTTCTACAGGGGCCCATATAACCCAATTTTGAAGCCCTTGGATGCTATCCATCTTTGATTCTGCCATGCAAACTGCCCTGGCAGCCACAGGCACCAGTCCTTCACAAATTGGACTCCATTAGATCCTTGCAGGCGATAGCATTAGCGCTAGCGTCGTCGCTAACCAGTCTCTCAGTGTCAATCATTAGCATGGATTTCACAGCTCTGTTCAAAGGGGAAACCCAAAACCCTGGCGCAGGATGACAATAGTAAGTGCAATCTGGAGTACAATCTGGAGTAATGTAATTTTGACCATGTGGCTGGGCTAATGACGGCGGCTAGCCTAGCGTGTCTTAGCGTGTTTTGTGTTATCGCCGTTGTCCAGTTTGGCTCCTGTTTATTTTTCGGTAGTGGATTCATTACGTCTTGGAATGTCGTTATCAAGACGAGTCTTGCCGGTGAATTTCCTTTCTGTGGTTTATTATTGATATTACTCCAGCTCCGGCTGACTCTCTCTCACAGCTGTATGTGTGCCTGCGTGTGTGCATGTGTGTATGTGCGTGCATGTGTACGTACGTGTGTGTGTTTCAGCCATCCATTTAGTAAAACTCTTTCCTGGCCAGGAACAAAATCATTTTCACGTGTGGGTGTTATTAAAGGGACAGTGCAGTCAATTCTCCTGTTTTTTAATGATATTTCCACACGTGAAAATTATGGCAATGCACTTTTAGTGTAAGAGCTTTAAGAAGAAAAACACCTGGAATTTTAGCCTGTTCAGAGGGGAGGGAATTTTTGACCCACAGCATGACATCACAATCACACCTGATTATTCTGATTATTTGCATATGTGTCCTCCTACATTAAAGGGGTAAGCAAGCGGGGTAGCCTGTTAAACTCTGAGTGGTTGTTTTGGACGATGTACAGTACACCTGTGGTACCCACTCTGTTCATTTCAGTCAGTAAATAGAAAGTGACATATCATTTAAAAGCTACAGCACTTGTCTTTTTGGAAATGAAACCCAAACCTTACTACTGGCAATGCCATAAGAATGCCCCCCCCCCCCTCCTTCATATTCATAGAGTATGCAATTTAGGTCAAGTCACGAAAAGTGCAAAAATGTTGCATGCATGGAAAATGCCATTTGGGGTGCCATGTGGGACACAGATTGCTTTTACATCTTGTGGTGGAACAGCTAACACACCAGCTGCCTGTGGGCCCTGGTCAAATATAGTGCCCTATATAGGGAATAGAGTGACATCTGGGACTCAGCAAAGAACTATGAACTCTGGAGGATAGCAAACTAATGTTCCCTAATAAAAGACACATAGTGAAGGGATGCGAGGCAGAGGTAGTGGTTCTCACATACTGTTTGTAGGGCTTGTGTATGGATCAGTGGGTGAGGAGGTGTAGCTGTTCAAAGTAGATTAGCTAACTCCCTCTCTGCCTGTTTATTGAAATATCTGCCCAAGTCTGTTTCTCAACCTCCGATCTGTGGACAGTTTATGTCCCAGGGATGGTACTCATCGGTCCCTCAGATGGTAGACTGACAATCTCTATACTTGTTACAGTGAGGGAAAAAAGTATTTGATCCCTTGCTGATTTTGTACGGTTGCCCACTGACAAAGAAATAATCAGTCTATAATTTTAATGGTAGGTTTATTTGAAGAGTGAGAGACAGAATAACAACAAAAAAAATCCAGAAAACGCATGTTAAAAATGTTATACATTTATTTGCATTTTAATGAGGGAAATCAGTATTTGACCCCTCTGCAAAACATGACTTAGTACTTGGTGGCAAAACCCTTGTTGGCAATCACAGAGGTCAGACGTTTCTTGTTGTTGGCCACCAGGTTTGCACACATCTCAGGAGGGATTTTGTCCCACTCCTCTTTGCAGATCTTCTCCAAGTCATTAAGGTTTCGAGGCGTTTGGCAACTCGAACCTTCAGCTCCCTCCACAGATTTTCTATGGAATTAAGGTATTGAGTCTGGCTAGGCCACTCCATGACCTTAATGTACTTCTTCTTGAGCCACTCCTTTGTTGCCTTGGCCGTGTGTTTTGGGTCATTGTCGTGGATTTCAATTTATAACATTTTTGACATGTGTTTTTCTGGATTTTTTTGTTATTCTGTCTCTCACTGTTCAAATACACCTACCATTACAATTATAGACTGATCATTTCTTTGTCAGTGGGCAACCGTACAAAATCAGCAGGGATCAAATACTTTTTTCCCTCACTGTATGTAAATGCCTCCTCCAAGAAGAAAATACCCTTGCAGGTAGGGTTGTACATTTTGGGGAATATTCAGAGGTGGAAACTTTCCCTGGGAATTAACAGAAATGAATGTTAATACCATTTAAATGTTGTTGTTTTTTTGCATTGGATATATTTACCATATCATATAGAGACCGACACATAAACCTTTTACCTTACCATAAGTAGACATAATTTCAAATGATTAAATCCTTACAATAGAAATAAAAACAACAATTTTGTTACGAAATGAACTTTAATTAAATGAGTTGACTCTTCACATTGGTGATTTCACTGAACAACAAAAGAAAGGGAATATTGAATGAACCCCAATGATCCATCGCATCTCCCAAAAATGTTTTCAACATACATCTGTAAAATGATGAACTACAACTTTGGTTGTCTTCCTCAGGCTTCTCCCTGGACCTCCTCAATGTCCACCTCTTGAACATCAGACTCTGAGACCTCATCTTCACTGTCACTTTCCAACCTTGTTGAGGATGGCTCATTGTCAGGCTCAAAAAGCCTCAAATTTGCCTGGATGGACACCAATTTTTCAACCCTTGTATTGGTCAGCCTGTTGCGTGCTTTGGTGTGTGTGTTCCCAAACAAGGACCAGTTGCGCTCTGAGGCGGCTGATGTTGGTGGGATTTGGATGATGATGGAGGCAACACGGGAAAAGAGCCTCAGATCCACAAAGTCCCTTCCACCAGGTGGCTGATGACTGCCTTCAGCTCATCTGCAATGTAAAGACTGGTATGTTTGTTGTCCCTTGTGTCTGTGCTCTTGTAGAATACTGGTTGAGGGGTGGAGATGATGTAGTTAATTATTCCTTGCCCACGAACATTCAACCTCTCATCAGAGATTATTGCAATACAGTCCGCTTTCTCTATGATTTGCTTGACCTTCACTTGAACTCTGTTGAACTCTGCATCCTGCAAATGTGTAGATAAAGCATGTCTGGTTGGAGGGGTGTATTCTGGGAAAAGAACATTCAGAAATCTCTTCCAATACACATTGCCTGTGAGCAGAGCAGAGCAGAGGTGAACCAGTTGCATATACAGCTCGAGCAAGATATTCATCAGCATTTCTCTGACTACGTTCCTCCATTGAGTCAAAAAAACTTCTGATTCCAGGAGGACCATGAGCTGTTGCTATTGATAAGGTGTCTGATTCATCATTTTCACCTTGAATAGAAGTAGAGGGACTTTTGTCAGAGGTTGCTTGTTGTGAGCACTGAGGGAACTTTATGCACTTGGCCAGATGATTCTGCATCTTTGTTGCATTCTTCACATATTATTTGCCACAGTATTTGCAAATGTAGACAGCTTTTCCTTCTACATTAGCTGCAGTGAAATGTCTCCACACATCAGATAGTGCCCGTGGCATTTTCCTGTGAAGATTAGAAAAAAAAAGTTTTTTTTTTCCATGTACAGATAAATAGTTAAGCAGATAGATTTAACAACTTTCTTTATAAGATAAATGTTTTAAAATGAAACATGTATGGAAACAGCTGAATTAACACTCATCAGTTAGCAGGTTCAAACAAGTTAAAATCCACATGGTAGCAAAAACTAACTAGCAAAAATTGTTAACAAGTTAGAAATCATTTCAACACACTTTGCTGTAGGCTACTATTTACTAGATAACAAAAAATCATGTCATATAAAATATATTCACCCCACCCAGTATTGTAATCAAAACTTACCAGAAAGCATGTAGTCCTTGGCTTAGACAGTGTAGTAGTGTGGGTTCAATAGCATCTCATTAGTGTGCAAGATTTTGAGAATAAGCTGTACATGTGATGGAAGAGTGTACTGCACATGTGATGGAAGAATGCACTGTGCATGCAGAGGGTTGTAATTCCATTGAATTTGGGATAATTTAACCAAAATATGCCACAAGACCTAGAATTGCCTTATGTGTATCCCACAAAAAGGTTCACTGTTATAAGCAATATTTTGGGGAACATTTCCCGGAAAGTTTCCAACCCTTTGCAACCCTACTTGCAGGTCTCTGCTATAGAAGAGTTATTACAGCACATCTAGTATGGTACTAAACTAGGCTGCTCTGCTCTGCCTGCTCCCTCATCTTCTCTCTAATGCAGGTTCAATGTCAGCAGCCCTGGTATTTGAGCCAAAGCTGAAGAGTGAAAAGATCACTTTCTGTCCTCACACCTCAGGCACCAGTCACCTCTTCACCCCACAGCTGAACCTCTACTGAGGACTGCTCAATGACCAACCCTGTGGCCTGCATGGGCCAATGTGTGTGTGTGTGTGTGTGTGGTGTGTGTGGTGTGTATGTGAGGTGTGTGTGTGTGTGTGTGGTGTGTATGTGAGGTGTGTGTGTGAGGAGCAAGTCACAGGCTTGCGTGAAAGACTCTTTCATTCACATGGACAGTGTGTCCATTCAGTCTCCTCTCAGCTGCAAACACACTGACTCCATTTCCACTCTGGGTTCTCTGCCAATCAGCTGGTTGGAATCTGTTTCTCTCTCCTCTCTGTCACTGTCTATCTGATTTATCTCACTCTACCCCCCCCCCCCCTCCCCCCACCGATTCCACCGATTCGGCCACGTATGCAATCTCCAGAATGATTAAATCAATGATATAAAGTTACAGTTGCACTTCAGTTTATGTGACAAAATAACAAAGTATACTGTAGATAATCATTGTACCATCTAAACTGCTGTGAAGTATATTTTCCATAACCAAAAATATTGTTAATTCAGCTGCTTGAAGCTGGTGTACAAAACAGAAAGTAAATCATGCAAAAACAAAATGGGAAGCATGGAAATGGCACACGTAGAACATATCTACCGCTACTTAGACTTGCTTTTAAGTAGAATGATAGATCTATAACTCAATTTCTATGTGAATTTGGTTGGTGTTTCCAAAAAGTTATATATTGCCACTTTAAAACTTCTAAATGAACATTTTAAAGAAGTATCATCATGTAGAATAGAATAGAACTGTATTATTCCCACAACTAACAATCAGCACAGAACACACATTTGGGAGGAGCACAGCGTAGGGCGTCATTACAGAAAGCAAACATTTTAATAACAGTTTTGATTTAAATTGATCAAAGTCAACAACAAAAAACTACATATATATATATATATATTATAGGGATGTAAAATAAATAAAAAATAGAGTTAATCGCAGGATTTGCAATGTTCAAATTCTTAATTTGCTCGAATTAAACTGTAATTTAAGGTTTTCTTACAAAAAAAGCATTAAAAGAATATTGACGTCCTGAATTTTTCTAAAGTGATGGTTAGCAACATTAGGTAAATTGAGAAAGCACACTTTCGTTAACCTCAATGTCAACTTGTTTTTAGTTTGCTTTGTTGGTTTTAAGCTGTATATATTATGTATTTGGGATGTTTTCAGTGTATTTTGAGTGCTTTCAGACAATGCAAGTTATCGCGTAAAAAAAAAATGATGCACAGAAATTACAAGAAGTTCATTTGAGTTGTGTGATTAACCCTAATTATTTATGGTAATTCTTAATATTTTTTCCCCAATGATAGTTTCCCCCTCATTTGATCGACACATGTCCCTCAAACCTTTATAATCCGATTGTCATAGGGTTGGATGGGATGCCTCATGATATCACTCTCGCCTGAGGCCTTTAGTCCAAACTGGTATCTGTATCACCCTGTTCACCCTGTAGCCTGTTCTGCAGGACAACTTTGTCTTTGGTTTTTGGAATGTCTTTGCATATCCATGCTCTGTAGTCAGATCTAGGTTAGGTGTGGAGTAGATGCCTCTCCTATCAACTTTCCCTCTTCCCCCTGGTACCCAGATCTTTCCGTTAAATGTGACGGGCCATGGTGCGACACACGCCATCAAACCTCTTCCTCTTTGGTTCACACTCCATTAACATTCCCTGCTATTGGTCCATCTCTCATAACAACCATCCATCACGGCGATAGTGACAGGAAGTGTTACCTTGGTGAGGGAAGCATTCTGGAATCTGTGGATGTCTGAGCTATTTGCCTCTGGAGAGATGAGCTAGAGATGACGTAGCGCTCTGAAGGGATGCCAGTCGGGAGTACAGATCAGGAATACCACACTTCCAGCAGGGCATTAACGTGGGAAAACAGCAGGGCTTTGTTCAACAGGGCACAACGTTGTGCAACGTTCAGTTGAATGAAAAAGGTTGTTGAAGAACATTGCGATTATAGCGGCTCGGGGGGCGAGGGCAGGGCCGTGCACAGACCTTTCAGGGGCAGATGCTCAAAATGAACCCCCCCCCGCTTAAAAAAAATGAATACATTTATAATTAATTCGAAATTCATAACAAACCAGATTTTTTGTTGTTGCATTGCATATTTATTTCTGCAACAACACTCACTCATCATCACAAAGTGTAAGCGATCTAGTTACAGTGCCTCCTAAAGACATGATTGACATGGGGAAAAGAGGGTGGGCTATCAGCTGATCATTGATGTTGTTGATTGATGTAAATATGCTACTTAGTTATCTCCATTTATTTGACTGATTGTGATGTACCTCTCTATGTGTTTCTGCCTCTCTCTGCTGCGCATCAGCCAACCAAACTATTGATGTAGGCTAAATGGGGGGGGGGGCAAACTTGACAATGACTTGCGGGCAGTGGGTTCCGAACAACAATAAAAAAGAGCTATACAAAAAAGTCCTAACACCACAAAAAGGGCACTTTGGAGACAGGACGGGCAAAGGGTCATGTGCTCTGCACAGGTAGAGCCTGTCTGGGCACGTGCCTGGGTCCGTGTGTACTGCAGCTGCTGCACAAGTTTTTCAATTCCAAATGGTGACACTCTCATATGGTCACACCCTGCTACACCCAACAAACCGTCATGGAAGTAGCAAATTGTTTAATGAACTGAATGCGTTCCCTCTTCCAAAGTTTCTCCCAGAGTTTCCCACAGACATTCATGTCAGAATTACTCATAGACTGTCTACATGGCAGCTTCAGAGACTTATGCTTCGTAGTCGAGGGGCAGTGTTTCCCTTGAAGAAGCCTTCTGGGCAGCAACAATTTCCATGGAAACCAGTTGAAACCAAAGTATTTCAGGTGGGGGGAGATAGATATGACTTTGAAGAGGTCAACACCTCTAAATAATGGTTTCTTCCAAGAGGTGCTCTTTACATTTTCTTAAACTCAGGGGGCGGCTTTAGTTTAGCTTTCAACTTCGTTCTGATAAGCAACTGGATATAATTGGAACGCTTTGAACTCTTAACAGCACTGTTATTAATACTGTGTGTGTACTCCCCCTAAAGCTTACCCTCTCTGAACAGCACTGTTATTAATACTGTGTGTGTACTCCCCCTAAAGCTTACCCTCTCTGAACAGCACTGTTATTAATACTGTGTGTGTACTCCCCCCTAAAGCTTACCCTCTCTGAACAGCACTGTTATTAATACTGTGTGTGTACTCCCCCTAAAGCTTACCCTCTCTGAACAGCACTGTTATTAATACTGTGTGTGTACTCCCCCTAAAGCTTACCCTCTCTGAACAGCACTGTTATTAATACTGTGTGTGTACTCCCCCTAAAGCTTACCCTCTCTGAACAGCACTGTTATTAATACTGTGTGTGTACTCCCCCTAAAGCTTACCCTCTCTGAACAGCACTGTTATTAATACTGTGTGTGTACTCCCCCTAAAGCTTACCCTCTCTGAACAGCACTGTTATTAATACTGTGTGTGCTTACCCTCTCTGAACAGCACTGTTATTAATACTGTGTGTGTACTCCCCCTAAAGCTTACCCTCTCTGAACAGCACTGTTATTAATACTGTGTGTGTACTCCCCTAAAGCTTACCCTCTCTGAACAGCACTGTTATTAATACTGTGTGTAAAGCTTACTCTGAACAGCACTGTTATTAATAGTACTTAGCTTACCCTCTCTGAACAGCACTGTTATTAATACTGTGTGTGTACTCCCTGTTATTAATACTGTGTGTGTACTCCCCTAAGCTTACCCTCTCTGAACAGCACTGTTATTAATACTGTGTGTGTACTACCCCCCTGAAAACTGTTATTAATACTTACCCTCTCTGAACAGCACTGTTATTAATACTGTGTGTGTACTCCCCTAAAGCTTACCCTCTCTGAACAGCACTGTTATTAATACTGTGTGTGTACTCCCCTAAAGCTTACCCTCTCTGAACAGCACTGTTATTAATACTGTGTGTGTACTCCCCTAAAGCTTACCCCTCTGAACAGCACTGTTATTAATACTGTACTAAAGCTTACCCCTCTGAACAGCACTGTTATTAATACTGTGTGTGTTAAAGCTTACCCTCTCTGAACAGCACTGTTATTAATACTGTGTGTGTACTGAACAGCACCCCTAAAGCTTACCCTCTCTGAACAGCACTGTTATTAATACTGTGTGTGTACTCCCCTAAAGCTTACCCTCTCTGAACAGCACTGTTATTAATACTGTGTGTGTACTCCCCCTAAAGCTTACCCTCTCTGAACAGCACTGTTATTAATACTGTGTGTGTACTCCCCCTAAAGCTTACCCTCTCTGAACAGCACTGTTATTAATACTGTGTGTGTACTCCCCCTAAAGCTTACCCTCTCTGAACAGCACTGTTATTAATACTGTGTGTGTACTCCCCTAAAGCTTACCCTCTCTGAACAGCACTGTTATTAATACTGTACCCTCTCTGAACAGCACTGTTATTAATACTGTGTGTGTACTCCCCTAAAGCTACCCCTCTAACAGCACTGTTATTAATACTGTGTGTGTACTCCCCTAAAGCTTACCCTCTCTGAACAGCACTGTTATTAATACTGTGTGTGTACTCCCCCTAAAGCTTACCCTCTCTGAACAGCACTGTTATTAATACTGTGTGTGTACTAAAGCTTACCCTCTCTAACAGCCCCTAAAGCACTGTTATTTACCCTCTCTGAACAGCACTGTTATTAATACTGTGTGTACTCCCCTAAAGCTACCCCTCTAACAGCACTGTTATTAATACTGTGTGTGTACTCTCTTAACAGCACTGTTATTAATACTGTGTGTGTACTCCCCTAAAGCTTACCCTCTCTTAACAGCACTGTTATTAATACTGTGTGTGTACTCCCCTAAAGCTTACCCTCTCTGAACAGCACTGTTATTAATACTGTGTGTGTACTCCCCTAAAGCTTACCCTCTCTGAACAGCACTGTTATTAATACTGTGTGTGTACTCCCCCTAAAGCTTACCCCTCTCTTAACAGCACTGTTATTAATACTGTGTGTACTCCCCTAAAGCTTACCCTCTCTGAACAGCACTGTTATTAATACTGTGTGTGTACTCCCCCTAAAGCTTACCCTCTCTGAACAGCACTGTTATTAATACTGTGTGTGTACTCTGAACAGCACTGTTATTAAAGCTTACCCTCTCTGAACAGCACTGTTATTAATACTGTGTGTGTACTCCCCCTAAAGCTTACCCTCTCTTAACAGCACTGTTATTAATACTGTGTGTGTACTCCCCCTAAAGCTTACCCTCTCTTAACAGCACTGTTATTAATACTGTGTGTGTACTCCCCCTAAAGCTTACCCTCTCTGAACAGCACTGTTATTAATACTGTGTGTGTACTCCCCTAAAGCTTACCCTCTCTGAACAGCACTGTTATTAATACTGTGTGTGTACTCCCCCTCCCCTGAAAAGCTTACCCTCTCTGAACAGCACTGTTATTAATACTGTGTGTACTCCCCTAAAGCTTACCCTCTCTGAACAGCACCTAAAGCTTACCCTCTCTGAACAGCACTGTTAAGCTTACTCCCCTAAAGCTTACCCTCTAACAGCACTGTTATTAATACTGTGTGTGTACTCCCCTAAAGCTTAAACCCTCTCTGAACAGCACTGTTATTAATACTGTGTGTGTACTCCCCCTAAAGCTTACCCTCTCTGAACAGCACTGTTATTAATACTGTGTGTGTACTCCCCCTAAAGCTTACCCTCTCTGAACAGCACTGTTATTAATACTGTGTGTGTACTCCCCCTAAAGCTTACCCTCTCTTAACAGCACTGTTATTAATACTGTGTGTGTACTCCCCCTGAAAAGCTTACTCCCCCTAAAGCCTCTCTTAACAGCACTGTTATTAATACTGTGTGTGTACTCCCCCTAAAGCTTACCCTCTCTGAACAGCACTGTTATTAATACTGTGTGTGTACTCCCCTAAAGCTTACCCTCTCTGAACAGCGAAGTAGATAAGATGGTCCATCCATAATGCCAAGCTAGGCCAAAGGGGTCCAAAGTGGTCCCAATTGGGCCAAGTCGGGCCTTGTTGAAATCTATGGTTCTGTTGTGGGATTTTCTTTTGGGTCCAGCCAGCCCTTCAGTACCCTTAGTAGTACCCTTTCAAGTGTTCTTTCTAGGGGAATTGGATTTTTGTCGTGATGTGTGTCTTAATTGTCCCAGGAAGAAAGCTGTGATTATTTGGCTGTGTATACACACACACTCACGCACTGATACACAAACACACACGCACTGACACACACACGCACTGACACACACACACGCACACACACACACACACACACACACACACACACACACACACACACACACACACACACACACACACACACTGACACTCTCTCTCTCTCTCTCTCTCTCTCTCTCTCTCTCTCTCTCTCTCTCTCTCTCTCTCTCTCTCTCTCTCTCTCTCTCTCTCTCTCTCTCTCTCTCTCTCTCTCTCTCTCTCTCTCTCTCTCTCTGATGTTTCAAAAACACATTCTATTTAGATCTTCAAAAATGACCATTCACGGGTATTGTGGAATCAGTGTGTGTGTGTGTGTCAGTACAGGTTAAATCAAGATATTGTCCTACGAAGAAATGACCATTCATGGGTATCGTGGAATCAGAGTGTGCGGGTGTGTGTGTGTGTCAGTACAGGTTAAATCAAGATATTGTCCTGTGAAGAAAGGACCATTCATGGTAAAACATTTGTTGGGGGGTGACTCTGTGACTGGGATCACCAGTGGTGTGCTGGAGCTGAACAGATTAGTGTGTGTGTGTGTTTGTATATATGTGTGTGTGTTTTGTATGAATAGAGATGTTATTGTTCCTACTCTACTGCCTCTGAGGGTGAAAATAGACTTTTACACAATGAGATCAGACATGACTTTCCCTCTCTATCACACCTGCTCTCTCTCTGTCTCTCTCTCACCACAAGTGGTGGGGTGGCTGGTGTGTTAGTTTTTAATCTGCCACTTTAACATTACTTTTCCCCCTCACTTGGCTGTAGATGATACTCCAAAAGGTTTTGGGATATTTAGTTCCCCTACCGAGATAGTAAACAGTCATATTTTCTGTAGTCAGATTAATGTCATAGAGCCCCATTCATTCTGAAAGTGCCTAAAACACCTTATATACATTCCAACCCAGCTCATATTCGGGTTGGGGGAGGGTTTGTCCAGGGTTGGCCGTCATTGTAAAATAAGAATTTGTTTTTAACTGACTAGCCAAGTTAAATAAAGGTTACATTTAAAAATAATAATAATAAATAATATTAAAGTAGTTCTTGACCAGGTTTGCACACATTGCAGCAGGGATTTTGGTCCACTCCTCCATACAGTCCTTCTCCAGACCCTTCAGGTTTCAGGGCTGTCGCTGGGCATTACGGACGTTCAGCTCCCTCCAAAGATGTTCTATTGGGTTCAGGTATGGAGACGGGCTAGGCCACTCCAGGACCTTGAGATGCTTCTTACGGAGCCACTCTTTAGTTGCCCTGGTTCTGTGTTTCGGGTCGTTGTCATTCTGGAAGACCCAGCCACGACCCATCTTCAATGCTCTTACTGAGGGAAGGAGGTTGTTGGCCAAGATCTTGCGATACATGGCCCCATCCATCCTCCCCTCAATACGGTGCAGTCGTCCTGTCCCCTTTGCAGAAAAGCAGCCCCAAAGAATGATGTTTCCACCTCCATGCTTCACAGTTGGGATGGTGTTCTTGGGGTTGTACTCATCCTTCTTCTTCCTCCAAACACGGCAAGTGGAGTTTAGACCAAAAAGCTTTATTTTTGTCTCATCAGACCTTCTCCCATTCCTCCTCTGGATCATCCAGATGGTCATTGGCAAACTTTAGACGGGCCTGGAAATGCGCTGGCTTGAGCAGGGGGACCTTGCGTGCACTGCAGGATTTTAATCCATGACGGCGTAGTGTGTTACTAATGGTTTTCTTTGAGACCGTGGTCCCAGCTCTCTTCAGGTCATTGACCAGGTCCTGCCGTTCTGGGCTGATCCCTCACCTTCCTTATGATCATTGATGCTTTACGAGGTGAGATCTTGCATGGAACCCCAGACCGAGGGTGATTGACCATCATCTTGAACTTCTTCCATTTTCTAATAATTGCGCCAACAGTTGTTGCCTTCTCACCAAGCTGCTTGCCTATTGTCCTGTAGCCCATCCCAGCCTTGTGCAGGTCTACAATTTTATCCCTGATGTCCTTACATAGCTCTCTGCTCTTGGCCATTGTGGAGAGGTTGGAGTCTGTTTGATTGAGTGTGTGGACAGGTGTCTTTTATACAGGTAATGAGTTCAAACAGGTGCAGTTAATACAGGTAATGAATGTAGAACAGGAGGGATCCTTAAAGAAAAACTAACAGATCTGTGAGAGCCGGAATTCTTACTGGTTGGTAGGTGATCAAATACTTATGTCATGCAATAAAATGCAAATAAATTACTTAAAAATCATACAATGTGATTTTCTGGATTTTTGTTTTAGATTCCGTCTCTCACAGTTGAAGTGTACCTATGATAAAAATTACAGACCTCTACATGCTTTGTAAGTAGGAGAACCTGCAAAATTGGCAGTGTGTCAAATACTTGTTCTCCCCACTGTACATACATACATACATACATACATACATACATAAATACATATATACACAGACTCACACACACGTGCATACACATACATACACCACGCACGCGCACACTCACAAACACACACACATGTACACAGACACACTCTGGGGTGTTGTGTAAACTATACTTAGTGGTGTTTACGCATGACCCTTGCAAAAGAGATCAAGAGAGTTACAGAGAGATAGAGATAGAGAGACAGAGACAGACAGAAAAAGAGAGACAGAGAGTCCGAGAGGGAGAGAGAGAGAGAGACAGAAAGAGAGAGGGAGAGAGGGAGAGAGAGACCAGCTGTGCCCTCCAAAGGGCAGGATAGCCCAGACACGGTCACTCTAGTGGTGTGTAAACTCAATTAGAGGTCTTGCTGTTATGGTGGGCTGTTACGCCATGACCCAGTGACTTCACAGCGGGAGGGTGTGTGTGTGTGTGTGTGTGTGTGTGTGTGTGTGTGTGTGTGTGTGTGTGTTTGTGTGTGCATGCAGGTATGTGTTAGAGAGAGTGTGAGTCTGGTCAGATGTGGGCATAGACGGATTGCTGCTCCAAAGGTGACTCATGGCTTCTTTCCAAACCTTTACAGGGGATATAGACACTCTGGGTGTGTGCTGCTTGATAGTGTTTTGGAGTGCTGTGAGGAGGGTCCAGCATCTGTGTGTGTGTGTGTGTGTGTGTGTTTGTTTGCACGTGTGAACGTGTGTTCAAGGGTACAGGCACTTTCTATAATTTATGGACCAGACAGAACCTCTTCTGTAGTGCAAGACCCAGTTTGATCAGAGACTGAAGGCTCTCTCTGATTATTCTATGGTATTTGGAGCGACTGCACTGAATCATAAACAATATGTATATATTTGTCTCTTAGTGACTCAACATTGTGTCTGCTCTACTCTGCCTGTGGTAATGCCTGTCAAACCCAGTGGACTCAGAGCCTGCTGTCTGAATCTGACAACATCAGTGTCTCCACCAGCCAGCCTGTTTCCAGGGTAACTACTGTTTTGGCCCTTTCAGACAGAATGGGCACCCTACTTAAAAGTCATGTCTGTCAACACCTGAGGGACTTACGTGTGTCTGTGTTTATTTTGGTTCCTCTGGTCCAGACTTATATATAGGGGGGGTCACAGGATGCACCCCAAATGGATCTATATTCCTTTCATAGTGCACTACTTTAGACCAGCGCCCATTGAGTTTTGGTCAAAACCAGTGCACTATATAGGGAATAGGGTGCCATTTGTGATGCAACACCAGTTCATACAGATGGCAGTGTGCTTTGTGTGTCCGGGTGGGGTGGGGGACGAAGGGGGGGGGGGGGCTTCACACATGGGCTTTGTTTAGGCTGGAGTCTGGGTGCAGGGTTGTGTCTGTCTGGAGGACAGCTCAGTGGGAGAAGACTGAAGTCCTGCCTCTCAGCTGGTGTCTTCTTTGGTGTCCTGTCAGACACCCACCAAGTTACTGATGAAAGAGTGTGTGTCTGACTCTCTTCTCAGTGTGTGTGTGTGCGTGTGTACCCTACATGTGTGTGAGTATGCTTGTGATAGTGTGTGTGTGTGTGTGTGTGATTTGCACAATTTCAGGAAGAATGCGGTGTTCGCCACAGAATTCAGTGATGTTAGCTGGAGCACAGCTAGTCTCTCCTGTGTATACACACAGTGTGAATACGATACCAACCCCGGTCTACTTGGGGAGACGATATCACTGCATCTGTTTATTAAACATGACTTAGGTCCAGGTTTCTCTCCTCTAATGAACATCACATAGATTAGTAGTGTGATTTACGGTCTGTTCTGAAAGCTACGGTGACTAGCACTACGTCGTCTTGGATAGGGAGTCTGCAGCTGAGAGGAGTGAATGTTGCTCGGCACATTTGCACAGTGATGACACACATGCGTGTGTGTGTGTGTGCGCGCGTGCTCGTGTGTGTGTGTGTTGGGAGAAGTTCACATTTATTTTAAATTATTTTTATTTTACCTTTATTTTACTAGGCAAGTCAGTTAAGAACAAATTCTTATTTTCAATAACGGCCTAGGAACAGTGGGTTAACTGCCTGTTCAGGGGCAGAACGACATATTTGTACCTTGTCAGCTCGGGGATTCGAACTTGCAACCTTTCAGTTACTAGTCCAACGACTAGGCTACCCTGCCACTCACATTATTAGCTCTATTCAGGTAAAACCTCTAACAGAGTTACCAGGGATCTCTTCTTGGGGAACAGAGTTACCAGGGATCTCTTCTTGGGGAACAGAGTTACCAGGGATCTCTTCTTGGGGAACAGAGTTATCTCTTCTTGGGGGATTTCAAGTTTTCTATTCATCTTTTTATTTTCTACCTCCTGTCTCCCCAGTGTGGAGCGACCCAGAGCCAGACCCAGGGTGCCGTGTTCCTGCCTGAGTTTGCTCTGTCCCCTCAGGGAAGTTTCCTGGAGGACGCTACCGAGGACCAGTTCCTTACCTTCAGATACGACGACCAGGTGGGTACACACACACACACACACACACACACACACACACACACACACACACACACACACACACACACACACACACACACACACACACACACACACACACATACACTCACACACACAATGGAAAACCTGATCCTCTGAGTGGGTCTGCTGTGAGTGACGTGTGGGAGTAAGTGAGAGAAAGATGGGGTGTTTTTGGGGTGTAGACAACAAATGAGACACACATGACATGTCAAAAGAACAACTATTTATAAGCAGTAGGAAAAGTCCCCAATGTCTTTTTCTATAGTAAACACTATGTGAGAAGATATTGAGTGGACCAGAATACAATGCATTCATTCATTCTTCTCTCTGCATCTTCTCAACTGTGGAACATTTTCTCCAGTTTGATTGAATAAAGCAGCGAGCTCCTGCTGATCCATCTGGCGTTGGGCTGAAGAGCTCAGGATAATAAAGATATGTTGTTTTTTTGCTCTCAATTTGGCCTTTTGGATCAGGAACCACAACATTCTGGTTAAAATGTTGAGTACATGATGTTTTGAAAAGCTCGCATCTGACCAATATCAGGACAAATGATCCCTAATTATACGCAGAAACATGAATGTTTCAAGTTAGATTTCTCCTGAATGATTGGTCTGGAATTTGTATGGTTCTATGGCCCAGTACTTTTTTTGAAGCACCCAATTCAATAGAAAATACTGGTCTGTCACTTGGCCCATGGGTTAGTAGTTGAATTGAGATGAAAGATGGCATTACATTTGTCTGTGAATTTCAGACATGCAGTTAAATGCCAGAGAGGCTATTGAAGAGAGAACAAGTGGTATAAAGAGGCAGAGCCTGACAGAATATCTGTCCCATTTTTTTAGGCACACAGTAATGAGACATTTCCTTTAAAACACAGGTTTTCAGGCCATAACCTTTCTGTAGAGATGGACCCTGTACTGGAGATGGGGAGGTGGTGGTCACTCACATTATCACAACCTATCACATTAGAACTGACTGAATCAGTGTTGACTATTACTATTAACTATTAAGGTTGCACAATTCTGGTAACTTTCCCAAGTTTCCCAGAAATCCTGTCTGTAGAACGCAGGATTCCCTGCTTATTCCCTTCTGATACTGAGAATCATTCAACCAGGATGATTCAGTCATCAACATCACTGTGACCATGTCGGTCCCCAGACCTGCTGCTATAGGGACTTGACTTAGGACTGGGTGGGGACTCAGTATCAAATACAGTACAGGAGCGCAACTTTGGTTTTAGAAGGGTGGAAGTCAAATAAAAAGTTATTTCATTTTATTTTTATAAATATAGTCAGATTAACATTCCAAACAGCCTATCCGACTCCTCGGAGGCGTCCACATGGTCCTAAAGCACACCATTGCCTCGTTTTGTATCACATTCCAATTTTAAAACTGTGGGGGACAAAAATGCCATTTCAGAATGTGGGGGGAACATGTCGCCCCACATTCTGGGGTGGGGTGCTTACCTGGGGAATGTCATATATTCCATGTGATGGCATCTCCCAAAAATACTGTATTTTCTTATTTATTTTTAAAGCTGACACATTTTGACCTCATTCAGGATTTGTCAAAGCTTGCTTTGGTTCTTTTTGGGAGATGCCATAACTTTTTATTTTTTGAGTACCGGTACACAGTATGTTTGCCTCTTTGTTGAAAACTTCCCGAATGATTCAGCCCGTCTCCCCTAGTCTTGAGTGATGCAGTCATGTTAAGTCCAAGATTGTAGAATTGGATGCTTCTGTCTCTCTCTTGTTGAGGATGTGTGTCTAATGCTGTTCATGTTCCTGACTTAGACATGTCTGGATGAGTGATAGAGCTGCATTAAGCTACACAGACACGGTGGATAGTCTGTACGTTGGAGTCTTGTTTTGGGTTTCTCTGTGTTAGTGGATGTGTGACTAAACCTGTTCATGTCTTACACCTGAGCTACATTAATATGGCTGATATATCTGTAGTATCTATAGACTATAGTCTGCATAGTGTTCGTTGGAGTCTTGTTTTGGGTTTCTCTGTGTTAGTGGATGTGTGACTAAACCTGTTCATGTCTTACACCTGAGCTACATTAACATGGCTGATACAGTATATCTGTAGTATCTATAGACTATAGTCTGCATAGTCTTGTTTTGGGTTTCTCTGTGTTAGTGGATGTGTGACTAAACCTGTTCATGTCTTACACCTGAGCTACATTAACATGGCTGATACAGTATATCTGTAGTATCTATAGACTATAGTCTGCATAGTGTTCGTTGGAGTCTTGTTTTGGGTTTCTCTGTGTTAGTGGATGTGTGACTAAACCTGTTCATGTCTTACACCTGAGCTACATTAATATGGCTGATACAGTATATCTGTAGTATCTATAGACTATAGTCTGCATAGTGTTCGTTGGAGTCTTGTTTTGGGTTTCTCTGTGTTAGTGGATGTGTGACTAAACCTGTTCATGTCTTACACCTGAGCTACATTAACATGGCTGATATATCTGTAGTATCTATAGACTATAGTCTGCATAGTGTTCGTTGGAGTCTTGTTTTGGGTTTCTCTGTGTTAGTGGATGTGTGACTAAACCTGTTCATGTCTTACACCTGAGCTACATTAACATGGCTGATCAGTATATCTGTAGTATCTATAGACTATAGTCTGCATAGTGTTCGTTGGAGTCTTGTTTTGGGTTTCTCTGTGTTAGTGGATGTGTGACTAAACCTGTTCATGTCTTACACCTGAGCTACATTAACATGGCTGATGAGCTATAGACATTAGTGTTCGTTGGAGTCTTGTTTTGGGTTTCTCTGTGTTAGTGGATGTGTGACTAAACCTGTTCATGTCTTACACCCGAGCTACATTAATATGGCTGATACAGTATATCTAGTAGTATCTATAGACTAAACCTATAGTCTGCATTAGTGTTCGATATATCTGTAGTATCTATAGACTATAGTCTTGTGTTTTGAGTCTTGTTTCTCTGTGTTAGTGGATGTGTGACTAAACCTGTTCATGTCTTACACCTGAGCTACATTAACATGGCTGATACAGTATATCTGTAGTATCTATAGACTATAGTCTGCATAGTGTTCGTTGGAGTCTTGTTTTGGGTTTCTCTGTGTTAGTGGATGTGTGACTAAACCTGTTCATGTCTTACACCTGAGCTACATTAACATGGCTGATATATCTGTAGTATCTATAGACTATAGTCTGCATAGTGTTTGTTGGAGTCTTGTTTTGTTTTCTGTGTTAGTGGATGTGTGACTAAACCTGTTCATGTCTTGAGCTACATTAACATTTCTGGTATCTATAGTTTCTCATAGTGTGTTAGTCTTGTTTTGGGTGGTTAGTGGATGTGTGACTAAACCTGTTCATGACTTACACCTGAGCTACATTAACATGGCTGATACAGTATATCTGTAGTATCTATAGACTATAGTCTGCATAGTGTTCGTTGGAGTCTTGTTTTGGGTTTCTCTGTGTTAGTGGATGTGTGACTAAACCTGTTCATGACTTACACCTGAGCTACATTAACATGGCTGATACAGTATATCTGTAGTATCTATAGACTATAGTCTGCATAGTGTTCGTTGGAGTCTTGTTTTGGGTTTCTCTGTGTTAGTGGATGTGTGACTAAACCTGTTCATGTCTTACACCTGAGCTACATTAACATGGCTGATACATCTGTAGTATCTATAGACTATAGTCTGCATAGTGTTCGTTGGAGTCTTGTTTTGGGTTTCTCAGTGTTAGTGGGTGTGGGATGAAAGCTGCTAGGAAGTGAATTCATGGGGTATGTGTGGCTAAGCCAGACATTGTCTGGTCACTGGGACTGCTGCCAGGTGGCTCAGTGATGCTGTGGTGCTGGCTGCGGGAAGATCAAGTTTGTCGGTTCAATTCCCACGTCGGTCTCATACGCTGACTATGTGTTCACTGGGAGGAGGTTTTCACACACAGGGTTTATTGCATCCAATCTGATTTTAGTAAAAAAGGTCCTGTAATGTGAATACTCTGAAAAATATGTATTTTCAAATTACTATAGTACCTTGGAAAGTAATGTGAAGAGCTGAATGAACCTGGACGCTCTCAGAGTGAAATGAACCAAACTGAGTTCTTCCCTTGGGTCTTCTCTGCTGAACATAAAGACATTTGCACCACATCACACAATGCCACGATATTCTCTAGGTCTGCATCTTCTATCTATTTTACAGCAAAAAAGTGAGACTTTCTTGTTTGTTATTTAGTCTTAACCCAGATACTGGTGATAGGGGTTCATTGAAAAGGGGACGCCAGGTCCCATATTCACAAAGAATCTTCCAGTAGGAGTGCATCTCATCTAGGATCAGACCCACACATGCATGCCTCTAGCCCCCATTTTCTATTAGCCGAAGCAAAAGTCCTTTGTCATCTCAGAGACAGGAACAATACAGCACTCACAGCTTAGGCACCATGAATGCGTCCCAAGTGGCACCCTAGTCCCTATATAGTGCACTACATTTGACCAGGGCCTTTAGGCCTCTGGTCAAAAGTAGTGCACTATATAGGGAATAGGGTGTAGTATATATGACAAAGTGCCGACATACAAATTGCTGTATGACCCTGCGAATAGAGGAATGATGGAGGTAGACATCTGTTCCTAACACTTTCTCCTGTGGTAGTCTTGGACCAGAGGAACAACGAGACTGCCTGAGGCTGAGCCAGTCTGTGGAACACACACACACACACACACACACACACACACACACACACACACACACACACACACACACACACACAGACACAGCGCCTACAGAAAGTATTCATACCCCTTGACTTATTCCACATTTTGGTGTGTTACATCCTGAATTAAAAATGGATTAAATCAATTTTCAGAAATATCTAATTTACATAAGAATTCACACCCCTGAATCAATACTTTGTAGAAGTGCCTTTGGCAGCGATTACAGCTATGAATCTTTCTGGGTCTCTAAGAGCTTTCTACACCTGGATTGTGCAACATTTGCCCAATATTCTTTTCAAAATGATTAAATCTCTGTCAAATTGGTTGTTGAACATTGCTAGACAACCATTTTCAGGTTTTGCCATAGATTTTCAAATAGATTTGAGTCTGTAACTTGGCCACTCAGGAACATTAATAGTTTTCTTGGTAACTCCAGTGTAGATTTGGCCTTGTGTTGTAGATTATTGTCCTGCTGAAAGGTCAATCTCCCAGTGTCTGGTGGAAAGCAGACTGAACCAGGTTTTCCTCTATGATTTTGCCTGTGCTAAGTTCCATTCTGGGGTTTTTTCAGGACAAAAAGTAAATTGCTTTGCCACATTTTTGTTGCAGTATTACTTTAATGCTTTGTTGCAAACAGGATGCATGTACTGGCTTCCTTCTTTTCACTCTGTCAATTAGGTTAGTATAGTGGAGTAAATACAATGTTGTTGATTCATCCTCAGTTTTCTCTGATCACAGCCATTAAACTCTGTAACTGTTTTAAAGTCATCATTGGCCTCCTGTTGAAATCCCTGAGCGGTTTCCTTCCTCTCTGCCAACTGAGTTAGGAAGGACACTTGTATCTTTGTAGTGACTGGTTGTATTGATACACCATCCAAAGTGTAATTAATAACTTCTCCATGCTCAAAGGGATATTGAATGTCTGTTTATTTTTACCCATCTACCAATTGTAAAATTGGAACCTCCCTGTCTTTGTGGCTGAATCTGTGTTTGAAATTCCCTGCTCGACTGAGGGAGATAGTCATTCAGAAATCTGGTTAAAACACTGTTATTGCACACAGAGTGAGTTCATTATTATGTTTTGTTAAGCAAATGTTTACTCCTGAACTTATTTAGGCTTGCCATAACAAAGGGGTTGAATAATTATTGACTCAAAACATTTCAGCTTTTCATTTTCAATGATTTAGTAGAAATGTCTAAAAACATAATTCCACTTTGACATTATGGGGTGTTGTGTGTAGGCCAGTGAAAAAACATCTACATTTATTCCATATTGAATTCAGGCCGAAACAACAACGTGGACAAAGTCAACGGGTGTGAATACAGACATGAAGACACACACACACACACACACACATTCACACACATAGACGCACACACATGTACACATACACATTGCCTGAGGCTGCTAAACCAGCTCGTCTGTGGAACACACACAAACATGCACACACACACACAGACACACACACGGAGACACACACACCCCCATACGCCGCCCGCTCGCACGCCCGCTCGCACTCACACACTGCCAGGGGCCCTATACCAGCCAGCTTAGGGAACATCTGGAATGCACTGCACTGTATAGCAGAGAAACATCTGGAAAGCATTGCAATGTATAGCAGAGAGAAACATCTGGAATGCACTGCACTGTATAGCAGAGAGAAACATCTGGAATGCACTGCACTGTATAGCAGAGAGAAACATCTGGAATGCACTGCACTGTATAGCAGAGAGAAACATCTGGAATGCACTGCACTGTATAGCAGAGAGAAACATCTGGAATGCACTGCAGTGTATAGCAGAGAGAAACATCTGGAATGCACTGCACTGTATAGCAGAGAGAAACATCTGGAATGCACTGCAGTGTATAGCAGAGAGAAACATCTGGAAATGCACTGTATAGCAGAGAGAAACATCTGGACTGCACTGCAGAGAGAAACATCTGGAATGCACTGTATAGCAGAGAGAAACATCTGGAATGCACTGCACTGTATAGCAGAGAGAAACATCTGGAATGCACTGCATCTGCACTGCAGTGTATAGCAGAGAGAAACATCTGGAATGCACTGCAATGTATAGCAGAGAGAAACATCTGGAATGCACTGCAGTGTATAGCAGAGAGAAACATCTGGAATGCACTGCACTGTATAGCAGAGAGAAACATCTGGAATGCACTGCACTGTATAGCAGAGAGAAACATCTGGAATGCACTGCACTGTATAGCAGAGAGAAACATCTGGAATGCACTGCACTGTATAGCATAGAGAAATGTGTAGCATGGGGTGTTTCATGATTTTGACACACACACGCACACAACTTGTCTGTTAGTCACATTAAGTTGAGATGCCTTATGTTGAGAAGCAGGCCTATTATTTTCCCAAATGAGCATGCGTTGTGTCAACTTCTCATTCTGGTGTCATTCACCAGACTGGTGGGTTATTCTAGCATTAACGTGTGCATGTGTGTCTTTGTCTGTGTGTGTGTCTGTCTGGATATTATTATTTTAGGGGTCTAAGTGGTTTTTGGTTGAATGGGCTTTAGTTAGAAAACATGGGCCTCTGTTTGGTGTGTGAGGAATGAGTTGAGACTATGGACAGGACATGCAAGAGAGTCATATACACACACACACACACACACACACACACGCAAACACACACATGCAGGCAGACATGCAGACACACACATGCGCAGACACACACATGCGCGCAAACACACACACACACACACACACACACACACACACACACACACACACACACACACACACACACACACACATGCAGACATGCAGACACACAACACACACACACAAAGTTCTCATCATTCTCATGTTCACTCTTTCAACCTGACTTTTCCTCTTTCAAGACTCTCCTCTTCTTTTAAGAGTCAATGTTTTATGAAACGTAGAAGTTCATGGTGCTGATGTTATCTGTTCCCGGATAAGAGCAGTGGTTGACGTTACGTAAATAAAGTACTAAATTATACTACTAAAACTGACCTGGGGTCAGCTTAACAACTGCTGAAGGTTTAACAGCTGTAGTGTTAGTGTACAGGGTCTTTACATTCTCTCATAGGTTGTAGATCTAACACAGTGCCCACTTAGGAGCCACACTTGCACACTCTCTCAGGAGGGAGAGGGAGGGGAAGGTTGTGAAGGGTTAACGACTCAGGGGTTAGTTGGGTTGTCCTCACAAAATGACTGTTGGTATGAGGGGAGGGGAAGGTTAGGGGAAGGTTGTTAGAAGGTTGAAGTTAAAGAGGGAGGATCTGCTTTAAGATTCAGGAATAACTGCTGTATTGGGGGAGGAGAAAGGTTAGGGGAAGGTTAGATGAGGGTTAGGACAAGGTTAAAAGAAGGCAGGACTGTGCTGAACAACAAGTGTGTCTCAAATAAACCTCAATCCACTCTGACCTGTGTTACTAAACTCTTTCCCAAATAGTTGGCCAGTACAGTGGGTCTTGGCTAAAGACACTGTTGGCCAGAAACTTGTTTTTGTCAATTTTGCTCAGTCACAGCAAAGATATTTAACCAATGTCAGTGTGTAACTTTATAGCCACGTGTATTTGGCCTGTAATTACAAGAACCATAACCAGTAGGGTCAGAACTGGACCGCCCCTTTAACTGTTCAGCTCAGATGAGTAGTGTATCTGACCTTCTCAGCACGACCACCTCTATCTCCTAGCTCTTTGTACTGCAGCCTGTTACAGTCAACAGGAGTGGCTGAGATTAGCGAACACACAGAAAGATCAGCCGCTGTGGGTTTAGTGGCTTTAGGAGGTTAGACAAGCACAGTAAACCGCTGGGCAGTAAAACAGAGAGGCATGTAAGTAAAGGCCATGGACTCATCCCAAATGGCACCCATTTCCCTGCATAGTGCACTACTTTTGACTAGGGCCCATAGTGCACCACTTTTGAGCAGAGCGCTATGGGCCCTAGTCAAAAGTATTCACTACATAGGGCATAGGGTGCCATTAATTTTCAGACACAGCCTTGGTGTACATTCTGTCTGAGTGTGCTTTCCCTACAAGCAAATAGAGAGGCATGGGAGGGGCTTGTGTTAGCAAACGGGCGGTCGAGTGAGTGTGTGTGTGTGTGTGTGTGTGTGTGTGTGTGTGTGTGTGTGTGTGTGTGTGTGTGTGTGTGTGTGCGCAAGTAATTCCTCTGGATCCAGTCCTCTGAAAAAAGAGGAGAGAGAGAACTTATCGCTTTGCAAGTAATTCCTCTGGATCCAGTCCTCTGAGAGAGAGAGAGAGAAACAGAGAGAGAGAGAAACAGAGAGAGAGAGAGAAACAGAGAGAGAGAGAGAGAGAAACAGAGAGAGAGAGAGAGAGAGAGAGAGAGAGAGAGAGAGAGAGAGAGAGATATATATCACAGTCCGAAGCCAAATGACAGTCTTTCTTGTGAAACTTTACGGCTCTACCGAGATCCCTAAAAATATGGGTATTTTTAAAACTCTTGACACACTGCACAGATCCAGAGCTACCCCGCCTCGTTGCCTCATTCTAGGGACAATAGAATCATAAATTACCTGTCAGAGGAGCTTACAAAGACATCTAACATGAGCAGCAATGTAACACGCTGGAACACCAAAAGCCTCATGTGAAAGTTGTAGGCCTAAATCAAATGAGAAAAGGTTGAAGTTCAGTATGCACACTATCTGATATGCTGTGTGTTTGCGTGCTTACGTACGTGCGTGTGTGTCTGCGATGTACAGTACGGTGCCTTCGGAAAGCATTTAGACCCCTTGACTTTTTCCACATTTTGTTACGCTACAGCCTTATTCTAAAATAGATCAAATACAAAAATATCCTCAGCAATCTTAACACTAAACCCCATAATGACAAAACAAAAACAGGTTTGTAGAAAATTTAACAAAATAATTAGAATAAGAAAACAAATAGATTTATATAAGTATTCAGACCCTTTGCTATGAGACTCGAAGTTGAGCTCAGGTGCATCCTGTTTCCATTGATCATCCTAGAGATGTTTCTACAACTTGATTTAGAAAGGCACACACCTGTCTATATAAGGTCCCACAGTTGACAGTGCATGTCAGAGCAAAAACTAAGCCATGAGGTGGAAGGAATTGTCCGTAGAGCTCAGAGACAGGATTGTGTCGAGGCACAGATCTGAAATAGGGTACCAGCATTAAAGGTCCCCAACAACACAGTGACCTCCGTTCTTAAATGGAAGAAGTTTGGAATCACCAAGATTCTTCCTAGAGCTGACCGCCCGGCCAAACTGAGCAATCGGGGAAGAAGGGCCTTGGTCAGGGAGGTGACCAAGAACCCGATGGTCACACTGACAGAGCTCCAGAGTTCCTCTGTGGAGATAGGAGAGCCTTCCTGAAGGACAACCCTCTCTGCAGCACTCCACCAATCAGGCCTTTATGGTAGAGAGCCCAGACGGAAGCCAATCCTCAGTAAAAGGCACATGACAGCCCGCTTGAAGTTTGCCAAAAGGCACTATTGACTCTCAAACCATGAAAAACAAGATTCTTTGTTCTGATGAAGCCAAGATTAAACTCTTTGGCCTGAATGCCAAGTGTCACGTCTGGAGGAAACATGGCATCATCACAACCAGCATGATGCTGTGGGGATGTTTTTCAGCGGCAGGGACTGGGAGACTTGTCAGGATCGAGGCAAAGATGAATGGAGCAAAGTACAGAGAGATCCTTGATGAAAACCTGGTCCAGACCTCAGACTGGGGTGAAGATTAAACTTCCAACAGGACAACGAACCCTAAGCACACAGACAAGTCTCTGAATGTCCTTGAGTGGCCCAGCCAGAGCCCGGACTTGAACCCGATCGAACATCTCTGGAGAGACCTGAAACTAGCTGTGCAGCAACGCTCCCCATCCAACCTGACAGAGCTTGAAAGGATCTGCAGAGAACAATGGGAGAAACACCCCAAATAAAGGTGTGCCAAGCTTGTAGCGTCATACCAAAGAAAACTCAAGGCTGTAATTGCTACCAAAGGTGCTTCAATTTAGGAAATAGTCTGAATACTTATGTAAATGTGATATTTTTGAGTGATAATCAGTATGTGAGTGATGATCAGTATGTGAGTGATGATCAGTATGTGTGTGATGATCAGTATGTGAGTGATGATGAGTATGTGTGTGATGATCAGTATGTGAGTGATGATCAGTATGTGAGTGATGATCAGTATGTGAGTGATGATCAGTATGTGTGTGATGGTCAGTATGTGAGTGATGATCAGTATGTGAGTGATGATCAGTATGTGAGTGATGATCAGTATGTGAGTGATGATCAGTATGTGAGTGATGATCAGTATGTGTGTGATGATCAGTATGTGAGTGATGATGAGTATGTGTGTGATGATCAGTATGTGAGTGATGATCAGTATGTGTGTGATGATCAGTATGTGTGTGATGGTCAGTATGTGAGTGATGATCAGTATGTGAGTGATGATCAGTATGTGTGTGATGGTCAGTATGTGAGTGATGATCAGTATGTGAGTGATGATCAGTATGTGAGTGATGATCAGTATGTGTGTGATGATCAGTATGTGTGTGATGGTCAGTGGCACGCTTTCATTCAGTTGAGTCCGAGGCAGTAGAGAGATGGTGTGAATGTTTTTTTATCTCTCCATAAAAACAGGAGGGGAACGAGGGATGGAGTAAGGAGGGAGGGAAGGTAGTAACTGTAGGCGTTGGGGAGAGGAGAAACTGTGAGAGAGTTAGAGAGAGAGTTAATGAAAGAGAGAAGGAGAGAGGTAGCAGACTAATAACAGCTTGTTGGTTCCCTCTAGACTCATTAGCTGATCCACTACTGCAACTCTTAATTAGTGCTTTCTATATTATAACATGTAATGACCCCTTTGAATAAGTCTGTCTGAAAGGAGAAGATGAGGAGATAGAGGGATAGGAGAAGAGGGGGCAAAGAGAACAGAGAAGGGGTGATAGAAAAATATGAGAGAGAGAAGAGATGGAGAGAGAGAGGAAGTGAGGGAAGACGGCGAGGGAGAGAGAGAGAAGACAGGGGGAGGAGGGAGGGGAAAGAGAGAGAGATAGACAGGGACAGGAGGGAGGGAGAGAGAGAGACACAGAGAGGAGGGAGGGAGAGAGAGTGAACAGGGAGAGAGAAGACAGGTAGAGGAGAGGGAGAGAGAGAAGACAGGTAGAGGAGAGGGAGAGAGAGAAGACAGGGAGAGGAGAGGGAGAGAGCGAGAGAAGACCGGGAGAGGAGAGGGAGAGAGAGAAGACAGGGAGAGGAGAGGGAGAGAGAGAGAGAAGACAGGGAGAGGAGAGGGAGAGAGAGAGAGAAGACGAGGAGAGGGAGAGAGAGAAGACAGGGAGAGGAGAGGGAGGGAGAGGAGAGGGAGAGAGAGAAGACAGGGAGAGGAGAGAGATAGGATACAGGGAGATGAGAGGGAGAGGAGAGGGAGAGAGAGAGAAGACAGGGAGAGGAGAGGGAGAGAGAGAGAGAGAAGACGAGGAGAGGGAGAGAGAGAGAGAAGACAGGGAGAGGAGAGGGAGAGAGAGAGAAGAGGGAGAGGAGAGGGAGAGAGAGAGAGAAGACAGGGAGAGGAGAGAGAGAAGACAGGGAGAGGAGAGGGAGAGAGAAGACATGGAGAGGAGAGAGAGAGAGAGAAGACAGGGAGAGGAGAGGGAGAGAGAGAAGACAGGGAGAGGAGAGAGAGAGAGAGAAGACAGGGAGAGGAGAGGGAGAGAGAGAGAGAAGATGGGGAGAGGAGAGGGAGAGAGGGAAGACAGGGAGAGGAGAGGGAGAGAGAAGACAGGGAGAGGAGAGGGAGAGAGCAGCAAGAGGAAACTGAGAAAATAGAGTAAAGGAGTGTATTTGACCTACGCTGCACGCAGTGAAAAACACAAGGTCTTTCTTTGTGTTGTCTCTCTCTCTCTCTCTCTCTCTCTCTCTCTCTCTCTCTCTCTCTCTCTCTCTCTCTCTCTCCCTCCCTCCCTCCCAGGAGTTCTATTGGTCTGAGAGTAGAGGATGGAACAAACGTTTGCAGTGAAGAGAGTTAGTTACCTTGGTACATGCCTAAGCATTTCAAACATTTATGACTCGATCAAACTTCTGGTTACGTAGGCATTGACCATGTACCATTTCTAGCGGGAGGTCCATTTATTCTAGAGTTGTAGCCGTTACATTATAGATGTCTATAAAATGCTTCAGGAATAAAGAACTGACTTTGCCCTCGGTAAAGATGATTTGAGATTCAATACTTTATTTTGTCCGAAGTTGTAAAGG
Organism: Oncorhynchus nerka; assembly: GCF_034236695.1. Lineage (NCBI taxonomy): Eukaryota > Metazoa > Chordata > Actinopteri > Salmoniformes > Salmonidae > Oncorhynchus > Oncorhynchus nerka. The sequence continues at coordinate 86,699,937 of NC_088422.1, forward strand.
AATTGACTTATTCCAAGCTTTTTGAGAACTTAACCAAACTACAGTCAAGACAGAAGTTTCGAAAGGAAGCATTACATTCCCTGAGGAAAGTGTTGCTGGGAGGTTGGGAGCGTGTGCACTGGCAAGGCCACAGGAAAAAGGAGAGCCTATTTCACTGATTATTCCAACCTCTCCTCTGGCTTTGAGCAGAGCACCAAAAAACACAGTCCCATTTATCAAGTTGAAACCTTCTGCCTTCATTCTCTCCTCTCCTCCTTTTCTCCTCCCCCTCTCTCTCTTGACCTTGGGTCATGGCACCAGCCACTCCTCTCTGAGGACGCTTCATCCTTTCATTCAGCTTTGATGGACTGAAACAGGAGGATGAATACAAAGTGGTCCTT
>NC_088422.1:86705316-86742816 GCF_034236695.1 Oncorhynchus nerka
CCAAGGTTCTTAGCGCTCTGGGAGGAGGACACAATGGAGTTGTCAACCGTGATGGCGAGATCATGGAACGGGCAGTCCTTCCCGGGAGGAAGAGCAGCTCCGTCTTGCCGAGGTTCAGCTTGAGGTGGTGATCCGTCATCCACACTGATATGTCTGCCAGACATGCAGAGATGCGATTCGCCACCTGGTCATCAGAAGGGGGAAAGGAGAAGATTAATTGTGTGTCGTCTGCATAGCAATGATAGGAGAGACCATGTGAGGTTATGACAGAGCCAAGTGACTTGGTGTATAGCGAGAATAGGAGAGGGCCTAGAACAGAGCCCTGGGGACGCCAGTGGTGAGAGCGCGTGGTGAGGAGACAGATTCTCGCCACGCCACCTGGTAGGAGCGACCTGTCAGGTAGGACGCAATCCAAGCGTGGGCCGCGCCGGAGATGCCCAACTCGGAGAGGGTAGAGAGGAGGATCTGATGGTTCACAGTATCGAAGGCAGCCGATAGGTCTAGAAGGATGAGAGCAGAGGAGAGAGAGTTAGCTTTAGCAGTGCGGAGCGCCTCCGTGATACAGAGAAGAGCAGTCTCAGTTGAATGACTAGTCTTGAAACCTGACTGATTTGGATCAAGAAGGTCATTCTGAGAGAGATAGCGGGAGAGCTGGCCAAGGACGGCACGTTCAAGAGTTTTGGAGAGAAAAGAAAGAAGGGATACTGGTCTGTAGTTGTTGACATCGGAGGGATCGAGTGTAGGTTTTTTCAGAAGGGGTGCAACTCTCGCTCTCTTGAAGACGGAAGGGACGTAGCCAGCGGTCAGGGATGAGTTGATGAGCGAGGTGAGGTAAGGGAGAAGGTCTCCGGAAATGGTCTGGAGAAGAGAGGAGGGGATAGGGTCAAGCGGGCAGGTTGTTGGGCGGCCGGCCGTCACAAGACGCGAGATTTCATCTGGAGAGACAGGGAGAAAGAGGTCAGAGCACAGGGTAGGGCAGTGTGAGCAGAACCAGCGGTGTCGTTTGACTTAGCAAACGAGGATCGGATGTCGTCGACCTTCTTTTCAAAATGGTTGACGAAGTCATCTGCAGAGAGGGAGGAGGGGGGGGGGAGGAGGATTCAGGAGGGTTGAGAAGGCAGAATCAGGAGATAGGTTGGAGAAGGTTTGAGCAGAGGGAAGAGATGATAGGATGGAAGAGGAGAGAGTAGCGGGGGAGAGAGAGCGAAGGTTGGGACGGCGCGATACCATCCGAGTAGGGGCAGTGTGGGAAGTGTTGGATGAGAGCGAGAGGGAAAAGGATACAAGGTAGTGGTCGGAGACTTGGAGGGAGTTGCAATGAGGTTAGTGGAAGAACAGCATCTAGTAAAGATGAGGTCGAGCGTATTGCCTGCCTTGTGAGTAGGGGGGGAAGGTGAGAGGGTGAGGTCAAAAGACCTCCCTCTATCTATCTCTCCCTCTATCTATCTCCCTCTATCTATCTCTCCCTCTATCTATCTCTCCCTCTATCTATCTCTCCCTCTATCTATCTCTCCCTCTATCTATCTCTCCCTCTATCTATCTCTCCCTCTATCTATCTCTCCCTCTATCTATCTCTCCCTCTATCCATCTCTCCCTCTATCTATCTCTCCCTCTATCTATCTCTCCCCCTATCTATCTCTCCCTCTATCTATCTCTCCCTCTATCTATCTCTCCCTCTATCTATCTCTCCCTCTATCTATCTCTCCTCTATCTATCTCTCCCTCTATCTATCTCCCTCTATCGCTCTCCCTCTATCTATCTCTCCTCTATCTATCTCTCCCTCTATCTATCTCCCTCTATCTATCTCTCCCCTATCTATCTCTCCCTCTATCTATCTCTCCCTCTATCTATCTCTCCCCTATCTATCTCTCTCCCCTATCTATCTCTCCCCCTATCTATCTCTCCCCCTATCTATCTCTCCCCCTATCTATCTCTCCCTCTATCTATCTCTCCCTCTATCTATCTCTCCCTCTATCTATCTCTCCCTCTATCTATCTCCCTCTATCTATATCTCCCTCTATCTATCTATCTCTCCCTCTATCTATCTCTCCCTCTATCTATCTCTCCCTCCGGTTATGTACCTCTCTTCTTTCCAACCTATAGAGGGAGAGATCGATAGAGGGAGAGATCGATAGAGGGAGAGATCGATAGAGGGAGAGATAGATAGAGGGAGAGATAGATAGAGGGAGAGATAGATAGGGGGAGAGATAGATAGAGGGAGAGATAGATAGAGGGAGAGATAGATAGAGGGAGAGAGAGATATATAGAGGGAGAGAGAGATAGATAGATGGAGAGATAGATAGAGGGAAAGATATATAGAGGGAGAGATAGATAGAGGGAGAGATAGATAGAGGGAGAGATAGATAGAGGGAGAGATAGATAGGGGAGAGATAGATAGGGGGAGAGATAGATAGAGGGAGAGATAGATAGAGGGAGAGAGAGATATATAGAGGGAGAGAGAGATAGATAGATGGAGAGATAGATAGAGGGAAAGATATATAGAGGGAGAGATCGATAGAGGGAGAGATAGATAGAGGGAGAGAGAGAGAGGGAGAGATAGATAGAGGGAGAGATAGATAGAGGGAGAGATAGATAGAGGGAGAGATAGATAGAGGGAGAGATAGATAGAGGGAGAGATAGATAGAGGGAGAGATAGATAGAGGGAGAGATCGATAGGGGGAGAGATCGATAGGGGGAGAGATAGATAGGGGGAGAGATAGATAGAGGGAGAGATAGATAGAGGGAGAGATAGATAGAGGGAGAGATAGATAGAGGGAGATAGATAGATGGAGATAGATGGAGAAAGATAGATAGAGGGAGATAGATAGAGGGAGAGATAGATAGAGGGAGAGATAGATAGAGGGAGAGATAGATAGAGGGAGAGATAGATAGAGGGAGAGATAGATAGAGGGAGAGATAGATAGAGGGAGAGATAGATAGAGGGAGAGATAGATAGAGGGAGAGATAGATAGAGGGAGAGATAGATAGAGGGAGAGATAGATAGAGGGAGAGATAGATAGAGGGAGAGATAGATAGGGGAGAGATAGATAGAGGGAGAGATAGATAGGGGGAGAGATAGATAGAGGGAGAGATAGATAGAGGGAGAGATAGATAGAGGGAGAGATAGATAGAGGGAGAGATAGATAGAGGGAAAGATAGATAGATGGAGAGATAGATAGAGGGAAAGATAGATAGAGGGAGAGATAGATAGAGGGAGAGATAGATAGAGGGAGAGATAGATAGAGGGAGAGATAGATAGAGGGAAAGATAGATAGAGGGAGAGATAGATAGAGGGAGAGATAGATAGAGGGAGAGATAGATAGAGAGATAGAGGAGAGATAGATAGAGGGAGAGATAGATAGAGGGAGAGATAGATAGAGGGAGAGATAGATAGAGGGAGAGATCGATAGAGGGAGAGATAGATAGGGGGAGAGATAGATAGGGGGAGAGATAGATAGAGGGAAAGATAGATAGATAGATGGAGAGATAGATAGAGGGAAAGATAGATAGGGGGAGAGATAGATAGAGGGAGAGATAGATAGAGGGAGAGATAGATAGAGGGAGAGATAGATAGATGGAGAGATAGATAGATAGATAGAGGGAGAGATAGACACAGAGAGAGACATCCGCATAGAGACACACACACTTAAATGAATATGGGCTCTATACTGACCCCTGATGGGTTGTGTAGGGCCTTCAGTAGTTCTGAAGAGTGTTCCGGAATAGTTCCTTCACCCCTCAGGGAGTCCTTGGGAGATAAGAATAGCCCCATTTGTTGGTTGCTGAATGTCCTAAGTGCTATGTGTGTGTGTGTGTGTGTTTGTGTGGAGGAACTTCATTAAGAGACACTTTTAGATGAAAGAGTGTGGGGCCGCAGCTGTTCCTCCACAGGTACTGTATCAGGCCCTGGAGGCCCCTGCTCATTAATACACTGGCTAAGACTTTATTCAACACTTTATTCTCTAGTCAGACATGCTAAAGGGCACCTCAGATTCAAACTGAAACTGGCTCACACACACACACACACACACACACACACACACACACACACACACACACACACACCACGTTATACAGTCATATGGTGAAAACCATGTTTTACAGTAATGGTGAATACCATTTTATACAGATATCTCTAACCCCTTACCCCAATACCTAACCCCAATCCCTTATCCTTACCCCAATCCCAACCCCAACCCCTTACCCCAACCCCTTATCTCTCTCTCTCTCTCTCTCACTGTCTCACACTCACTCACTCACTCACTCAATCAATCATCACTCACTCACTCACTCACTCACTCACTGTCTCACCCTATCGCTCTTGTTCTTCCTCTCGCTGTATCGCTCTCTCTCACTCACTCACTGAGGCAGGCAGGCAGGCAGGCAGGCAGGCAGGCCCCTTTCAGTTTAAAACATGCTTTTTGTAACACTAAATCACTATCAGCTATAGGAGACTCAAAGATAAAAAAAAATGTAAAAATTATTCAAACACCTCACAGTTCTAGTGTTTGAGGGGGAAAATGTCAAATGTCTCACAAATGTCTCCATCCGTCCGTCCGTCCCATAGCCCAGGGCTGTGTCTCAAAGGGCTTCCTATTCCCTATGTAGTGCACTACTTTTCACCAACTAGATCCCTTTCCCATCCGTTTCCCTACGAGACTCAGACCTGCTGCTACAGCCAATAAGGATGGGCCTGGCTGTGGGGTTGCCACGGCAACTCTCTGTTTTGTTTACTATTGGACGGTGCGCGGGCCAACCGGACCTGCTTAGCGACCAGCAGCAGTGACAGATCAACCTGTGAATGTTCTAACAGAAGTCAGCCGGTTGGTTGGTTGGTTGGTCAGTTGGTTTGACAGGCCATTTCCCTTCCATCTGCTAAGACTGTTTGTTTTTCTGCTGTTTCATTTGTTTACTTGACGGTTGAAGTTTGCCGTGTTTTTGAGCACTGACTCAATTGGCAATGATCATTATTTATAGTTCATGATTATTTGGAATCTAAGAGGTTTATTTTGTCTTTGTTAAATGAGTGTTTAGTCTCAAATGAAGTGGTTTTGAAGACTTGTTTGCCTTTCTCAGAAGTATAGATAAACAAATGTTTTCCTTGAAATTGTTGTCCGCTGGTGAAAGGCTGGACAAATTCCTCTTGTATTAATGAATACCCAGCTCCCAACAATAAAACTACTGTTCTTCCTCTCTGTTCTTCTGCTAGTTCTGTCACAAGGTGGACATTTCTGTTGTAATTTTCTATCAAGTGATAGAAACAACAGCCTCGGTTTGGCGAGTACTTTCACTGTCTCTTACGAGTCCAATAAAAACAAAATTACTTTTGTGATTTAAAAGCTGTGAGATATTTCACTAAAAGGAGGGCTACACTGAACGAGTTTGACAAAACCTAATCCCACATTATGATGAGTGCGTCCCAAATCGTAATGCGTCCCAAATTGTACCCTATTCCCTATATAGTGCATGCCTTTTGAACAGGGCTCTTGTCAATAGTAGTGCACTATGTAAGGAATAGGATGCCATTTGGGACGCATTACAACAACCTCGAATGACCTCAAAACGAAGGGAGTACTTGAACCATATTTAACTCAAATTGAAAGCTAATATGGGCCGACGCCGTTCTCCAACAAATCAAACGTTTATTTTCACGACAGACTATTTCAAAGAGCAGACATTCGGGCTGACACATTTAGAGCACAACTGTTGACCTGTAGACTTGAGTTGAATTGGAGAATAATTATTATACCTTGTTTTCTGTAAATCTAACTAAATATAGGCTGCTGGTGACTATCTTTCACTTCCTTGGTCAGGTTAAAGGGTCTGTTTCAGTGTTCTTTCTTCATTATTCACCACTTTTCCCAGATGGCTCAAAACTACATTTCTTTGAAATTGCTTTAATTAATTCATGACTTGGGCAAAACAGGATGATTATCCTGACAAATACACCCTGTACCTCTGAAGAGAAGTGATATAAATGTTCAGTCTTTGTAAAGGGGCTGTTGGCAGCTCTCTGTACCCTGGGTTCCAGTAATAGCATTTTAAACACATGCTAAATGTTCTCTTTTTGCTGGAGAGACCGGTTGGAAGGTAAACCAAAGCTTTGGTCTGTCCAGGCTCCTTTGATGCGTTCTCCTTCCTGTTCTGCTCATTTCAAGATGTGTGTGTTTCATCAGAGTTGGCCTGTAGTTGTTGACAGATTATTTGCCTTTCCACAAATAAAAAGGATACCAGCAGTACATACCTATACTGAAATCCTAACATAAAAGTGATTATTTTATATTGTATTCTGCATCTTGACATTTCGTACATGTTGCAGCAGATCGCTTTTAAACCCCAAAAGTGTCACTCATCGTCCTGATCCAGACGTTCTTGACCATTATTTCTCAACACCGCTCAACCGAACATTGTCATTTTATTGACGAGTCGAAATGATCTCAGTAGGTTGCCACCCATTTAGTCGGTACTCAACTGGTTTTGACTCCAGCAGTCCTCCAAGGAGGAAGGATAGTTTGCCAGTCCCTGGTCCAGTCGAGTTCCATGTCTTCAGTGAAGTCACGCTTAGCATTTCAGAAGATTGCTATATCATATTAATGAGAAGTTGAACACTCCTTGTTGTGAGATAAAATGTGTGTGACAATAAACAGAGGAGATGAAACGGAAAATAGTGAGGCTATCTCTTCAAGTCCAGCCATTGGAGAATGTGTATCTTTCTCCTTACTGGGAGATTTGTTCTCTCTCTCAGCCGCTTGTTGAAGGGGATTCCATGGGCTTATATTTTTTCACCCGTTTCTGTCTTACTCACCAACAGAGACTGTGTGAGAGTGTGAGAGTGTGAGAGTGTGAGAGTGTGTTAGTGTGTTACAAGCATTTTGCTACACCCGCAAAAACATCCCTAAACACATGTATGTGACCAATAACATTTTTATTTGATTTATTTCTTCGTGTTAGTGAGAGAGAAAGAGAATGTGCATGCTTTTGAGCATTTGTCCATTTGTCCATCTGTCAGTCCGTCAGTCCATTCGTCCATCCGTCAGTCCATCTGTCCGTCCATCCATTACAGTACATCGATGAAGCACACAAATGAAAGTGCGAACAAGCATAGCTACTTCTAATTCTTTGTGTGTGGTTGACTTGGCAGGGTCCAATGTGATCACTCTGCCAGACCATGAAATACATTACACCTGATCCAACTAAACCCCACTCTACCTGACCATGAAATACATTACACCTGACCCAATGAAACCCCACTCTACCAGACCATGAAATACATGACACCTGACCCAACTAAACCCCACTCTACCAGACCAGACCATGAAATACATTACACCTGACCCAATGAAACCCCACTCTACCAGACCATGAAATACATTACACCTGACCCAACTAAACCTAAACTACCAGGCCAGACCCCACCAGACCAGACCATGAAATACATTACACCTGACCCTAAACCCCACTCTACCAGGCCTAAATCCCACTCTACCCCACATTACACCTGACCCAATGAAACCCCACTCTACCAGACCATGACCATGACCCATTAACCTGACCCAACTAAACCCCACTTACAATGAAACCCCACCTGACCATGAAATACATGACACCTGACCCAACCCACTCTACCAGGCCAGACCATGAAATACATGACACCTGACCCAACTAAACCCCACTCTACCAGGCCAGACCATGAAATACATGACACCTGACCCAACTAAACCCCACTCTACCAGACCAGACCATGAAATACATTACACCTGACCCAACTAAATCCCACTCTACCAGACCATGAAATACATTACACCTGACCCAATGAAACCCCACTCTACCAGACCATGAAATACATGACACCTGACCCAACTAAACCCCACTCTACCAGACCAGACCATGAAATACATTACACCTGACCCAACTAAACCCCACTCTACCAGACCAGACCATGAAATACATTACACCTGACCCAATGAAACCCCACTCTACCAGACCATGAAATACATGACACCTGACCCAACTAAACCCCACTCTACCAGACCAGACCATGAAATACATTACACCTGACCCAATGAAACCCCACTCTACCAGACCATGAAATACATGACACCTGACCCAACTAAATCCCACTCTACCAGACCATGAAATACATGACACCTGACCCAACTAAATCCCACTCTACCAGACCATGAAATACATTACACCTGACCCAATGAAACCCCACTCTACCAGACCATGAAATACATGACACCTGACCCAACTAAACCCCACTCTACCAGACCAGACCATGAAATACATTACACCTGACCCAATGAAACCCCACTCTACCAGACCATGAAATACATGACACCTGACCCAACTAAATCCCACTTTACCAGGCCAGACCATGAAATACATTACACCTGACCCAACTAAACCCCACTCTACCAGGCCAGACCATGAAATACATTACACCTGACTCAACTAGACCCCAATGACAGGGTGAATCACTGAGAGCCCACAGCCCACAGCCCACAGCCCTACCCCACAACACACAGCCCCAGAGCCCACAGCCCACATACCTACCCCACAACACACAGCCCCAGAGCCCACAACCACCTACAACCCTACAGCCCAAAAGCCCTGGTTTGGAGCGAGATGCCTGGGCATGTATCAGGTGGGAGGTCCTTGGAGGGAGAGGGAGGTGGGCTGGAGGTTCTGGCCAACACTGGTTGGAATCTCTCTTTCACTTTCTCTCCCTTTTTCTCTCTCTGTTTTGTTATCTTTCCTTTTCCTTCCATCTCTCCCCTTTTCTGTCTCATGTTCTCTCCGTCTCTCTTTCTCCCCATCCCTCTCCCCATCCCTTTCCCTCTTTCCTTCGTTCTGTTGTTCCATCTCCCTGCCATCCCCAGCTTGGAGCGAATGAGGAATGTTCCATAATTAGGATGAACGATCCCTTCCTCTGAAAGCTTATTTTTACGCCCTGTTATTTTTACCCTCTTCGTTTCCTCTTTTCTCCTTCCCTTGCTTCCTCGTGTGTACTTTCTCTTGTTACAATTCATTCACACTGCTCACATGGTCCAACAACGGTCAAACGTATAGCACAGTTCAGAGTATTAATATACTGTCACATACATATTTCAGCTCTTTTACATTAGAAATTGTCGTCGAAATTGTTGAGGTTAAAAAAAATAATAATGCAACATTTGGACAACTTTTTGATATTTTATAATCTATTAGATATACACTACCGGTAAAAAGTTTTAGAACACCTACTCATTCAAGGGTTGTTCTTTATTTTTACTGCTTTCTACATTGTAGAATAATAGTATTAGGCTGTTGATGAGCGGCATTAGGCTGTTGATGAGAGGCATTAGGCTGTTGATGAGCGGCATTAGGCTGTTGATGAGCGGCATTAGGCTGTTGATGAGCGGCATTAGGCTGTTGATGAGCGGCATTAGGCTGTTGATGAGCGGCATTAGGCTGTTGATGAGCGGCATTAGGCTGTTGATGAGAGGCATTAGGCTGTTGATGAGAGGCATTAGGCTGTTGATGAGCGGCATTAGGCTGTTGATGAGAGGCATTAGGCTGTTGATGAGTGGCATTAGGCTGTTGATGAGAGGCATTAGGCTGTTGATGAGAGGCATTAGACTGTTGATGAGAGGCATTAGGCTGTTGATGAGCGGCATTAGGCTGTTGATGAGCGGCATTAGGCTGTTGATGAGAGGCATTAGACTGTTTGAGAGGCGTTAGACTGTTGATGAGAGGCATTAGGCTGTTGATGAGAGGCATTAGGCTGTTGATGAGTGGCATTAGGCTGTTGATGATGAGAGGCATTAGGCTGTTGATGAGAGGCATTAGGCTGTTGATGAGAGGCATTAGGCTGTTGATGAGCGGCATTAGACTGTTGATGAGAGGCGTTAGGCTGTTGATGAGCGGCATTAGGCTGTTGATGAGAGGCATTAGGCTGTTGATGAGTGGCATTAGGCTGTTGATGAGAGGCATTAGGCTGTTGATGAGAGGCATTAGGCTGTTGATGAGAGGCATTAGACTGTTGATGAGAGGCATTAGGCTGTTGATGAGAGGCATTAGGCTGTTGATGAGAGGCATTAGGCTGTTGATGAGCGGCATTAGGCTGTTGATGAGCGGCATTAGCGGCATTAGGCTGTTGATGAGTGGCATTAGACTGTTGATGAGTGGCATTAGACTGTTGATGAGTGGCATTAGACTGTTGATGAGAGGCATTAGGCTGTTGATGAGAGGCATTAGGCTGTTGATGAGAGGCATTAGGCTGTTGATGAGCGGCATTAGGCTGTTGATGAGCGGCATTAGGCTGTTGATGAGAGGCATTAGACTGTTGATGAGAGGCATTAGGCTGTTGATGAGAGGCATTAGGCTGTTGATGAGAGGCATTAGGCTGTTGATGAGAGGCATTAGGCTATTGATGAGAGGCATTAGGCTGTTGATGAGCGGCATTAGGCTGTTGATGAGCGGCATTAGGCTGTTGATGAGAGGCATTAGACTGTTGATGAGAGGCATTAGGCTGTTGATGAGAGGCATTAGGCTGTTGATGAGAGGCATTACGCTATTTTGCTCTGTTGCTTTATCAGCTGTTGTCCTTTAGGTCATAGTCTTCTTCCCAAATGGCCCCATTTTACCACGGCCCATAGGACTCTGGTCTGAAGGAGTGCACTATACAGGGAATAAGGCGCCATTTGGGACGAGGGTATATCCATTCATGTTTGTAGAGTGGGTGGATGCAGAGTTTTTCTCTCATGACTTTATGTCACTACTGGTTGATGAAGAGTGATGGCACAGCCACATATTCTTGCTCATACGTCATAGCAACGCTTATCATAATAATGCGTTGGTTGATTTGTTTGATTCAATGAACCCTAAGTTAAAAGTCAATGTTGTTCTCTAACTATGATGTCTCTGTTTGCCTTGAGTCTCTGTGATGTGGTGTTTGAGGTTTTTAAAGGGTAACTGTGGGTTAGGGACTGGCTAAGTTTACTATAAAGCTATACACACACACAGGCGTGTACTCACGCACACACACACACACACACTGGGCCTTATGCCTTCCATGTAATGGTGATGCTTGTGAAAACAAACTCAAACAATCGGGGCATTTCAGCAGCTTTTGACTGTTTGTTATTTCTCAAGTCGGTTATACGATGCGGTTCATGGGAAATCTCTGTTTGTATATGTTCCTTACCAAATGCTTATCACCAGACCTATTGTCAATGATGATGTGTCAGAAACAGGCCCACTGGGCAGTTCGGCAAATGCCAGATGGGCAGGTCCGTCTTTAGCCCAGTGGGCCTGTCTAGGTTGGAGGTTTTGTGCAGAATGATCATTATTTGGATAATGGGAGCCTGTGTGTTAGAATGGGATGATTTCTGGTCCCAGTCTGTCCATGTCATGTGTATTATTACAATCATCAAGCCCGCAAACCAGATGGACTTTTACATTTGAACCTTTATTTAAATAGACGAGTCAGTTAAGAACAAATTCTTATTTACAACGACGGCCTATTGGGGAACAGTGGGTTAATTGCCGTGTTCAGGGGCAGAACGACAGATTTTTACCTTGTCAGCTCGGGGATTCGATCCACCAACCTTTCAGTTACTGGCCCAACGCTCTAACCACTAGGCTACCTGCTGGTTACTGGCCCAACACTCTAACCACTAGGCTACCTGCTGGTTACTGGTCCAACGCTCTAACCACTAGGCTACCTGCTGGTTACTGGTCCAACGCTCTAACCACTAGGCCACCTGCTGGTTACTGGCCCAACACTCTAACCACTAGGCTACCTGCTGGTTACTGGCCCAACATTCTAACCACTAGGCTACCTGCTGGTTACTGGTCCAACGCTCTAACCACTAGGCTACCTGCTGGTTACTGGTCCAACGCTCTAACCACTAGGCTACCTGCTGGTTACTGGCCCAACATTCTAACTACTAGGCTACCTGCTGGTTACTGGTCCAACGCTCTAACCACTAGGCTACCTGCTGGTTACTGGTCCAACGCTCTAACCACTAGGCCACCTGCTGGTTACTGGTCCAACACTCTAACCACTAGGCTACCTGCTGGTTACTGGCCCAACACTCTAACCACTAGGCTACCTGCTGGTTACTGGTCCAACACTCTAACCACTAGGCTACCTGCTGGTTACTGGTCCAACCACTAGGCTACCTGCTGGTTACTGGTCCAACGCTCTAACCACTAGGCTACCTGCTGGTTACTGGTCCAACGCTCTAACCACTAGGCTACCTGCTGGTTACTGGTCCAACGCTCTAACCACTAGGCTACCTGCTGGTTACTGGTCCAACGCTCTAACCACTAGGCTACCTGCTGGTTACTGGTCCAACGCTCTAACCACTAGGCTACCTGCTGGTTACTGGTCCAACGCTCTAACCACTAGGCTACCTGCCACCTTAACATATAAACATATACTGTACACAGTGCTGATAAAGAATACTTAATGGTTCGCTGTTTACAGTAAAACATGAGAAGAAATTTGCTCCATCAAACATCAAAGGGTGTATCCCAAATGGCACCGTATTACCTATGCAGTGCACTACTGTTGACCAGGCCCAATAGGGCTCTGATCAAAACTATTACACTGTAGGGAACAATGTTCCATTTGTGGTGCAGAAATACATTCCACGTTAAACAAGTGGCTCTAATCACCCTTTGACATGTGCACTGTGAGTTGGTGTTTTCTCGATGTTTGTCTTGACACACTCCCTGGTAATTATAGAAGCACAAACTGTCTGTGTCCCAAATGGCACCCTATTACCTAAATCCCCCAAACTCGAGTCTGGACCTGGAAGCCAGTCCCACTGCGGGTTTATTTCATTGTTCCCCTCTAATCAGGGACTAATTTGGACCTGGGACACCAGGTGGTGATTCCCCTCTAATCAGGGACTGATTTAGACCTGGGACACCAGGTGGATGATTCCCCTCTAATCAGGGACTGATTTAGACCTGGGACACCAGGTGGGTGCAATTAATGTAAGGTAGAACAGAAAACCAGTAGGCTCCGGACCTCGTAGTGTAAGAGTTGGGTACCCTGCCCTACATACTGCACTGCTTCTGACCAGAGCCCTATGGGAAGTAGAAACACTAGAGTCTGTAATGTTTGAAAGATGTCTGGTTCTAACAGTCCTCTTATATGCATCAGACTAACCAAAGGCCTAATGGTGGACTCTGTCATACACACACACACATGCAGGCATCATGCGCGCACACGCACACACATAAACACACACACACACACACACACACACACACACACACACACACACACACACACACACACACACACACACACACACACACACACACACACACACACACACACACACACACACGTGGTCCTGATGATGTCTCTTTAAATACTGTGGCTGTTAGTCTCATCAGACTCTTGGGTAATCTGCAACATCCTCTTTTACCATCCTCCTTTTTTTCATCCCCCTTTTCCGTCTGCAGTCTGTTTCCGACGGCCATGTCATGACGTGTATCTGATTGTATTAGCAACCAGCGATTTCCCTCCATCCCGCTCTCTGCTTCTCTAACCCCCCTAGGACCATTCCATAGCTGGAACATGCTTAAGGATGTGTTTTGAATCTTAGAGAAGGTCCTGTACCGTCGCTATGTTACCCCAGAACCTGTCACAGAACAGCCCTCTCATGGAAGGCCGTGTTCTAGACCAGTGTTTGTCAACTATTTGTGTCTGTCTGTGTGTTTTGAGGGTATATGTCATTCATTTAAAAGTCTAAAAAATGGATGTACCAATCCCAGAGTCAGTAAACATACTTGAAAGTACCACGTAAGTCGTTTTTTGGGGTATCTGTACTTTACTTTACTATTTATATTTTTGACAACTTCATACTTTTACTTCACTACATTCCTAAAGTAAATTATGTACTTTTTACTCCATACATTTTCCCTGACACCCAAAAGTAATTGTTACATTTTGAATGCTTACCAGGACAGGACAATTTCCTAATTCACACACTTATCAAGAGAACTTCCCTGGTCATCCTTAATGCCCCTGATCTGGCAGACACACTAAACCCATGCTTCGTTTGTAAATGATGTCTGTGTTGGAGCTTGCCCCTGGCTATCCGTAAATTAAAAAACAAGAAAATTATGAAGTCTAGTTTGTTTAATACAAGTCATTAGAAATGATTTATACTTTTACTTTTGATACTTAAGTATATTTTAGCAATTACATTTAAAGTATATTTAGAAACCAAATACTTTTAGACTTTTACTCAAGTAGTATTTTATTGGGCGACTTTTACTTGAGTCATTTTCTATCAAGGTATCTTTACTTTTACTCAAGTATGACAATTGGGTACTTTTTCCACCACTGCACAGATTGCCCCTTTATGTTGAATGCACTGCCTGTTAGATGCTCTGGATAAGTGCGTCTGTTAAATGACCAACATGCACATTTACTTTACGTTGCACTTAAACTTGAGATGCACTTCAGTTTCCACTTACCAGGAGTGGACTAAAGGAGTGAACAGTAACAGAAGTGTTGTGTTGAATAAGCAGAGGCGTTATTAGAGCGCCTCTTGAGGGTTCTGAATCTGAACACGTTGACCAGATGCTGTTTGTGCTGTTGCTATAGCTGGCATAAAACCTCTACTGTAGTCGTACTGGGATGTATATATCCATTAATGTCTCCATTTAAAACAGAGTCAAATGAAGCTAGGACGATCAGCCAACGACTGTGTACACACACACAACACAGTGTATACAGTATATTTTAATCCTCACGGACTCACTTGGCCATGGCTGCTGGTAGCTGTTGCTAGGCAGAAAAGAAAACAAATGTCCAGAGCAACAGACCTGATTAGGATATAAGAGAATAAGCCTGTAGTCTTTAATGGAGCTTCAGTAGAGTCCTGTATACACTAAGCCTGTAGTCTTTAATGGAGCTTCAGTAGAGTCCTGTATACACTAAGCCTGTAGTCTTTAATGGAGCTTCAGTAGAGTCCTGTATACACTAAGCCTGTAGTCTTTAATGGAGCTTCAGTAGAGTCCTGTATACACTAAGCCTGTAGTCTTTAATGGAGCTTCAGTAGAGTCCTGTATACACTAAGCCTGTAGTCTTTAATGGAGCTTCAGTAGAGTCCTGTATACACTAAGCCTGCAGTATTTACAACAGACAGTCTGTTTAGATCCACTCACGTCACCCTGAGAGCTCTCAAGGACTCAGTACAAAATGGCACCCTATTCCATAGTGGACTACATTTGAGTGCACTATATAGGGAATATGATGTCATTTGGGATGCAACCCACGAGAGCTCTCAGGGTGACCTAAGTTGATGTAAACAGACTGTCCATGACATCCTATTCCCTGCATAGTGCACTAGGTTTAACCAGGGCCCATAGTGCACTATGTAGGGAATAGGGTGCCATTTGAGACGTGATCATGCTCTTTTACACAGTAACAATGTAGCGATGGAGGGGGAACAGCTGGAGTGGGGCTGGAACCAACAAAACATTGGTTACAGAGGCCAGACCTCTTGGTAAAGATGGGATAACTTGGGTGTCAGTATGTGTGTATACTGTGTGTGTGTGTATACTGTGTGTGTGTGTAGTGTGTGTGTGTGTGTGTATACTGTGTGTGTGTGTGTATACTGTGTGTGTGTGTGTGTGTGTGTGTGTGTGTGTGTGTGTGTGTGTGTGTGTGTGTGTGTGTGTGTGTGTGTGTGTGTGTGTGTGTGTGTGTGTGTGTGTGTGTGTGTGTGTGTGTGTATACTGTGTGTGTGTGTATACTGTGTGTGTGTGTGTGTGTGTGTGCGTGTATACTGTGTGTGTGTGTATACTGTGTGTGTGTGTGTGTGTGTGTGTGTACTGTATGCGTGTTTGAATGTGTGATTGTAGTTCTATGATCAGAGTGTCCATTGACCTGTGAAGGGCTGGTGTATTTGAGCTTGTATTAGACTATGGGTGGTTCCTGGGAAACTTGGGTTTTAATTGTGGGAGCATGCAGAGTTTCTTCCGTTGGCGCAATGAGAGTTGCTGATTGGACAGCCCCTGGGAGATTTGAGATGTGATTGGGTGCACGCTTTTTGGTTGAGGTGTGTGTATGTGTGTGCATTGCGCAAGCACATGTTTGTGGTGTGTGTAGGTGTGTGTGGGAGTGCACGTGTGTGTGAGTGTGTGAGTGTGTGTGCGTGTTCTATTTTGAGGCTCATCTGCTCTCATCATTATTATCCCAGTGAGCCGCAGGACTCATTTCCTCCCCAAGGTTCTCCCTCTCTCTCTTTCACTTTCTCTCTCTCTTTCTCTCCCTCTCTTTCTCTCGTTCCCTCTCTCTCTTTCTCAGTCTCTCCTTCTCTCCCTTTCCCTCACTCTCTTTCCCTTGTTCTCTCTCCCTTTTTCTTTCTTTCTTTCCCTCTCTTTCTTTCTTTCTTTCGTTCCCTCTCTTGCTTGCTTTCTTTCTATCTCTCTCTTTCTATTCTCCCTCTTTCATCTTTCCCCAGTCCCTCCAGGGTTAGTTCTCATCAGAGAGACAGAAATACCATGGCTCCCTAATATTGGAATGTTGTCGCCCCCCCAGGAGTACCTCCAGTCCTCTGTGTGTCACAGATGATTTAAACATGGATGACAGCTCAATGAGATTTAGGGATGCATCTAGAACTACTGGAGCTTGTCTTGATAAGAGGAACGTGAATAAAACTGTTCTTAACTTCACAGAAAATGACTATATTCTCTACATCTATTAGAATCTAAAGTTTTTACACTCTTTTAATGAAGCAAAGTCCATTGATCATTCTGCAGTTGAAAGAAGGTTGTTTTCTTTCCACAAAAATTAAGTTCACTGTCATAAGGTTTATTTTTTCTATTTCATAATGTCTACTATTGCATGACCAATTGGGTAGACATTCAAGTGTTTGAGTGTGTGGCCTGTTGTCAAGTAGTTAGTGCTGCTGATCCTGACACACACATAGCAGAGTTGGCATGGGTTCAAATCTGGCCCACTACCCTTTGACTGAAACTTTTTCTTTGTTCAATTAAAAACACAAACAGATAACGGTAAAAAAGTGGAGTATTTGGGCAGACAAGGTGTGTAAGTGCGGTGCTCTGGCATGGCGAGGCTGGAAACCCACAGGGTTCCACCAATCCTTACCTTAAAGGGTAACTCCACCACTTTTCAACCTCCTATTCATTATCTCCAGCACCAAACCAGTGGCTGCATATGTGAAAGCAGCGTATTTCAGGAAAAATATCATGTTAAAAAGTTCTACCTGATGACATCATCAAAAGTGTGACTAGGGGGCAGTATTTTCATTTTTGGAAAAATAACGTACCCAAAGTAAACGGGATATTTTGTTAGGACAAGATGCTAGAATATGCATATAATTGACAGTTTAGGATAGAAAACACTCTACATTTTCCAAAACTGTAAAAATATTGTCTGTGAGTGTAACAGAACTGATATTGCAGGCGAAAGCCTGAGAAATCCAATCCGGAAGTGCCTCATGTTTTGAAAGCTCTGTGTTCCAATGCGTTCCTAATGAGCAGTGAATGGGCTATCAACCAGATTACTTTTTCTACGTATTCCCCAAGGTGTCTACAGCATTGTGACGTAGTTTTACGCATTTATGTTGAAGAATACCCGTAAGCGGCTACATTGTGTAAGTGGTCACCTGATGGCTCTCAGAGTAATTCTCGCGTAAAATACAGAGGTAGACATTTTTCCAATCGGTCCTACTGAAAAAACAATTGTCCCGGTGGATATATTATCGAATAGATATTTGAAAAACACCTTGAAGATTGATTATAAACAACGTTTGCCATGTTTCTGTCGATATTATGGAGCTAATTTGTAATATTTTTTGGTGTTTTCGTGACAGTAAAATCCGGTCGATTTCTCAGCCAAACGTGAAGAACAAACGGAGCTATTTCGCCTACAAAAATAATATTTTTGGAAAAAATTAACATTGGCTATCTAACTGGGAGTCTCGTGAGTGAAAACATCCGAAGCTCATTAAAGGTAAACGATTTAATTTGATTGCTTTTCTGATTTTCGTGACCAAGTTACCTGCTGCTAGCTGGACATAATGCTATGCTAGGCTATCGATAAACTTACACAAATGCTTGTCTTGCTTTGGCTGTAAAGCATATTTTGAAAATCTGAGATGACAGGGTGATTAACAAAAGGCTAAGCTGTGTCTCAGTATATTTCACTTGTGATTTTCATGAATAGGAATATTTTCTAGTAATATTTATGTCCTTTGCGTTATGCTAATTAGTGTCAGTCGATGATTACGCGCCCGGATCTGGGATGGGGAGTATCTTAAACATTTTAAAAACAGTGATTTTCAAACCCCATTAGATTTGTGGTGATGTAGAGAGCAAAAGAATACCCTTCCTCTGGTTAGAAACAGGTTTTGAAAATCCCTGTTTTTCTTACTTTTAATCCAACCCTGTGATGTCACAGAGAAGCATCTTTTAGGGCCTGTCTTCTTATCTTTTTAACCACAGCTCATAGAAACACACTGTTGTCACATATGAAGACACTTGTTTGGTACTGGAGATAATGAATATGAGGTTGAAAGTGGCAGAGTTGCCCTTTAACCATTGAGTGTCATGCGATCATAAGAAATACGGAACCAGGAACCAATACACGCAGTCAGTCAGGAAAGCTAAGGCCAGCTTCTTCAGGCAGAAGTTTGCATCCTGTAGCTCCAACTCCAAAAAGTTCTGGGACACTGTGAAGTCCATGGAGAACAAGAGCACCTCCTCCCAGCTGCCCACTGCACTGAGGCTAGGTAACACGGTCTCCACCGATAAATCCACGATTATCGAAAGCTTCAATAAGCACTTCTCAACGGCTGGCCATGCCTTCCGCCTGGCTACTCCAACCTCGGCCAACAGCTCCGCCCCCCCCGCAGCTCCTCGCCCAAGCCTCTCCAGGTTCTCCTTTACCCAAATCCAGATAGCAGATGTTCTGAAAGAGCTGCAAAACCTAGACCCGTACAAATCAGCTGGGCTTGACAATCTGGACCCTCTATTTCTGAAACTATTTCTGAAATCTGCCGCCATTGTCGCAACCCCTATTACCAGCCTGTTCAACCTCTCTTTCATATCGTCTGAGATCCCCAGGGATTGGAAAGCTGCCGCAGTTATCCCCCTCTTCAAAGGGGGAGACACCCTGGACCCAAACTGCTATAGACCTATATCCATCCTGCCCTGCCTATCTAAGGTCTTCGAAAGCCAAGTCAACAAACAGGTCACTGACCATCTCGAATCCCACCGTACCTTCTCCGCTGTGCAATCTGGTTTCCGAGCCGGTCACGGGTGCACCTCAGCCACGCTCAAGGTACTAAACGATATCATAACCGCCATCGATAAAAGACAGTACTGTGCAGCCGTCTTCATCGACCTCGCCAAGGCTTTCGACTCTGTCAATCACCATATTCTTATCGGCAGACTCAATAGCCTCGGTTTCTCGGATGACTGCCTTGCCTGGTTCACCAATTACTTTGCAGACAGAGTTCAGTGTGTCAAATCGGAGGGCATGCTGTCCGGTCCTCTGGCAGTCTCTATGGGGGTGCCACAGGGTTCAATTCTCGGGCCGACTCTTTTCTCTGTATATATCAATGATGTTGCTCTTGCTGCGGGCGATTCCCTGATCCACCTCTACGCAGACGACACCATTCTATATACTTTCGGCCCGTCATTGGACACTGTGCTATCTAACCTCCAAACGAGCTTCAATGCCATACAGCACTCCTTCCGTGGCCTCCAACTGCTCTTAAACGCGAGTAAAACCAAATGCATGCTTTTCAACCGATCGCTGCCTGCACCCGCATGCCCGACTAGCATCACCACCCTGGATGGTTCCGACCTTGAATATGTGGACATCTATAAGTACCTAGGTGTCTGGCTAGACTGCAAACTCTCCTTCCAGACTCACATCAAACATCTCCAATCGAAAATCAAATCAAGAGTCGGCTTTCTATTCCGCAACAAAGCCTCCTTCACTCACGCCGCCAAGCTTACCCTAGTAAAACTGACTATCCTACCGATCCTCGATTTCGGCGATGTCATCTACAAAATGGCTTCCAACACTCTACTCAGCAAACTGGATGCAGTCTATCATAGTGCCATCCGTTTTGTCACCAAAGCACCTTATACCACCCACCACTGCGACTTGTATGCTCTAGTCGGCTGGCCCTCGCTACATATTCGTCGCCAGACCCACTGGCTCCAGGTCATCTACAAGTCCATGCTAGGTAAAGCTCCGCCTTATCTCAGTTCACTGTTCACGATGGCAACACCCATCCGTAGCACACGCTCCAGCAGGTGTATCTCACTGATCATCCCTAAAGCCAACACCTCATTTGGCCGCCTTTCGTTCCAGTACTCTGCTGCCTGTGACTGGAACGAACTGCAAAAATCGCTGAAGTTGGAGACTTTTATCTCCCTCACCAACTTCAAACATCAGCTATCCGAGCAGCTAACCGATCGCTGCAGCTGTACATAGTCTATTGGTAAATAGCCCACCCATTTTCACCTACCTCATTCCCATACTGTTTTTATACTGTTTTTAAAAAAAAATTTATTTACTTTTCTGCTCTTTTGCACACCAATATCTCTACCTGTACATGACCATCTGATCATTTATCACCCCAGTGTTAATCTGCAAAATTGTATTATTCGCCTACCTCCTCATGCCTTTTGCACACATTGTATATAGACTGCCCATTTTTTTTTCTACTGTGTTATTGACTTGTTAATTGTTTACTCCATGTGTAACTCTGTGTTGTCTGTTCACACTGCTATGCTTTATCTTGGCCAGGTCGTAGTTGCAAATGAGAACTTGTTCTCAACTAGCCTACCTGGTTAAATAAAGGTGAAATAAAAAAAAAAATAAAAAAATAAAAAAATAAAAAATACTACAGTATGTCTGTATTACAACTATAGACAGTAATGTTATGGATAGCTATGAGGCTGCTGTTTCGTCAGTGGGAGGAGTGGCTGCTGTGTGTGTGTGTGTGTGTGTGTGTGTGTGTGTGTGTGTGTGTGTGTGTGTGATACTACATTATGTCTACTGTCTGATTGTGTCGTCTATGGAAAAGGTGTGTAGTGGTGGGTCTGCATATAGGCTAGGAACACACCAGTCAATGTATCACGTTTAATGATGAGAATATGACTGTTCCTCCCACAATACAATAGAGTAAACTTGTAAAGGTTCTTCTTAGATTTTTAGATATCCCTTTGTCACTGTGAGAAAATGCTTCTCCATGACACTGCAGTTAATGTAGTAACCTTATTGTAGGTTTGTGTAGTGGATGAGATGAGTTTCTCAGTAGTAGTTAATGTAGTAACCTTAATGTAGGTTTGTGTAGTGGATGAGCTGAGTTACTCAGTAGTAGTTAATGTAGTAACCTTAATGTAGGTTTGTGTAGTGGATGAGGTGAGTTACTCAGTAGTAGTTAATGTAGTAACCTTAATGTAGGTTTGTGTAGTGGATGAGGTGAGTTACTCAGTAGTAGTTCATGTAGTAACCTTAATGTAGGTTTGTGTAGTGGATGAGGTGAGTTACTCAGTAGTAGTTCATGTAGTAACCTTAATGTAGGTTTGTGTAGTGGATAAGCTGAGTTACTCAGTAGTAGTTAATGTAATAACCTTCCCCCAAGGGCATAAGGCAAGGGTAAGGTGAGGAGGGTGTCTTTTATGTGTTTGAAACACAGCCAGTCATTTTCAGACAAGGGATTTCATGGCTAATTGAGGTGAGACAGTAATTCTGTTCATAGATTTTGCATGTATTAACTACACATTGAAATTGACACGTTCAGCCCGAAGCGGGAGGTTTAAAAATGCTTTCTTAGTCAAAGTACCGGAGCATGTCGTTTATTGTAGGTTTTGGTATTGAATTAGTCGAGTTACTCAGTAGTAGTTAATGTAGTAACCACAGGAGGTTGGTGGCACCTTAATTGGGGAGGACGGGTTTGTGGTAATGGCCGGAGCGGAATAAGTCGAATGGTATCAAACACATGGTTTCTATGTGTTTGATAACCTTCCAACTTCCGTTCCAGCCATTATTATGAGCCGTCCTCCCCTCAGTAGCCTCCACTGGTAGTAACCTTAATGTAAGTTTGTGTAGTGGATGAGGTGAGTTACTCAGTAGCCTCCACTGGTAGTAACCTTAATGTAAGTTTGTGTAGTGGATGAGGTGAGTTACTCAGTAGCCTCCACTGGTAGTAACCTTAATGTAGGTTTGTGTAGTGGATGAGGTGAGTTACTCAGTAGTAGTTCATGTAGTAACCTTAATGTAAGTTTGTGTAGTGGATGAGGTGAGTTACTCAGTAGCCTCCACTGGTAGTAACCTTAATGTAGGTTTGTGTAGTGGATGAGGTGAGTTACTCAGTAGTAGTTCATGTAGTAACCTTAATGTAAGTTTGTGTAGTGGATGAGGTGAGTTACTCAGTAGTAGTTAATGTAGTAACCTTAATGTAAGTTTGTGTAGTGGATGAGGTGAGTTACTCACAAAGTACTTGGAGAGCCATGTGAAATATGCCATACATTATATGCTATCCGTCATAATTATCATTGTGTAACTATTTGAGAGGCATTGTCATCCGAAACCCAAACATTGAGAGAAAAAGAATTTGTAAAAGCACACAAATCGGATCCCACTTACTAGTCCAATTAATCCACAATGCTTACACAGTCTTGAATTCCTGTATGTACTTAAGAGACAGTTTGAGGTCAAATATGCTGTTAGTTAAAAATTGGGTATTGAATGATCTTTGCATGGCATGGAATTCAGTGGACATGAAAATTCCTAGAATTCAAATACCTTTGTTTTTCCTTGGTCACACAGGAAGTCTGTTTACTTCCCTGTTCCTGTGATTGTAAGATGGCCGCCAAGGTTCCCGAGGTCATGACCTTTACCGCCCTGAAGAAGAGGTTTCCCTTAACCACAGATCTAGGATCAGATTCTGACCCCCAAATCCAGTACCAAAGCATTATATGGAGAAAATGCAAAACTGACCTTAGATCAGTGACTGAGAATAACTTCCACATAACTTTTTTAATGTATTTCTCCTTTATTTGTTTAGCCACGCCTGCAAAGCTTGGTCTGCAGAACAACTTAAAACACACATTTGTAACTTTATTGCATTATTTCTATTTAGTGTTTGAAGCTAACCGCTAGCCACAATTCCACATGGCCTGTAGTTTATGCGGACGCTAATGGCGGTTTAATTACAGGCAATAGTTCATCTGGTACAGTATTAGATGAAGTGAAGGTTTACAGCCGGGCTTAGAACTACTAAACCTACCTGTAGGGGATTGTGGTAGAACTCTGGAAGCCAATGAAGATTGATCTTCTAGAACTGATTGTGTTCTAATCAGACCATTAAAGCGGACAACTTGATTTTGAACAACTTTATGTTAGTTGGTTCCTACGTTCAACTATCATCAAGTTGTAATATCCTGGCCTTCTCCTTTAAGTTGGAGGGTTGAAACAAAATGATAGATTGTGATGGGGCTGTGTGGAAATGCATGTTGTGTTGTTTTAATGGAATGGTATCTGTGCTCTAGTGTGGCTTCTATGGCGCTTGGCCAAACTATGATGTGGACTCTATCGATCACGCTCTAATCGACCTGGGCCAGGTTAGACCTACATTACAGAATGATGTTCACTAGAGATGTGCTTTTAACTTTTCAGAATATCTGGCTTCAAAATCATTCTCCAAATAAGCCATTTACGGGTCTGACTGACCGAAAATAAGTTATACTACAAAAGAAATTCAGGTATGTTATTATTGTTACATAACTGTCTTCTAAACTCTTATTATTCAAATCATCACTTAATCCCACCGTTGCCACCGAATGCCACACAGGGATGGACAGGCAGTGGGAGGTACTATTGATTGAGTGAATCCCAGACGATCAGTTTCAGTCTCGTTAACATGTTGGTTGTGTCCCAAATGACACCCTATTCTCTACAGTATATAGTATACTACTTCTGACTAGAGGCCTATAGTCCCTAGTCAGAAGTAGTGGACAACACAGGATTAAGGTGTCATTTTGAATGAAGCTCATGACTTCCAGTAAAATATTCAATATCTGTAATGAGATTAAGAGGCGTTTGGACACCATTTCCTCCCTAGCTGAGGGATAACAGAGTTATAAGAGTAGTATTACATCAAAGCAGCAACCTCTTGTAGATAACACCCTGCTGTAGATAACACCCTGCTGTAGATAACACCCTGCTGTAGATAACACCCTGCTGCAGATATCACCCTGCTGCAGATATCACCCTGCTGTAGATGACATCCTGCTGTAGATAACACCCTGCTGTAGATAACACCCTGCTGTAGATAACACCCTGCTGTATATATCACCCTGCTGTAGATAACACCCTGCTGTAGATAACACCCTGCTGTAGATAACACCCTGCTGTATATATCACCCTGCTGTAGATAACACCCTGCTGTAGATAACACCCTGCAGTAGATAACACCCTGCAGTAGATAACACCCTGCAGTAGATAACACCCTGCTGTAGATAACACCCTGCTGTAGATAACACCCTGCTGTAGATAACACCCTGCTGTAGATAACACCCTGCTGTATATATCACCCTGCTGTAGATGACATCCTGCTGTAGATAACACCCTGCTGTAGATAACACCCTGCTGTATATATCACCCTGCTGTAGGTTATCACCCTGCTGTAGGTTATCACCCTGCTGTAGGTTAACACCCTGCTGTAGATATCACCCTGCTGTAGATATCACCCTGCTGTAGATATCACCCTGCTGTAGATAACACCCTGCTGTAGATAACACCCTGCTGTATATATCACCCTGCTGTAGATATCACCCTGCTGTAGATATCACCCTGCAGTAGATAACACCCTGCAGTAGATAACACCCTGCTGTAGATAATACCCTGCTGTATCTAAACTCCTGCAGTATCTAAACTCCTGCAGTATCTAAACTCCTGTAGTAGATAACACCCTGCTGTAGATAACACCCTGCAGTAGATAACACCCTGCAGTAGATAACACCCTGCTGTATATATCACCCTGCTGTAGGTTATCACCCTGCTGTAGGTTATCACCCTGCTGTAGGTTAACACCCTGCTGTAGATATCACCCTGCTGTAGATATCACCCTGCTGTAGATATCACCCTGCTGTAGATAACACCCTGCTGTAGATAACACCCTGCTGTATATATCACCCTGCTGTAGATATCACCCTGCTGTAGATATCACCCTGCAGTAGATAACACCCTGCAGTAGATAACACCCTGCTGTAGATAATACCCTGCTGTATCTAAACTCCTGCAGTATCTAAACTCCTGTAGTAGATAACACCCTGCTGTAGATAACACCCTGCAGTAGATAACACCCTGCTGTAGATAACACCCTGCTGTAGATAACACCCTGCAGTAGATAACACCCTGCTGTAGATAACACCCTGCAGTAGAGAACACCCTGCTGTATCTAAACTCCTGCCGTATCTAAACTCCTGCAGTAGATAACACCCTGCAGTAGATAACACCCTGCTGTAGATAACACCCTGCAGTAGATAACACCCTGCTGTAGATAACACCCTGCTGTATCTAAACTCCTGCAGTAGGTAACACCCTGGAGTAGATAACACCATGCAGTATCTAACACCCTGCTGTAGATAACACCCTGCAGTAGATAACACCCTGGTGTAGATAACCCCCTGCAGTATCTAACACCCTGCTGTAGATAACACCCTGCAGTAGGTAACACCCTGCAGTAGAGAACACCCTGCTGTATCTAAACTCCTGCAGTAGATAACACCCTGCTGTAGATAACACCGTGCTGTATCTAAACTCCTGCAGTAGATAACACCCTGCAGTAGAGAACACCCTGCTGTATCTAAACTCCTGCAGTAGATAACACCCTGCAGGAGATAACACCCTGCTGTAGATAACACCCTGCTGTAGATAACACCCTGCTGTAGATAACACCCTGCTGTATCTAAACTCCTGCAGTAGATAACACCCTGCAGGAGATAACACCCTGCTGTAGATAACACCCTGCTGTAGATAACACCCTGCTGTAGATAACACCCTGCTGTAGATAACACCCTGCTGTATCTAAACTCCTGCAGTAGATAACACCCTGCTGTAGATAACACCCTGCTGTATCAAATCAAATCAAATCAAATCAAATTTTATTTGTCACATACACATGGTTAGCAGATGTTAATGCGAGTGTAGCGAAATGCTTGTGCTTCTAGTTCCGACAATGCAGTGATAACCAACAAGTAATCTAACTAACAATTCCAAAACTACTGTCTTATACACAGTGTAAGGGGATAAGGAATATGTACATAAGGATATATGAATGAGTGATGGTACAGAGCAGCATACAGTAGATGGTAGTACAGTATATACATATGAGATGAGTATGTAGACAAAGTAAACAAAGTGGCATAGTTAAAGTGGCTAGTGACATAAGAATGCAGTCGATGATCTAGAGTACAGTATATACATATGCATATGAGATGAATAATGTACGGTAAGTAACATTATATAAGGTAGCATTGTTTAAAGTGGCTAGTGATATATTTACATCATTTCCCATCAATTCCCATTATTAAAGTGGCTGGAGTTGGGTCAGTGTCAATGACAGTGTGTTGGCAGCAGTCATTCAATGTTAGTGGTGGCTGTTTAACAGTCTGATGGCCTTGAGGTAGAAGCTGTTTTTCAGTCTCTCGGTCCCAGCTTTGATGCACCTGTACTGACCTCGCCTTCTGGATGATAGCGGGGTGAACAGGCAGTGGTTCGGGTGGTTGATGTCCTTGATGATCTTTATGGCCTTCCTGTAACATCGGGTGGTGTAGGTGTCCTGGAGGGCAGGTAGTTTGCCCCGGTGATGCGTTGTGCAGACCTCACTACCCTCTGGAGAGCCTTACGGTTGAGGGCAGAGCAGTTGCCGTACCAGGCGGTGATACAGCCCGCCAGGATGCTCTCGATTGTGCATCTGTAGAAGTTTGTGAGTGCTTTTGGTGACAAGCCGAATTTCTTCAGCCTCCTGAGGTTGAAGAGGCGCTGCTGCGCCTTCTTCACGACGCTGTCAGAGTGAGTGGACCAATTCAGTTTGTCTGTGATGTGTATGCCGAGGAACTTAAAACTTGCTACCCTCTCCACTACTGATCCATCGATGTGGATAGGGGTGTTCCCTCTGCTGTTTCCTGAAGTCCACAATCATCTCCTTAGTTTTGTTGACGTTGAGTGTGAGGTTATTTTCCTGACACCACACTCCGAGGGCCCTCACCTCCTCCCTGTAGGCCGTCTCGTCGTTGTTGGTAATCAAGCCTACCACTGTTGTGTCGTCCGCAAACTTGATGATTGAGTTGGAGGCGTGCATGGCCACGCAGTCGTGGGTGAACAGGGAGTACAGGAGAGGGCTCAGAACGCACCCTTGTGGGGCCCCGTGTTGAGGATCAGCGGGGAGGAGATGTTGTTGCCTACCCTCACCACCTGGGGCGGCCCGTCAGAAGTCCAGTACCCAGTTGCACAGGGCGGGGTCGAGACCCAGGGTCTCGAGCTTGATACGAGCTTGGAGGGTACTATGGTGTTGAATGCCGAGCTGTAGTCGATGAACAGCATTCTCACATAGGTATTCCTCTTGTCCAGGTGGGTTAGGGCAGTGTGCAGTGTGGTTGAGATTGCATCGTCTGTGGACCTATTTGGGCGGTAAGCAAATTGGAGTGGGTCTAGGGTGTCAGGTAGGGTGGAGGTGATATGGTCCTTGACTAGTCTCTCAAAGCACTTCATGATGACGGAAGTGAGTGCTACGGGCGGTAGTCGTTTAGCTCAGTTACCTTAGCTTTCTTGGGAACAGGAACAATGGTGGCCCTCTTGAAGCATGTGGGAACAGCAGACTGGTATAGGGATTGATTGAATATGTCCGTAAACACACCGGCCAGCTGGTCTGCGCATGCTCTGAGGGCGCGGCTGGGGATGCCGTCTGGGCCTGCAGCCTTGCGAGGGTTAACACGTTTAAATGTCTTACTCACCTCGGCTGCAGTGAAGGAGAGACCGCATGTTTCGTTGCAGGCCGTGTCAGTGGCACTGTATTGTCCTCAAAGCGGGCAAAAAAAAAGTTATTTAGTCTGCCTGGGAGCAAGACATCCTGGTCCGTGACTGGGCTGGGTTTCTTCTTGTAGTCCGTGATTGACTGTAGACCCTGCCACATGCCTCTTGTGTCTGAGCCATTGAATTGAGATTCCACTTTGTCTCTGTACTGACGCTTAGCTTGTTTAATAGCCTTGCGGAGGGAATAGCTGCATTGTTTATATTCGGACATATTACCAGACACCTTGCCCTGATTAAAAGCAGTGGTTCGCGCTTTCAGTTTCACACGAATGCTGCCATCAATCCACGGTTTCTGGTTTGGGAATGTTTTTATCGTTGCTATGGGAACGACATCTTCGACGCACGTTCTAATGAACTCGCACACCGAATCAGCGTATTCGTCAATATTTCCATCTGACGCAATCGAAACATATCCCAGTCCACGTGATGGAAGCAGTCTTGGAGTGTGGAGTCAGCTTGGTCTGACCAGCGTTGGACAGACCTCAGCGTGGGAGCCTCTTGTTTTAGTTTCTGCCTGTAGGCAGGGATCAGCAAAATGGAGTCGTGGTCAGCTTTTCCGAAAGGGGGCGGGGCAGGGCCTTATATGCGTCGCGGAAGTTAGAGTAACAATGATCCAAGGTTTTACCACCCCTGGTTGCGCAATCGATATGCTGGTAAAATTTAGGGAGTCTTGTTTTCAGATTAGCTTTGTTAAAATCCCCAGCTACAATGAATGCAGCCTCCGGATAAATGGTTTCCAGTTTGCAAAGAGTTAAATAAAGTTCGTTCAGAGCCATCGATGTGTCTGCTTGGGGGATATATACGGCTGTGATTATAATCGAGGAGAATTCTCTTGGAAGATAATGCGGTCTACATTTGATTGTGAGGAATTCTAAATCAGGTGAACAGAAGGATTTGAGTTCCTGTATGTTTCCTTCATCACACCATGTCTCGTTAGTCATGAGGCATACGCCCCGCCACTCTTCTTACCAGAAAGATGTTTGTTTCTGTCCGCGCGATGCGTGGAGAAACCCGTTGGCTGCACCGCATCGGATAGCGTCTTCCCAGTAAGCCATGTTTCTGTGAAGCAGAGAACGTTGCAGTCTCTGATGTCCCTCTGGAATGCTACCCTTGCTCGGATTTCGTCAACCTTGTTGTCAGAGACTGGACATTGGCAAGAAGAATGCTGGGGAGTGGTGCGCGATGTGCCCTTTTTCGGAGTCTGACCAGAACACCGCCTCGTTTCCCTCTTTTTCGGAGTCGTTTCCTTGGGACGCTGCATATCCATTCCGTTGTCCTGTTTGTAAGGCAGAACACCGGATCCGCGTCGCGGAAAACATATTCTTGGTCGTACTGATGGTGAGTTGGCGCTGATCTTATATTCAGTAGTTCTTCTCGACTGTATGTAATGAAACCTAAGATGACCTGGGGTACTAATGTAAGAAATAACACGTAAAAAAACAAAAAACTGCATAGTTTCCTAGGAACGCGAAGCGAGGCGGCCATCTCAGTCGGCGCCGGAAGTATCTAAACACCCTGCAGTAGATATCACCCTGCAGTAGATAACACCCTGCTGTAGATAACACCCTGCTGTAGATAACCCCCTGCAGTATCTAAACTCCTGCAGTATCTAACACCCTGCTGTAGATAACACCCTGCAGTAGGTAACACCCTGCAGTAGAGAACACCCTGCTGTATCTAAACTCCTGCAGTAGATAACACCCTGCTGTAGATAACACCCTGCTGTATCTAAACTCCTGCAGTAGATAACACCCTGCTGTAGATAACACCCTGCTGTAGATAACACCCTGCTGTATCTAAACTCCTGCAGTAGATAACACCCTGCAGTAGAGAACACCCTGCTGTATCTAAACTCCTGCAGTAGATAACACCCTGCAGTAGATAACACCCTGCTGTATCTAAACTCCTGCAGTAGATAACACCCTGCAGGAGATAACACCCTGCTGTAGATAACACCCTGCTGTATCTAAACTCCTGCAGTAGATAACACCCTGCTGTAGATAACACCCTGCTGTAGATAACACCCTGCTGTATCTAAACTCCTGCAGTATCTAAACACCCTGCAGTAGATATCACCCTGCAGTAGATAACACCCTGCTGTAGATATCACCCTGCTGTAGATAACACCCTGCTGTAGATATCACCCTGCTGTAGATAACACCCTGCTGTAGATAACACCCTGCTGTAGATAACACCCTGCTGTAGATAACACCCTGCTGTAGATATCACCCTGCTGTAGATATCACCCTGCTGTAGATAACACCCTGCTGTAGATAACACCCTGCTGTAGATAACACCCTGCTGTAGATGAAACCCTGCTGTAGATGACACCCTGCTGTAGATGACACCCTGCTGTAGATGACACCCTGCTGTAGATGACACCCTGCTGTAGATGACACCCTGCTGTAGATAACACCCTGCTGTAGATAACACCATGCAGTATCTAACACCCTGCTGTAGATAACACCCTGCTGTAGATAACACCCTGCAGTAGATAACACCCTGGTGTAGATAACACCCTGCAGTAGATAACCCCCTGCAGTATCTAAACTCCTGCAGTATCTAACACCCTGCTGTAGATAACACCCTGCTGTAGATAACACCCTGCTGTAGATAACACCATGCAGTATCTAACACCCTGCTGTAGATAACACCCTGCTGTAGATAACACCCTGCTGTAGATAACCCCCTGCAGTATCTAAACTCCTGCAGTATCTAACACCCTGCTGTAGATAACACCCTGCAGTAGAGAACACCCTGCTGTATCTAAACTCCTGCAGTAGAGAACACCCTGCTGTATCTAAACTCCTGCAGTAGATAACACCCTGCAGTAGATAACATCCTGCAGTAGATAACACCCTGCTGTAGATAACACCCTGCTGTATCTAAACTCCTGCAGTAGATAACACCCTGCTGTATCTAAACTCCTGCAGATAACATCGGTAGAGAACACCCTGCAGTAGAGAACACCCTGCAGTATCTAAACTCCTGCAGTAGGTAACTCCCTGCTGTAGATAACACCCTGCAGTAGATAACACCCTGCAGTAGATAACACCCTGCAGTAGATAACACCCTGCAGTATCTAAACTCCTGCAGTAGGTAACACCCTGCTGTAGATAACACCCTGCAGTAGAGAACACCCTGCAGTATCTAAACTCCTGCAGTAGGTAACTCCCTGCTGTAGATAACACCCTGCAGTAGATAACACCCTGCTGTAGATAACACCCTGCAGTAGGTAACACCCTGCTGTAGATAACACCCTGCAGTAGAGAACACCCTGCAGTATCTAAACTCCTGCAGTAGGTAACACCCTGCAGTAGAGAACACCCTGCAGCATCTAAACTCCTGCAGTAGGTAACGCCCTGCAGTAGATAACACCCTGCTCTAGATAACACCTGTCACCAAGGTGCAGCGTGGTGAGCGTACATTTTCTTTTATTTGTTCAATTGTTGCCACCAAAACAAGAAATAACAACGACTGTGAAGCTTACAAGTGCTATAGTACCCCTAACAAAGACAACTTCCCACAATGACAAAAGGGGAAAAGGCTGCCTAAGTATTATTCCCAATGAGAGACAACGATAGACAGCTGTCCCTGATTGAGAACCACACCCGGCCAAAACATAGAAATACAAAAACATAGAAAACAGAACATAGAATGCCCACCCAAATCACACCCTGACCAAACCAAGTAGAGACATAAAAAGGCTCTCTAAGGTCAGGCTTGTGACAACACCCTGCTGTAGATAACACCCTGCTGTAGATAACACCCTGCTGTAGATATCACCCTGCTGTAGATAACACCCTGCTGTAGATAACACCCTGCTGTAGATAACACCCTGCTGTAGATAACACCCTGCTGTAGATATCACCCTGCTGTAGATATCACCCTGCTGTAGGTAATAACGGCCCGTGGTAAATAACCCCCTGCGGTAGATAACACCCAGCGGTATTTAACCTCTTGCTGTAGATAACATGATAAAAACATAAATACTCATTTGTTTCTCATTGGGCGGCAGGTAGTTAGAGCATTGGACTAGTAACCGAAATGTTTCAAGATTGAATCCCAGAGCTGACAAGGTAAAAATCTGTCGTTCTGCCACTGAACAAGGCAGTTAGCCCACTGTTCCTAGGCCGTCATTATAAGAATATGTTCTTAACTGACTTGCCTAGTTAAATAAAGGTTAAAAAAAAGTAATAATGATAACCGTTGTCCGAGAGGATAAGCAACTAATGTTTGTGTGTGTTGTTAAGATCATCAACCAGTCTATTTTCCCAAATCGGAGATGCGTTCGTTCTCAAACACACGCGAAACAGTTGCACATCGTTGCCAAACCCTTCTATAAACAGCAGCTAGTCCTGATGAATCACAGTGTTACCTCTGGGCATTTTGAACGCAACCTCTCGGCTGTGACGGATGATTTAGGAAGCCAGCCTCCTATTTCTCATAACCTCCCGTTTACGTTCCCTCCCCTGGCTTCACAATTAGTGTCCCACAAATTGGCAGCAGGGGAAATAGCCTGCTAAAGCCTGCAGCCACACCAGGCCTCGTAGGAACCAGCCTCTGATCAAATGTTTGGATCTGCCAGATGAGTGATGGTTGCTGGGTGTCGAGTAAGTGGAGCCGGTCAAGGTGTGTGTGTGTCTGCGTATGTGCGAGAGGGGTGAGATGTTTGGTGTGTGTGTTTGTGCGTGGCTGCATGCATGCATGTGTGTGTGACAGAGAGAGGGAGAGTGTGTATGTGTGTGAAAACATGTGTATGTGCTTTCATGTTTCTCATGCTGTGTGCCTACGTGTGTGAAAACATGTGTATGTGCTTCATGTTTCTCATGCTGTGTGCCTACGTTTGTGAAAACATGTGTATGTGCTTTCATGTTTCTCATGCTGTGTGCCTACATTGTGAAAACATGTGTATGTGCTTTCATGTTTCTCATGCTGTGTGCCTACGTGTGTGAAAACATGTGTATGTGCTTTCATGTTTCTCATGCTGTGTGCCTACGTGTGTGAAAACATGTGTATGTGCTTCATGTTTCTCATGCTGTGTGCCTACGTGTGTGAAAACATGTGTATGTGCTTTCATGTTTCTCATGCTGTGTGCCTACGTGTGTGAAAACATGTGTATGTGCTTTATGTTTCTCATGCTGTGTGCCTACGTGTGTGAAAACATGTGTATGTGCTTTCATGTTTCTCATGCTGTGTGCCTACGTTGTGAAAACATGTGTATGTGCTTCATGTTTCTCATGCTGTGTGCCTACTTGTGTGAAAAATTGAACCCTTGTTACTGGCAAGGGAAAGCTTGCTAACGTTCCTTTACCTCTGCTACAGTCTGTTTCCAAATGAGAGAAACTAGGAAACCACTGCGGAAAGTCATTGTAAGTGTGTCCCAAATGGCACCCTATTCCCTATATAGTGCACTACTTTTGACCAGAGCTCTATAGACCCTGGTCAAAAGTAGTGCACTATACTGTATCGGGGACAGGGTTCCATTTGGGACATCACCTATAAAATCAGCCATCTACCCTGCCAATCAAGCCAAGGCCAAAGTCAGGTTTTAGAGGATAATGACAGAAAGTAGTGGAAATTCCATTGAAATCCTGTATCTGTAGTTAGTCAGTGGCCTGCTGCTTGCCCGGTCTGTGGGGCAGCTTGAAAACGACCTTCAAACACAATCTTCCCTTTTAGCTGAACTTCCAATAGGTTGTTTCAGTATCAGAGGAGGAAGTTGGAGAAAAGCTTTTACTCATTTGGTTTAACTCTCCACAGACAGTGTTGCCTCGGGTTGCTAAGTAGTTATTTTTTCGTGCCGGCTTAAAGCGTGCATCACAGGAGGTTGGTGGCACCTTAATTTGGGAGAACGGGGTGATGACTGGGGTGGAATCAGTGGATCGGTATAAAATACATCCAACACATGGTTTCCAGGTGTTTGGTGCCATTCCATCTGCTCTGTTCCGGACATTATTATGAGCCGTTCTCCCCTCAGCAGTCTCCACTGGAGTGCGTGTGTATGTGTGCATCCGTGCCTCTCTGTGTGCGTGTGTATGTGTGCATCCGTGCGCCTCTGTGTGCGTGTGTATGTGTGCATCCGTGCGCCTCTGTGTGCGTGTGTATGTGTGCATCCGTGCCTCTCTGTGTGCGTGTGTATGTGTGCATCCGTGCCTCTCTGTGTGCGTGTGTATGTGTGCATCCGTGCCTCTCTGTGTGCGTGTGTATGTGTGCATCCGTGCCTCTCTGTGTGCGTGTGTATGTGTGCATCCGTGCGTCTCTGTGTGTGTGTGTATGTGTGCATCCGTGCCTCTCTGTGGGCGTGTGTATGTGTGCATCCGTGCCTCTCTGTGTGCGTGTGTAGCTTTGACTCTTTACCCCTCAGAGGTAGTGCTGGCTATACAAGATAATGTGTGTGTACATGAACCGTATTAAGCAGGGGATGAGGAGAACAGTCATGGGCCAATGGAAATATTGGCCCTGAAAGATATTTTCCACCACAGAGAGGAGGGGGTTTGAGGTGGGGGGCTGAGCTGAGAAATTAAAGAAGTTCCAAAAAATGTAAATCCCTGAATTATCTCAGTAACAATCTTGACGGACAACTTGTGTTTCCTGACTTAGAAGTAGAGACGCGGGACGTTGAATTGCACATTGATGCAGAGATGTTTGCATACTCTTTCAAACGGCATCGTAGGGTTCTGTTTTAGTGCATGGCATAGGTAAAGCATGGGAACACTTAACTGTAATACCAATTCAACATGTTTCACATTTCAACTTCCCTTTCACTTCCACACACATATGTAGGATCTTACATTTTGCCAGTTTGCTACAGCGGGAAAATAATCCTGCATCAACAAGAAATGTGAATTATTATGTGGATTATAATAATGGCCATTTTTTTGTAGGGGTTGATACATTTTTCATTAGGGCAAAATCAAGTCTGACATTTGAAAGTGTAAATTACTAACTTTTTAGGTGCCTTGAATAGACTACATTTTGTGTTTCCTGTTGTGCAGAACAATTGTCAGCAACAAAAAACTTCTCAAATGAAGATCCTACATCTGTATAGATGCAGTAGAAGACAAGTATATGTACTATAAGTATCCTCTTATGAAATATAATTCATGCCTTACCTTTGACGAGCTTCTTCTGTTGGCACTCCAATATGTCCCATAAACATCACAAATGTTCCTTTTGTTCGATTAATTCCATCGATATATATCCAAAATGTCCATTTATTTGGCGCGTTTGATCCAGAAAAACACCGGTTCCAACTTGCGCAACGTGACTAGAAAATATCTCAAAAGTTACCTGTAAGCATTGTCCAAACATTTCAAACTACTTTTGTAATACAACTTGAGGTATTTTTTTAAACGTAAATAATCAATACAATTGAAGACGGGATAAACAGAGTTCAATACAGGATGATAACAAATTGTAGCGAGCGTTTCTGGTCACGCGCCTCTATCTAACAGTACACTTCAAGTTACCCTCGTTCTGGATGGCCGTACTTCTTCATTACACAAAGGAAAAACCTCAACCAATTTCTAAAGACTGTTGACATCCAGTGGAAGCGATGGGAACTGCAAGTCCCTGCCTTAGAATTCTAGATTCCCAATGAAAACACATTGAAAAGAGAGTGACCTTTTTTCCCCTGGATGGTTTGTCCTCGGTGTTTCGCCTGCCAAATAAGTTCTGTTATACTCACAGACATCATTCAAACAGTTTTAGAAACTTCCGAGTGTTTTCTATCCAAATCTACTAATACTATGCATATCATGGCCTCTGAGCCAGAGTAGCAGGCCGTTTACTTTGGACACGCTTTTTATCCAGACGTGAAAATACTGCCCCCTATCCCAAAGAAGTTCAGTGGCTGAAGCAGGGCCGTATTCATTAGTGCACACTGTAGCAAAAGTGTTTGTAATGGAAAAAAAACAAGTGTTTCTTATTGGACAAGTTCAGTTAGTCCCTCCCCTTTTCTATCCATTTCCTTCACTTGGTGCCTAGAGAATATGACCCAGCAGTGTGTTTGATGGCAAAAAAATATTAGTGTTTTCATTGAAAGAAATTGTAGATAATAATGAAGGGTGGGTGCTGAACATTTAAACCACAGTCAGTGAAGAAGCACATGTGGTGGCTAGTAGTCTTCCACATGGCATATTGTGTTTGAGGTCAAGATGACTGAGGTTTTGGGAGTGGGGTAGGGGTAAGGTGTACGTTTTAGGGGCTGGGGAAGGGTTAGGGGTTAGAGGTGTAGTTTGGTAGACTAGAGGATGACAGTTGTTGAGCAGATACAGGGACAGTTGTAAAGTGGGGTGAGGAGTGAGGGTGTAGGGAGTGAGAGTGTAGAGAGTGAGGGTTTAGTAAATGGGGTGGCAGTGGCGGTATGTGGAGAGGTGAGGAGTGAAGGATTTAGAGGTCTAGAATGCATGTTTTTTGTGATAGATATTATGAAGTTTGGAATAAAGGGTATAAGTTATTCCTCAGTGACTTCAACAGCAGAGAAACAGCAGCCAAAAATGAAAGCAATATTTTTTGACTGTAAAGTGTAACTTTCTGCTTTCAATTATTATCGAGGGAGAGAGAAGAGGAAATTATTCTGAGTTTAGTTTTTCCATCATAATCATTTCTGTTCTAACAGCGAGCAGGTCAGTGTTGAAGAATTATGAGTGAGGACACTGCTCTCGACAAAAGCATACTGGCATGTGCACACACACACACGTACTTGTTTAACCTTGTGTGAGGCCACAGGAGCCTTTGCAGCCAAGCTGGACCTCCCATTCTGATTTGGTTAACGAACATAGCTGGGATTTCTCTGAGATTCCTGGGGAAATGGAAATGAATAGGATACGTTGCCAGTGCAGATGATTTCTCTGAGATACCTGGGGAAATGGAAATGAATAGGATACGTTGCCAGTGCAGATGATTTCTCTGAGATACCTGGGGAAATGGAAAGATGATTTCTCTGAGATACCTGGGGAAATGGAAATGAATAGGATACGTTGCCAGTGCAGATGATTTCTCTGAGATACCTGGGGAAATGGAAATGAATAGGATACGTTGCCAGTGCAGATGATTTCTCTGAGATTCCTGGGGAAATGGAAATGAATAGGATACGTTGCCAGTGCAGATGATTTCTCTGAGATACCTGGGGAAATGGAAATGAATAGGATACGTTGCCAGTGCAGATGATTTCTCTGAGATACCTGGGAAATGGAAATGAATAGGATACGTTGCCAGTGCAGATGATTTCTCTGAGATACCTGGGGAAATGATTTCTCTGAGAATGAATAGGATACGTTGCCAGTGCAGATGATTTCTCTGAGATACCTGGGGAAATGGAAATGAATAGGATACGTTGCCAGTGCAGATGATTTCTCTGAGATACCTGGGAAATGGAAATGAATAGTTGAGTG
>NC_088422.1:86745316-86815316 GCF_034236695.1 Oncorhynchus nerka
TAAAGAGTCTCAGAGTTGGAACGCTGATCTAGGATCAGGTCCCCACCTTTCCATGTAATCTTATTCATTTTGATCTAAAAGGCTAAACTGTTCAGCGGGAGATCTGTATCGAGCACTGGACAGAGAGCACACACACATCTGGAGCCGAGATATGATTGATGTGAGAGTCCTGCTGGTTGGTTCCACTGTGTGTGGGTGTGTGTGTCTTGGACTAGTCTCAGTGTGTGGGTAGACAGGCTGAGTGATATCTGCTGCCTTCCAGACTGACCTACATTCTCAGACCATCAGAATCTACTGCTAGTTCTACATTATAGACTTTGGCTCAGCGAGCTAACATGGTTTTATGTAGGTTTGCAAAATTCTGGTAACTTTCCCAAAATTCCCAGGTTTTCCATACATCCTGTTTGGAGGATTCCAGATTTCCTATTCATTCCCTGATTCTGGGAATCGTCAAAATGGGATGTCTGTAAAACCTGGGAATTTCGGGAAAATTACCAGACCTTTGAACCCAATATGATAAAAAAACAACTGTGACTCATGTTGACATACTTCCACCTCTGTACTGTCCT
Source organism: Oncorhynchus nerka (assembly GCF_034236695.1). NCBI lineage: Eukaryota > Metazoa > Chordata > Actinopteri > Salmoniformes > Salmonidae > Oncorhynchus > Oncorhynchus nerka. The sequence continues at coordinate 86,745,886 of NC_088422.1, forward strand.
TGATTCAGATTCTGACTTAGCTTGGAGATAGGACTTTTGGGACTATGCCATTGGGTACCACTGTACTAAATCCAGTGCTGTGTAAGTATTTGAACCATTATATTTAAGCTAACCCACTGTAATGATCGTCTTCGGGAGAAAGAGAGGAGGACCAAAATGCAGCGTGATGATTATCAATTTTTAATGGGATACTTAAACAACAAACAAAAACAATGAACCAACAAAAAGAACGAAGACGAAACAGTCCCGTAACGTTAATACCAACACAGGAACACTGGAAACAGGAACAAACAGACAAACTAGACATACAACATAGAATGCCCACTCATATCACACCCTGACCAAACAAAACATAGAAACAAACAACGCAAACTATGGTCAGAGTGTGACAGTACCCCCCCCCCCAAGGAGGGTTTGGGTGGGCATCTGTCCGCGTTGGCGGCTCTGGTGCGGGACGTGGACCCCACTCCACCATTGTCATTGCCCTCTTCATTTGCCTCTTTAGAGCGGCAACCCTCGCCTCCGACCTAGGCCCGAGGACCCTAATCAAAGGCCCCACTGGACTGAGGAGCGCCTCCGGACTGAGGGGCAGCTCCGGACTGAGGGGCAGCTCCGGACTGAGGGGCAGCTCCGGACTGACTGACGGCTCTGGAGGCTCAGGACAGGCGGGAGACTCTGGCGGCTCAAGACAGACGGGAGATTCTGGCGGCTCAGGACAGACGGGAGACTCGGACAGCGCTTGGCAGGCGGGAGACTCTGGCGGCTCAGGACACACGGGGGACTCGGACAGCGCTGGGCAGGTGGGAGACTCTGGCGGCTCAGGACACACGGGAGACTCGGACAGCGCTGGGCAGGCGGGAGACTCTGGCGGCTCAGGACAGACGGGAGACTCGGACAGCGCTGGGCAGGCGCGAGACTCTGGCGGCTCAGGACACACGGGAGACTCGGACAGCGCTGGGCAGGCGGGAGACTCTGGCGGCTCAGGACAGACGGGAGACTCGGACAGCGCTGGGCAGGCGGGAGACTCTGGCGGCTCAGAACATACGGGAGACTCGGACTGCGCTGGGCAGGCGGGAGACTCTGGCGGCTCAGGACAGACGGGAGACTCGGTCAGCGCTGGGCAGGCGGGAGACTCTGGCGGCTCAGGACAGACGGGAGACTCTGGCGGCTCAGGACACACGGGAGACTCGGACAGTGCTGGGTAGGCGGGAGACTCTGTCAGCTCAGGACAGACGGGATACTCGGACAGCACTGGGCAGGCGGGAGACTCGGACAGCCCTGGGCAGGCGGGAGACTCTGGCGGCTCAGGACAGATGAGAGACTCGGACAGAGCTGGGCAGGCGGGAGACTCTGGCGGCTCAGGACAGACGGGAGACTCTGGCGGCTCAGGACAGATGAGAGACTCGGACAGCGCTGGGCAGGCGGGAGACTCTGGCGGCTCAGGACAGACGGGAGACTCGGACAGCACTGGGCAGGCGGGAGACTCGGACAGCCTGCCCAACCTTACCTGGTTGAATGCTCCCTGTAGCCAGGCCAGTGCGGCGAGGTGGAATAGCCCACACTGGGCTGTGCTGGGGAACCGGGGACACCATGCGTAAGGCTGGTGCCATGTACGCCGGCACGAGGAGACGCACTGGAGACCAGATGCGTAGAGCCGGCTTCATGGCATCTGGCTCGATGCCCACTCTAGCCCGGCCGATACGAGGAGCTGGGATGTAGCGCACCGGGCTAAGCACGCGTACTGGGGACACTGTGCGCTCCACCGCATAACACGGTGCCTGACCAGTACGACGCCCTCTCTCTCCACGGTAAGCATGGGGAGTTGGCGCAGGTCTCCTACCTGCCTTATCCACACTCCCCGTGTGCCCTCCCCCAATACATTTTTGGGGCTGCCTCTCGGGCTTCCTTGATCGTCGTGCCAACTCCATACGCCGGTATCCCTCCCCACACTGCTCCAGAGAATCCCAGGCGGGCTCCGGCACTCTCCCTGGGTCGACCGACCACCTGTCTATCTCTTCCCAAGTCGTGACATAGTCCAGATCTCGCTCCCATGTCCAGGAGTCCTGATATCGCTGCCTTTCCTGCTGCTGCCCATTACCACACTGCTTGGTCCTTTGGTGGTGGGTGATTCTGTAACGATCGTCTTCGGGAGAAAGAGAGGAGGACCAAAATGCAGCGTGATGATTATTCATTTTTAATAGGATACTTAAACAACGAACAAAAACAATGAACCGACAAAAAGAACGAAGACGAAACAGTCCCGTAACGTGAATACCAACACAGGAACACTGGAAACAGGAACAATCACCCACACCCCACAATACAAAACATAGAAACAAACAACGCAAACTATGGTCAGAGTGTGACACCCACGTCTGGTACATCCTTCCAGTCATTATGTGGACTTTATGGGGCCGCTTCCCAGACACAGATTAAGCCTGGCCCTGGACTAAAAAACATTTTCAATTGTGTTTCTCCTTTGAGATTGATTTTTAGTCCAGGATTACCTGACTAGGATTAATCTGTGTCTGGAAACTGCCCCTATGACATCTATCTTGACCAGACAATGTTGACAGCATACAATCACACAGTCAGTTTCTGATATACGCATTTATAGTAGCTAATGCTATCATTGGATGCCCCATATCTTTTTCTGGTTTAATCTAGCGTTATTCCTGTCAGCATTCTTTAATATGTATTGTTTTTCTTGGGGACTAGTAAGATCTACATTTCTATCAGTTTGATGTCTTTTGTTTTTGAATGATGTCATTGTCAAGTCTTGGTTGTGTTATTGGTGCCTAAGCCAAATTAACTGGTGGTGACAACCATGTGACGACATGTAGGAGGTCAGGTAACATAGCTAGCCGTGTCTTCTTTGGTCAAAGAGTACACGTGTTACTGTGACTGACCAGGTTTCGAACCCGGCTCTCCATAAGACCACATTCCCCTGCTGAGCTAAAGCCTAAGCATTAGTTCCTTGAGAAAATAGGAAAATAGGAAAAAGTCTTCAGTTCTCAAAGTTACTCATCACATGAGTGTGATTCTGAACCATCACCACCCCTATCTGACCTCCTACTTGAAGACAGCCATGTGTGACGCACTGAAATGGTACAGGACCTTTTCTGACTGGCTAAGTACAGAAATGGTACAGGCCCTTTGTGACTGGCTAAGTTCAGAAATGGTACAGAGCCTTATCTGACTGGCTAAGTATAGCAATGGTACAGAGCCTTATCTGACGGGCTAAGTACAGAAATGGTACAGAGCCTTTTGTGACTGGCTAAGTACAGAAATGGTACAGAGCCCTTTGTGACTGGGCTAAGTACAGAAATGGTACAGAGCCCTTTCTGACTGGCTAAGTACAAAAATGGTACAGGCCCTTTGTGACTGGCTAAGTACAGAAATGGTACATGCCCTTTGTGACTGGCTAAGTACAGATATGGTACGGTAGGGCTAAAAGAGTAGCATTTTCTTCCCAGTCTTGTTTTCAGGGAGCCTCATAGAGCTCTCTCTAATGGGGCTTCCAGATACCGGCTATGGGTTTTCTGACTCACACCTAGTTGCTCTAAAACTGTCCTCCAGACAGTGCAATTCAACCCTTGTAGGACCTACTAGACAGGTTGTGGGTGTACGTGTGCCACAGCGTGTGTTACACACACGAGAGAGAGACAAAGAGACAGAGAGGGAGATAGAGAGAGGCACAGAGAGAGAGAGACATATAGGGAGAGAGAGAGGCACACACAGAGAGAGATGGAAGGATGAAGAGAGGAAGGGTGGGGATAGAGACAGGATGGAGAGCTGCCATGTAGAGGTCTTGGATGAGACTCAGAGACAGGATGCCCTGTTTATGAGAGACAGAGAAACAGAAAGAGAGAAAGAGAGTGCCCAGAGGTTGGACTAGACAGGAATGAGGGAGCAAGGACCAATAGAGGGGTAGAGAGGATGAAGTTAAGTAGGAAAGACAGATGGCTGTATCCACCCTAAACCCTCAGCACCTCAGCCATCCAGCCCTCCACTGTGCCGAGTCTAGCCAGACAGTAGGAGCCTCCACACTGCAGGCTGCAGGACACACACACATATCTGCACACATACACACTGACAGCAGCTACAGCTCACATGTGCACACACACAACAGCTGACACGCACACTAGAAGCAGCTAGATGAGGAATTCTGTAATCACCTTGAACATGTCCCATTGAATACAGATCAACTTGTGTTTTACACATAGACAGATGAATGCTGCCAGCTATAATCTGTGCAACTCCATAGCAACACCATAGCAACTCCATATGAACTCCATAGCAACTCCATAGCAGTTACAACTTATGTAAACAAAATATGCCACACTGTTTTATCTCTCTGAAACTCTCTGAAAAACTCTCTTAGATCTACATCCCAAATGGCATCCTATTTCCTACATAGTGCACTACTCTTGACTATTGCCCTATTGGCCATGGTTATAATTAGTACACTATGTAGGTAATAGTATGTAATTTGGGATGCAGACATTAATGTACCAAAAACGATTTTATAATAATGTGATATCCTATAGCTCTGTTCTATTTGGCTGACAGTTGTTGCATCATGCATGGTAGGATGAATGAATGAACAGAGCAGAGAATGGAATATAGCAGGCTGGGCTGCAGAGGGATCTCTCTCTCTCTCTCTCTCTCTCTCTCTCTCTCTCTCTCTCTCTCTCTCCATCTCTCTTTCCCTCTCCCCAGCTCTCTCTCTCTCTCTCTCTCATTCTCTCTCTCTCTCTCTCTCTCCATCTCTCTTTCCCTCTCCCCAGCTCTCTCTCTCTCTCTCTCTCTCATTCTCTCTCTCTCTCTCTCTCTCTCTCTCTCTCTCTCTCCCTCTCCCCAGCTCTCTCTCTCCCTCTCAATGTGTTTTGATGGGGCGGTGATCACTAATCTGGTCAGTGGAAATGGCTACAGAATGCTGATACAGAGCTATTCAGAACTGACACAATAGAGCGAGCCAGTCGTCTCAGCCAAAACGTCCCGGACAGATTCTCCTCATCGCAATGTTATTACTGTTGGATGTCAGCTTCCAGCCAGCTTAGTAACAAAAGGTGGTCTCTCATTCCATTAGTAAGTTGACTGAAAATGTATCTCATTAGCCTGCTTTGGTCCAGTCTGGGGGTTGGAAGTCAAACAATAGCAAGGGGTTTCAGAATCAGATCCACACACACACACACACACACACACACACACACACACACACACACACACACACACACACACACACACACACACACACACACACACACACACACACACACACACACACACACACACACACAGACACACACGGGTAAAAATGTGTCGTTCTGTCACTGAACAAGGCAGTTAACCCACTGTTCCTAGACCAGTTAACCCACTGTTCCTAGACCAGTTAACCCACTGTTCCTAGACCAGTTAACCCAATGTTCCTAGACCAGTTAACCCACTGTTCCTAGACCAGTTAACCCACTGTTCCTAGACCAGTTAACCCACTGTTCTTAGACCAGTTAAACCACTGTTCCTAGACCAGTTAACCCACTGTTCCTAGACCAGTTAACCCACTGTTCCTAGGTCATCATTGTAAATAAGAATTTCTTCTTAACTGACTTGGCTAGTTAAATAAATAAAGTGTGTGCGTGCCTGCCTGCCTGCCTGCCTGCCTGCCTGCCTGCCTGCCTGCCTGCACACATGTCTGCATCTGGTTGTGTGTACAGTATGTGCCTATGTGTGTACTGCATATGAGAGAGAAACATTCTAGAATGGCGACCATTCTGATTTCATCCAAGGTCAGGGTGATTTGGGGTCTGGAAGAGAGATTGAAATAAGACCGTCAGAGGAATGTACTGTAAGACGTTCTACCATCAGTAACCAGGCATAAATAACAATGTCAAAAGAATTAGACATTTTCCTGTGTTAGCAATTTAAACTCCGCCCAGAGAAATGCTCTGTAGAAGGTCTATGTCCACTCTCATCCAGAAATAACATTCTGTTTCCCAAATGGCATCCTATTCCCTACATAGTGCACTACTTTTGACCAGAGCCCTATGGTTAAAAGTAGTGCACTATATAAGGAAAACGGTGCTGTTTGGGATGCAGACACAGTATTGAATAGTTCAAAGTAAATACATATTTCCAGTTGTGAGTCTGGTGATACTAAAAATGAAGGGCACAGTGTGAGATAGTCCCAAGAAGGTTTGAGTTGTCTACTGGGGCTGGTCTCCCTGAAAAACACCATCAGATTCTCTGACACACACACACACACACACACACACACACACACACACACACACACACACACACACACACAGTGTCATATTACATCTCTCTATGACACTAGAGGGTCTGCTTTGACATCACTGAGCCACAGGAAACCAACTTTCCTATTATTGGTGAGATACAGCCAGGAGAACCCTCTCTCTCACCTGGGCTTTAGTACGCTCATCACACACACACACACACACACACACACACACACACACACACACACACACACACACATACACACACACACACACACACACACACACACACACACACACACACACACAGGAGAACCCTCTCACTCACCTGGGCTTTAATACGCTCATCACACACACACACACACACACACACACACACACACACACACACACACACACACACACACACACACACACACACACACACACACACACACACACACACACACACACACACACACAGGAGAACCCTCTCACCTGCCTGGGCTTTAATACGCTGTGCAGTAACAGCCATGTAATAACAGCCTTTTAATAACAGCTGTTTAATAACAGCCATGTTATAATAGTATTTTAATAACAGCCATGTAATAACAGCCTTTTAATAACAGCCATGTAATAACAGCCTTTTAATAACAGCTGTTTAATAACAGCCGTGTAATAACAGCCGTGTAATAACAGCCTTTTAATAACAGCTGTTTAATAACAGCCATGTAATAACAGTCATTTAATAACAGCCATTTAATAACAGCCTTTTAATAACAGCCATGTAATAACAGCCTTTTAATAACAGCTGTTTAATAACAGCCGTGTAATAACAGCCGTGTAATAACAGCCTTTTAATAACAGCTGTTTAATAACAGCCTTTTAATAACAGCTGTTTAATAACAGCCGTATAATAACAGCTGTTTAATAACAGCTGTTTAATAACAGCCATTTAATAACAGCTGTTTAATAACAGCCATGCATTATCAGCTGTTTAATATAAGCCATTTAATAACAGCCATGTAATAACAGCCATGCATTATCAGCTGTTTAATATAAGCCATGTAATAACAGCCATTTAATAACAGCCATTTAGTAACAGCTGTTTAATAATTGCCATGCAATAACAGCTGTTTAATAACAGCCATGTAATAACAGCCATTTAATAACAGCTGTGTAATAACAGCCACACAATAACAGCTGTGTAATAACAGCCACACAATAACAGCTGTGTAATAACAGCCACACAATAACAGCTGTGTAATAACAGCCACACAATAACAGCTGTGTAATAACAGCCACACAATAACAGCTGTGTAATAACAGCCACGCAATAACAGCTGTGTAATAACAGCTGTGCAATAACAGCCACGCAATAACAGCTGTGTAATAACAGCCACACAATAACAGCTGTGTAATAACAGCCACACAATAACAGCTGTGTAATAACAGCCACACAATAACAACTGTGTAATAACAGCCACGCAATAACAGCTGTGTAATAACAGCCACACAATAACAGCCATTTAATAACAGCCAGCCATTTAATAACAGCTGTGTAATAATAGCCACGCAAGAACAGCTGTGTAATAACAGCCACACAATAACAGCTGTGTAATAACAGCCACGCAATAACAGCTGTGTAATAACAGTTGTGCAGTAACAGCCGTGTAATAACATACGCAATAACAGCCATGTAATAACTGCTGTTTAGTAACAGCCGTGCAATAACAGCTGTGTAACAACAGCCGTGCAGTAACAGCTGTGTAGCAACAGCCGTGTAGTAACAGCCGTGTAGTAACAGTCGTGCAGTAACAGCCGTGCAGTAACAGCTGTGTAGCAACAGCCGTGTAGTAACAGCTGTGTAGTAACAGCCGTGCAGTAACAGCTGTGTAGCAACAGCCGTGTAGTAACAGCCTTGCAGTAACAGCTGTGTAACAACAGCCATGCAGTAACAGCTGTGTAACAACAGCCGTGCAGTAACAGCCGTGCAGTAACAGCCGTGCAGTAACAGCCGTTTAATAACAGTCATTTAATAACAGCTGTTTATTAAATAACATTTATTACCAAAGGTATTTCCAAAGAATATGCTGTAATCCAAGACCCCTACGCGATATGCACTTGTGGAGATCTGAGACGATTTGATTGGTAAAAGCAATGTATGGAAACTTCCCCCTCGCCTATCAGAGGGCACATTGGAGCTATTTCCAAATTGCTTACATCTGTCAAATCCTCTCTGATCTCCACAAGTGCATAGGGCATAGGGTCGATTTGGGTTTAGGCCCTAGTGATCTAGACAAGCAGTTTGGGTTTAGGCCCTAGTGATCTAGACAAGCAGTTTGGGATTAGGCCCTAGTGATCTAGACAAGCAGTTTGGGATTAGGCCCTAATGATCTAGACACGCAGTTTGGGATTAGGCCCTAGTGATCTAGACAAGCAGTTTAGGATTAGGCCCTAGTGATCTAGACAAGGAGTTTGGGATTAGGCCCTAGTGATCTAGACAAGCAGTTTGGGATTAGGCCCTAGTGATCTAGACAAGCAGTTTGGGTTTTTAGATCTACACAAGTGATCTGATCTAGACAAGCAGTTTGGGATTAGGCCCTAGTGATCTAGACAAGCAGTTTGGGATTAAGCCCTAGTGATCTAGACAAGCAGTTTGGGATTAGGCCCAGTTTGGGATTCTAGACAAGCAGTTTGGGATTAGGCCCTAGTGATCTAGACAAGCAGTTTGGGTTTGGGATTAAGCCCTAGTGATCTAGACAAGCAGTTTGGGATTAAGCCCTAGTGATCTAGACAAGCAGTTTGGGATTAAGCCCTAGTGATCTAGACAAGCAGTTTGGGATTAGGCCCTATTGATCTAGACAAGCAGTTTGGGTTTAGGCCCTAGTGATCTAGACAAGCAGTTTGGGATTAGGCCCTAGTGATCTAGACAAGCAGTTTGGGATTATGCCCTAGTGATCTAGACAAGCAGTTTGGGATTAGGCCCTAGTGATCTAGACAAGAAGTTTGGGATTAAGCCCTTGTGATTTAGAAAAGCAGCTTGATTCTCTTGTCATAACAACACGTGTTGGAATGACAAGCAGCACCTGTGTTTCTAACCCCTGTGTGGGTCTTGTGGTGTTTGGTCAAAAAGCAAAAGACACATTTCCAGGGACTGGAACTCCCAAGTTCAGCCAAGGCTACCCCCCCAATTCACTACAATAACACATAGTAGCACGTTTTTTGTGTTATTGTGTGTGTGCTTATTTGTGTGTGTGTGTGCGTACATGCGTGCGTGCCATGCATGTGTAAGGTATACTCTAACCTCTTTCCCCTCTCTCTCTCAGGCGTCTCGTATGACTGGATCAGATGAGGACGGGGACAGTGGCTGGGATGCATGGGGCACCTGGAGCGACTGCTCACGCACCTGTGGAGGCGGGGCCTCTTACTCTCTACGCAGGTGTCTCAACGGAGGGTCAGTATCACACACACATTCCTGGGGAGGATGGGAGGTTCTATCCTGGGGAGAATGGGAGGTTAGATCCTGGGGAGGATGGGAGATTAGATCCTGGGGAGGATGGGAGATTATATCCTGGGGAGGATGGGAGATTAGATCCTGGGGAGGATGGGTGGTTAGATCCTGGGGAAGATGGGAGGTTCGATCCTGGGGAGGATGGGAGGTTACATCCTGTTCAGGGGGGAGGATGGGTTACTAGTCCAACGCTCTAACCACTAGGCTACCCTGCCGCCCCGATCCTGGGGAGGATGGGAGATTAGATCCTGGGGAGGATGGGAGGTTAGATCCTGGGGAGGATGGGAGGTTAGATCCTGGGGAGGATGGGAGGTTACATCCTGGGGAGGATGGGAGGTTAGATCCTGGGGAGGATGGGAGGTTAGATCCTGGGGAGGATGGGAGGTTAGATCCTGGGGAGGATGGGAGGTTAGATCCTGGGGAGGGGGAGGATGGGAGGATGGGACATCCTGGGGAGGATCCTGGGGAGGATGGGAGGTTAGATTTGGGATTACATCCTGGGGGGAGAGATTACATGGGGGAGGTTACATCCTGGGGAGGATGGGAGGTTAGATTTATTGAAATGTTTATTTTACCTTTATTTAACCAGGCAAGTCAGTTAAGAATTAATTCTTATTTTCAATGACGGCCTAGGAACAGTGGGTTAACTGCCTGTTCAGGGGCAGAACGACAGATTTGTACCTTGTCAGCTCGGGGGTTTGAACTCGCAACCTTCTGGGGAGGAGGTTACTAGTCCAACTGGGGAGGATGGGAGGTTACATCCTAACCACTGGGAGGCTGGGGAGGATGGGAGGTTTGATCCTGGGGAGGATGGGAGGTTGATCCGATGGGAGATCCTGGGGAGGATGGGAGGGGGAGGATGGGAGATTAGATCCTGGGGAGGATGGGAGGTTAGATCCTGGGGAGGATGGGAGGTTACATCCTGGGGAGGATGGGAGATTAGATCCTGGGGAGGATGGGAGGTTAAATCCTGTAAATCATTAGATGTTACAGTTTACATTCTCTTTAGAGAGCAACAAGGGTCAACTTTATGGGAGAAGAGCTGCCAGTCATTCACATTATATCCAATCTACGACACATTGCATCCTAATGGTAGTGAGTTTACTCCTGGAACTATACGCAGACGCATACAGACAAACAGAGGAACAGACAGACAGACACACTGACATACGTAGACACACACATCCCTCCTAGCACAATGGTTTACAACAGCACAAATATAAAAATACAAATCAAATGATAGAGCTACTAAACAGGGTTAATTGGCAACAGTGATTATGGAATGAATCCTGTATCCATTTATAATAGAAACAGGGAGAAGACAATTACACACACACACACAGTATTGACCTTTGGACGGATTCAGATTTATTACCCTGCTCTGTCAAATTGGGATCATCGTTGCTCAATTGAATGTTTCCTGTGTGTTAAGAGTGGTGCTCAGAGGGGTGTAAGGTTACTGATGGGACACAGATGTATATCTTTCCTTTTTAACGTCCCTCTCTTTGGCCTTTCAAAGACATTGACAAGGGTGTCTTGTGTTAATGCAATAGGAAGTGGTGTTACTACAATACATATGACTGTTGTTTATCTTACTTTTTGACATAGTTCTGCTACGTCCCAAGTGACACCCGTTTCGCTACGCAGTGCATTCCTTTTTACCAGACTTTGGGCCCTGGTCAAAAGTAGTGCACTATAGATGGGTTAGCTGACAACGTTACGGAAACGATACACACGCTTCAATGGGGCAGAAGTCTGTGTGTTGAGCTAAGAGGTCGTGGGGCCATCTTAGCCCTCGTGGGTCATTTAAGCCCTGAGCGATGCCTGACAGGCAGCTTGCCGCACCCCACAGCCAATCGCATGCAAGCAACAACACAGCTAACTTGGCTAGTCTTGTGAGTGAGCTAGCTAGCTAGTTATCTATGCTGGTTGTTAGCTTGCATAACTTATATGTTTATAATTGTAAGGTACACTTCAGGTTTTACAGCCTGTCAGGAATGGAGCTCACCCACTGAAAAATGTACATTTTATCCACGAAACATGAAGAGTCCCTTATAATTATACACGTACAGTATAAGCGATGCAAGCTAACAACCAGCATAGATAACAAGCTAGCTAGATAGCTAACAAGACTACCTACCTAACTAGCTAGCTCATAATACTAACCAAGTTAGCTGCGTTGTTCCTTGCATGAGATTGGCCGTGGTCTTGGGTGTGCCACGCAGCCTGGGAGACAGGGATGCCTGTCAGGCATTGTTCATGGCTTAAATTCCCCACGAGCACATTGCAGTCAACACAGCAACAGGGCTTCTTGATGAGGTGCTTATTGTGTATGTAGACAAAAAAACATTTATGTGGTGATAATGAGATACATATTTTATTTATTAATTTGTACTCTCTGGACTTCCTTACGTTTGTTCTTGATACCATGTCTTGTTTTGACTAATGTCATGTTTATGCTAATATGGCAAAAAAATTACTAGCTAGCTGACCAATAACTGTAATGATGAATTTGAGAGACAAGTGATTATTGTGCAATTGTATTTATGTTTTCAATAAATATTGGATAGCAAATATAGTTGACATGTTATCAACAATCTAACATGCTGACCACACTGCTTGCGTTGCGTGCTCTAGCATTGCAAAATAAATGTGCACATACATGTTATCAACAATCTAACATGCTGACCACACTGCTTGCGTTGCGTGCGCTAGCATTGCAAAATAAATGTGCACATACATGTTATTCAGTCATTCATCCAAACAGTTTGCGCGCGTCAACAAGCGTCTGCGTAGCTAGGTGCTGAAATAGAACTCGATTCTATTTTATATGCATGACGTGCTGCAAGTCCTGCCTCTCCCATCTCCTCATTGGTTTTTAGGAGCATATCCCTACATCGGTGATTGAAAAATGAATGAGGTCCACACTCCAGTGCAGTTGGTTACAGTAATGCACCTTAAAGTTGGTTGCCAACTGCCATAAAAGAGAGATTACTAGAAACTAACTAGGATTCCCCTTTTATCCATGAATTAATTGTTGGAGTAGAAAACACACAATTGTGTGACTCAAAATTCGTCCAAATTCTACAAAGATCCAGCAAAAAAAAGGACATTGTACATTTCAGTTAAAATAACAACCCAATGTTTATCTCCCAGGACAAATGATCTAGCATCAGCAAACTAGCTAAATGAGAATTAATGTTTCATATGTGTTTTGACCTGTTCCCAAATTAATATAGTTGGTTCAGAGTGCATTTTGATATTTGAACCTGCGTGTCCTGATCGAGTCTGGTGGGGATCGACAAACTCAACATGCGCATGATGGCGCATGCAGACACATGCGTGGAGCCAGTTGTGTCATCATGTTTGTTTTGCCCCATAGTTGCGCATGCATGACTTTTGTTTCTAAACAACCAATCTGTCTATAGGGAGTACATACAGTACCTTCAGAAAATATTCTTAGCATAACAATTATTAGCATAACACAATATATGGGGGATAATAAAAAATTACGAGGCTATATACAAGGAATATCGGTACCGAGTCAGTGTACTGGGTATCAAGTAGTTGGGGTGATTGATCGAGATAATATGTACTTTAAGGATTGGTTAGGTAATTGATTGAAGTACTATGCACATATAGATAGGGCATAAAAATCTGATAGTCCAGGTAGCCGTTTAATGAACTATTCATCAGTCTGATGGCTGTTGGGTAGACTTGGTGCTCCGGTACCTCTTGCCGTGCAGTAACAGAGAGAACATACTGCAGACACTGAATAGCCCTGTGAGCATGGTGAAGTTATTAATTACACTTTGGATGGTGTATCAATACACCCAATCACTACAAAGATACAGACATCCTTCCTAACTCAGTTGCCAGAGAGGAAGGAAACCGCTCAGGGATTTCACCATGAGGCCAATGGTGACTCTAAAACAGTTGCAGAGTTTAATGGCTGTGATAGGAGAAAACTGAAGATGGATCAACAACATTGTAGTTACTCTACGCTTGTACAGAATACAAATATTCCAAAATATGCATCCTGTATGCAAAAAGGGAAACACTAAATGAATACTGCAAAAAATGTGGCAAAGCAATTCACTTTCTGTCCTGAATACAAAGTGTTATATTTCGGGCAAATCCAATACAACACATTACTGAGTAACACTCTCCATATTGGCTGCATCATGTTATGGGTATGCTTGTAATTGTAACGCTGTAATCTGCGAGTCGGGAAGCAAGTTCAGGGAGTGAAAACATTTAATAAATAAATGAATCAAACACGTAACACAAACTGTGCACTGACATGAAACAGGAACAGAAACAATGACGACTGGGGAAGGAACCAAATGGAGTGACAAGTATAGGGCAGTTAATCAAGTAGGTGATGGAGTCCAGGTGAGTGTTATAATGCGCAATTATGCGTTACGATGGTGACCGGTGTGGGCCATGACGAGCAGACTGGTGACCTAGAGGCCAGAGAGGGAGCACACGTGACAGTAATTGTTCATGGTAAAGTTTTTCAGGATAAAAAATACATGGAATGGAGCTAAGCACAGGCAAAATCCTAGAGGGAAACTTAGTTCAATCTGCTTTCCACCAGACACTGGGAGATGAATTCACCTTTCAGCAGATCCAAATCTACACTGGAGTTTCTTACCAAGAAGACAGAGAATGTTCCAGAGTGACCTAGTAACAGTTTTGACTTAAATTTACTTGAAAATCTATGGCAAGACATGACAATGGTTGTTTAGCAGTGATCAATGACCAATTTGACAAACCATTTTTAAAAGAATAACAGGTAAAGAAGTCTTTTCTCAGGGGTGTGATTACATATGTAGTTTAGATATGTCTGTATTTCATTTTTACATACATTTGCAAACATTTCTAAAATCTTTTCACTTTGTCCCTAAGGGTTATTGTGTGTACATGGGTGAGAAAATACATCAATTTAATCCAAATAAGTCAAGAGGTATGAATACCTCCTGAAGGCACTGTATGCACTATAAACAGTAGTGCCATTTGGGACACAACTTAACTGAATGATAAGTGGCCATATCTGTAGGTCTTTAGGGGTTGTTGATGAGATATTATTCCAGTTCACCAAACAGATTATTTTCCCCAAATGTAGTGCACTTTATAGGTAATAGTGTACCATTTGAAACACAGCCTCAGACCTCTGTCCTGACTTCCCTTCATTGATTAAATGAGTGTAGAAGTCTGGAAGTGATTGTGGGCTTGATTTGCCTGATTCCCCCACAGGGAGATTTACACAGTTATTTGAGCAATATCTCCCATTCCCTGCATCAGCCAACACACCTGCTCGAGCGCACTGGGATTGTGTGTGTGTGTCAGGTGTTAGGGTTAAGCCAGCAGAAGAGCTGCCTGTGTAGATGAAGGGGAACATGGAAAGACTGCAGAGAACACCTTAAGTCTACTGTCATCTCTTTCTCCCTGCCCCACTCCAGCTTACTCCAGACATAAAACACACACACAGAGAGAGATACACTCACTCACGCACGCACGCACTCACGCACGCACGCACGCACGCACACACACACACACACACGCGCGCACGCACGCACGCACACACACACACAGAGAGATACACTCACGCACGCACTCATGCACGCACTCACGCACGCACGCACACACACACACACACACACACACAGAGAGAGATACACAGACAAACTGGGGTAGTGTCTGGCCCCATGTTGCTCTTGGACGTCAGACGCTGTGTGCCCAGCGCCTTGTCTTCTCTAAGGCCCCTCCCCCCCAGACTCCTGCTAACTTCATCTATCCTTATAGAAACATCCAGTGACTGGGAGGAAATATCTGTCTAGGAATATCTGTCTAGACTTGAATTAGAGCAGCACTATTCTTTTCAATCCCGGTCCTGGAGAGCTGCAGGGTATGCAGGCTTTTGTTCCTACCCAGCACTTACACACCTGATAATGCTAGATTTGGTTTACTCTGTTAGACACGCTACGGGGTGAAGTTTGCCCCTAGGTACAGATCTAGGATCAGTTTCCCCTCCCCCTAACCTTAACTATTAGAAAAGCAACACTGACCCAAGATCAGTGTCAAGGGGCAACTTTACCCTACACCATTAGACACAGTGCTGCCTATCCTTCCTCATGTCTGTGGACTTTTGCTCTCTGTTTGTCCACTAGAAGACAAATAGCCACCTCATAGACATTCCTAGACCCTGAAAGCATGGTCTACACACAGCCGTGTGTGTGTGTGTGTGCTTGTGGCTCTGCGTGCATGTCCGTGTGTGTGTCCGTGTATGTCTGTATGCAAGTGTATGTGCCTGTCTCCAGCCTATACGTATAACCCAGTGTGGATGAGTGATTCATCTCGATGAGGGAAAGCCATTAATTGGTTCGTTAAGACAGAGACATTCCTACTCTGCCTCGGTGCCTGCTTTTCCTTGGAGCAGGCTGAATGGCCATAGTGTGGTCTCCAACTCCCCGTTCACCCTAATGGACGATTAGACTGAAGCTTTTTAACATCCGCTTTGCATCCCAAATGGCATCCTATTCCCAATGTAGTGTACTACTTTTGACCAGGGCCCATAAGGCTCTGGTCAAAAGTAGTGCACTGTGTAGGGAATAGGGTGCCATTTGGGGCATTGCCCCGAACAAATGAGCTGCTACCAGTTTAGACCAATGTTATTCTACCCCCGGGGGTGAGAATGAGAAATGTGGCGAAGTGGAAGTTAACACACACTGGGTGATGGGCTGCAGTTATCGTTTCTAACAAGGTGGAACAGATTTTGTAGCGTGTCCATACGGTGTAGGAAGGGGGAGGGAATGGAGTGTTACGCTGTGGTGGATTTCAGACGAGGCAGGAGTTGGTTTTGACAGAGTGAGGTGAACCGATTAGTGTGTGTGGGAGAGAGGGTGTCAGAGGGTGTGTGTGTGTGTGTTTGTTGTGTGAGAGAGGTTGATTTGCTTGTTTAAGCCCAGAGGGGGTCCTGAGACGGTCGTTGGCTCGATGAGATCTGATCGTTGGCAGATGAAGCGTGGTTTGGTCTGACAGTGTGTGTGTGTGTGTGTGTGTGTGTGTGTGTGTGTGTGTGTGTGTGTGTGTCTGAGACAGGCAGCTATAATTCAGGATGAAATGTCTGTCAGTCCCGATTTGACTCCAGCCACGATCCTCCAGACTCACAAAGGTGTAACTCCTGAGCCTTTCCAAGAAACTAACAAAACACCACTGTTGTTGTAGACGTTTCTGTGTAATGGTGCTTTTCTTTGTTACTAAACAGATTTCCCTGAGGGATATTAAGCTATTCTATTATACGTGTTTGATATGGGGTGTGTTATATAGCTTTCCCGTCACAAATAAACCTTTTTATTAACCATTACACTCGAGCCCAAACCATTTCCTCGTAAACCGTTGGTTTCAATTTGTACTAACAATGTTGGTTTGTTATTTTGCTTTGTAGGAACTGTGAAGGCAAGAATATCCGCTACAGAACGTGCAGTAACATGGTAAGTCTAGTCTACTCTATGAAGCCTCAAAAGACTACAACAGAGTCATTTCCAAAGCTTATGTAACACATATAACTTGTTGTTAGTCCTATTCCAGTTTATAACTTTTCTATTCCAGCTTATAACTTTGCTGGTAACCGTGAGAAGCACTGGCTCAGTATTGTCAGTCGCCACTGTATTTGACAGTCATGTTCAGCACTGTGGGTGACCTCATGGTAAAATCATACGTTCCATCACTGAACAGAAGAAAACAACCTCATATCAACATTCTATTCTCAGCAGCGGAACCACAGTCGTTCTCACAGCATCTGAATCAAAGATAGACCAGTCTGTAGTGTTTCTATTACTCTATTGAGGTGGTTTGTGTCTGGAATGTATTGCAGACTAGCTATGATTTCAATCATGACCAGTGGGATGAGTTCCCAGCATAATATTTAGACCACCGCTCCCAGTGTGAAAGAGATGGATATCAACAAAGCAAGAGAGAAAGAGAAACACTTGACTTTATGAAGTCCCATGCATGTAGTTAAATGAGAAAGAGAGGGAGGGTGTGTGTGTGTGTGTGTGTGTGTAAAGCAAGGCCTAAGGAGAGACTTAGTAAAGGCTCGCTGTTGGCAAAGAGTTGGGTCTTCCACATGTACAGTGGGGCAAAAAAGTATTTAGTCAGCCACCAATTGTGCAAGTTCTCCCACTTAAAAAGATGAGAGTGGCCTGTAATTTTCATCATCGGTACACTTCAACTATGACAGATAAAATGAGAAAAAAAATCCAGAAAATCACATTGTAGGATTATTAATGAATTTATTTGCAAATTATGGTGGAAAATAAGTATTTGGTCAATAACAAAAGTTTATCTCAATACTTTGTTATATACCCTTTGTTGGCAATGACAGAGGTCAAATGTTTTCTGTAAGTCTTCACAAGGTTTTCACACACTGTTGCTGGTATTTTGGCCCATTCCTCCATGCAGATCTCCTCTAGAGCAGTGATGTTTTGGGGCTGTTGCTGGGCAACACGGACTTTCAACTCCCTCCAAAGATTTTCTATGGGGTTGAGATCTGGAGACTGGCTAGGCCACTCCAGGACCTTGAAATGCTTCTTACGAAGCCACTCCTTCGTTGCCCGGGCGGTGTGTTTGGGATCATTGTCATGCTGAAAGACCCAGCCACGTTTCATCTTCAATGCCCTTGCTGATGGAAGGAGGTTTTCACTCAAAATCTCACGATACATGGCCCCATTCATTCTTTCCTTTACATGGATCAGTCGTCCTGGTCCCTTTGCAGAAAAACAGCCCCAAAGCATGATGTTTCCACCCCCATGCTTCACAGTAGGTATGGTGTTCTTTGGATACAACTCAGCATTCTTTGTCCTCCAAACACGACGAGTTGAGTTTTTACCAAAAAGTTCTATTTTGGTTTCATCTGACCATATGACATTCTCCCAATCTTCTTCTGGATCATCCAAATGCTCTCTAGCAAACTTCAGACAGAACTGGACATGTACTGGCTTAAGCAGGGGGACATGTCTGGCACTGCAGGTGTAGTGCAGGCGTCCCTGGCGGCGTAGTGTGTTACTGATGGTAGGCTTTGTTACTTTGGTCCCAGCTCTCTGCAGGTCATTCACTAGGTCCCCCCGTGTGGTTCTTGTGATCATTTTGACCCCACGGGGTGAGATCTTGAGTGGAGCCCCAGATCGAGGGAGATTATCAGTGGTCTTGTATGTCTTCCATTTCCTAATAATTGCTCCCACAGTTGATTTCTTCAAACCAAGCTCCTTACCTATTGCAGATTCAGTCTTCCCAGCCTGGTGCAGGTCTACAATTTTGTTTCTGGTGTCCTTTGACAGCTCTTTGGTCTTGGCCATAGTGGAGTTTGGAGTGTGACTGTTTGAGGTTGTGGACAGGTGTCTTTTATACTGATAACAACTTCAAACAGGTGCCATTAATACAGGTAACGAGTGGAGGACAGAGGAGCCTCTTAAAGAAGAAGTTACCGGTCTGTGAGAGCCAGAAATCTTGCTTATTTGTAGGTGACCAAATACTTATTTTCCACCATAATTTGCAAATAAATAAATTTTAAATCCTACAATGTGATTTTCTGGATTTTTTTTCTCATTTTGTCTGTCATTGTTGAAGTGTACCGATGATGAAAATTATAGGCCTCTCTCATCTTTTTAAGTGGGAGAACTTGCACAATTGGTGGCTGACGAAATACTTTTTTTGCCCCACTGTAAGCTGTTATCTCTTCTGTTTGTTACCTCTGCCGAGCCATCTTATCCTTCTCTATCTTCCTTTTCTTTCCTCTCCTCCCTTCTTCCCCAGGACTGTCCCGTCGAGTCGGGAGACTTCCGAGCCCAGCAGTGCTCCGCCCACAATGACATCAGGTACCAGGGAATGGTATACGAGTGGATTCCCGTGCCCTATGAACCCTCGGCTGCGTGCGCCCTGCGGTGCCAGGCGCGGGGGAGCAGCCTAACGGTGGAGCTGGCACCTAAGGTTCTAGACGGAACACGTTGCCGGGCCGACGCCCTGGATATGTGCATCAGTGGGGTCTGTCAGGTGAGATACTGACTGATTGTTTGGATGGATATTATAAAGCACTTTTCCAGATGCTCAAAGTCAGGGCCGTCCACAGACCTTTCAGGGGGCATTTATTTCTGCCACAAGACAAACTCATCATCACAAATTGTAAGCAAGCTAGTTACAGTATCTCCTAAAGACATGATTGACATGGGGAAAATAGGATGGGCTATCAGCTGATCACTGATGTTGGTGATTGATGTAAATCTGCTAGTTAGCTCGCTCCATTGATTTTCCTGATTGTTTGATATCTTTCTGCCTCTCTCTCTGCTGCCTATCAGCCAACCAGACGCAATATTGATGATGATGTAAGCTAAATCAAATGTTATGCTGCTGTTGAAGTACTGTTGTATTTAAACTAGGTAGATAGACAGACACTCGACTGGTGACCGTATCTCTCAACCGGGCTTGTAATCTCAGTACAGGGCAGACTGGGAATAGGGGGGGAAATTAGACCACCACCCAAAATGACACTTAGGAGACTGGAAGGGCAAAGGGCATGTTCTCTACACAGGCAAGGCCCTGTCTGTGCATGTGCCTGATCAAAGTACGAGGGAAACTCGTATATTATTACAATATGATGATATTATAGTAATATCTTGAATAATAAGGATTGGATTCATATAGCACTTTTCCATGTGCTCAAAGCACTTTAGATTGCATGGGGAGGGAAAGTCACCTCATCCAGCACCAATGTGTCACCCACCTGGACTGTGTCAGGGCAGCCATTGTGGTTCCAGAAAGTTAATCAGCCATGTCAACGACAGATCAGGGGACACGATGTACAATATGACACGATACAATAAAATGGCTCAAGACTGGATCACTGCTTGAAGTACTTGTTTTTTCTTTGTGGGCCACAGTAAAGACAACATGAATATTTCCAAACTATTACAGTGAAAAACAGTCTGAGAACTTCTGATCTTCTGCAATATTTCTCAATAATCGTTGTTCTTGAACAATCGTACTGTATTTCCTCTTTGTGAATCCACATGGCAGCTGCTGTAGCAAAGGCTGATCTAAAACCACATGTCAGAAATAGGAAGTTCCTAAAAAATGATCTTAAACATGGAAAATATTTCTCCTCTCCATGTTGCATGTCAGAAGCTCTGGGTTCTAGTTTTAGGCTAGAAGTGATTGTTTTAGGAACCACAGACTGATGATCAATGTTGCCATATCCTCTTCTCTGGATAGGTGCTTTATTAAAACGTCTGTCTGAGGCTGTATGACTGGAGGAAGGGGAGAGGAAGAGAGAGAGAAGTAGAGAGACAGAGAACTGGAGGTGTGAGGAAGGAGGGAGAGAGAGCGAGGGAGAGGAGGTGTGACAGGAGGAAGGAGAGAGAGAATTGAGAGAGAATAGAAAGAGAAGTGGAGGTACGATGGGAGGAAGGAGAGAGAGAATAGAAAGAGAAATGGAGGAACGATAGGAGGAAGGAGCAAGAGAGAGAATAGAGAGGGCGAAAGACAGAGAGAGATGCAGAAGGTACGACAGGAGGAAGGAGAGACAGAGAGACAGAAGGTACGACAGGAGGAAGGAGAGAGAGACAGAAGGTACGACAGGAGGAAGGAGAGAGACACACAGAAGGTACGACAGGAGGAAGGAGAGAGAGACAGAAGGTACGACAGGAGGAAGGAGAGAGAGACACAGAAGGTACGACAGGAGGAAGGAGAGAGAGACACAGAAGGTACGACAGGAGGGAGGAGAGAGAGACACAGAAGGTACGACAGGAAGAAGGAGAGAGAGACACAGAAGGTACGACAGGAGGAAGGAGAGAGAGACAGAAGGTACGACAGGAGGAAGTAGAGAAAGAGACACAGAAGGTACGACAGGAGGAAGGAGAGAGAGACACACAGAAGGTATGACAGGAGGAAGAGAGAGAAACACAGAAAGTACGACAGGAGGGAGGAGAGAGAGACACACAGAAGGTACGACAGGAAGAAGGAGAGAGAGACACAGAAGGTACGACAGGAGGAAGGAGAGAGAGACAGAAGGTACGACAGGAGGAAGTAGAGAAAGAGACACAGAAGGTATGACAGGAGGAAGGAGGAGAGAGACACAGAAAGTACGACAGGAGGAAGGAGATAGAGAGACACAGAAGGTACGACAGGAGGAAGTAGAGAGAGAGACACAGAAGGTATGACAGGAGGAAGAGAGAGACACAGAGAAAGGTACGACAGGAGGAAGGAGAGACACACAGAAGGTATGACAGGAGGAAGTAGAGAGAGACACACAGAAGGTACGACAGGAGGAAGAAGAGAGAGAGACACAGAAGGTACGACAGGAGGAGGAAGGAGAGACACACAGAAGGTATGACAGGAGGAAGTAGAGAGAGACACACAGAAGGTACGACAGGAGGAAGGAGGAGAGAGAGACACAGAAGGTATGACGACACTTGTTGACAGGAGAAAGACAGATTCCCACATCATATGCAGAAAGTAGTGCACTAGAACACAGTGCTAGACTAGGCCTGCATCCCAAATGGTACCCTATTCCCTGTATAGTGCACTCCTTTTGACCAGAACCCTATGTGCTCTAGTCAAAAGCACTGCACTATATCATAGGGAATAGAATGCTATTTGGGACCTGTAGCTGTTCTAGGCCAGAGAGGAATGCACACTGTTGTGTGTCTAGCCAAGCGGAAATTCACCTATCCACTTCATCCATTAAGGAAGTAGACCCTCTTTATGCAAATCCTTAAAAGTACACTTATACAGTGCCAGGCCATGATAACTTAACAGGGAACGAGGGACATTACTTAGTCCCACAAGGCATTAACTTGTTACTGATACTTCTCTAAGTATCCTGTATATCAGCAAGCTACAGTACGAAGCTGTCTTCATGGAACCATGACAAAGTGCTTGTTCAACCCAAATAGAACCTCCATGTTATACTACCCATAGACATTCTCAAGTGAAGTGTGTGTGTGTGTGTGTGTGTGTGTGTGTGTGAGAGAGACACAAGGAGCTGCGATGTCAAGATCCGTCTTTTCCTGACCATGTTCTGTGCTTGAAGTCAAATAGCTCTGCACGGTACTTCATGGATTCTGCCCTCTAAGTGGTGTGTATATAATGGGTATAAGGAGTGTTTGTGTTTACTGGGACTGCTGGCCAGGTAAGTCATATTGGGTTTGTTATGCTGGCTGCTATTCCCACAGAGTCTGGAGCACAAACTCTGTTCTTCACCATTTCAAGACAAATATGCTGTCTAAATACAACATTACATATACAGACATCAGTGTTAGATACCATGTAAAACATGTGAGTTGGTTCCCCAAACCCAACGCCTCATCCTCTAAACCAGAGGGCGAGGAAACATAACCCATTTTCAATGTGGCCCTCTGGACCTCGGGGCTAAATGAGCTCGACACACCTGCTCTAAACCAATGTCTCCCAAGCCGTTCCTCCAGGCCTCCAACAGTTCCACCAGATTTCACTACTTAAAGGTTTGACCATTAGCTGACTAGTTGAATCAGGGGTGCTGGTGCTGGAATAGCACCAATATGTCGTGGCTGTGATCCACGAGGAATCAAATCAAATCAAATCAAATTTTATTTGTCACATACACATGGTTAGCAGATGTTAATGCGAGTGTAGCGAAATGCTTGTGCTTCTAATTCCGACAATGCAGTGATAACCAACAAGTAATCTAACTAACAATTCCAAAACTACTGTCTTATACACAGTGTAAGGGGATAAGGAATATGTACATAAGGATATATGAATGAGTGATGGTACAGAGCAGCATACAGTAGATGGTATCGAGTACAGTATATACATATGAGATGAGTATGTAGACAAAGTAAACAAAGTGGCATAGTTAAAGTGGCTAGTGACATAAGGATGCAGTCGATGATCTAGAGTACAGTATATACGTATGCATATGAGATGAATAATGTAGGGTAAGTAACATTATATAAGGTAGCATTGTTTAAAGTGGCTAGTGATATATTTACATCATTTCCCATCAATTCCCATTATTAAAGTGGCTGGAGTTGGGTCAGTGTCAATGACAGTGTGTTGGCAGCAGCCACTCAATGTTAGTGGTGGCTGTTTAACAGTCTGATGGCCTTGAGATAGAAGCTGTTTTTCAGTCTCTCGGTCCCAGCTTTGATGCACCTGTACTGACCTCGCCTTCTGGATGATAGCGGGGTGAACAGGCAGTGGTTCTGGTGGTTGATGTCCTTGATGATCTTTATGGCCTTCCTGTAACATCGGGTGGTGTAGGTGTCCTGGAGGGTAGGTAGTTTGCCCCCGGTGATGCGTTGTGCAGACCTCACATTGGCATTATGTCTTATGTAGATGGTACCCTCTGTAGAGCCTACGGTTGAGGGCGGAGCAGTTGCCGTACCAGGCGGTGATACAGCCCGCCAGGATGCTCTCGATTGTGCATCTGTAGAAGTTTGTGAGTGCTTTTGGTGACAAGCCGAATTTCTTCAGCCTCCTGAGGTTGAAGAGGCGCTGCTGTGTTTCTTCAGGGTGACGCTGTCAGTGTGAGTGGACCAATTCAGTTTGTCTGTGATGTGTATGCCGAGGAACTTAAAACTTGCTACCCTCTCCACTACTGTTCCATCGATGTGGATAGGGGGTGTTCCCTCTGCTGTTTCCTGAAGTCCACAATCATCTCCTTAGTTTTGTTGACGTTGAGTGTGAGGTTATTTTCCTGACACCACACTCCGAGGGCACTCACCTCCTCCCTGTAGGCCGTTTGAGTCGTTGTTGGTAATCAAGCCTACCACTGTTGTGAGCTCCGCAAACTTGATGATTGAGTTGAGGCGCTGCGTCAGGGATCCACGCAGTCGTGGGGCTGAACAGAACAGGTTTGACATGTGGGGAGTACAGTTTGAGAGGGCTCAGAACGCAGCTGTGTTGTGGGGCCCCAGTGTTGAGGATCAGTGGGGAGGAGATGTTGTTGCCTACCCTCACCACCTGGGGGCGAGCCCGTCAGGAAGTCCAGTACCCAGTTGCACAGGGCTGGTTCGAGACCCAGGGTCTCGAGAATTGATGACGAGCTTGGAGGGTACTATGGTGTTGAATGCCGAGCTGTAGTCGATGAACAGCATTCTCACATAGGTATTCCTCTTGTCCAGGTGGGTTAGGGCAGTGTGCAGTGTGGTTGAGATTGCATGCGTTCTGTGGACCTATTTTTGAGAAGCAAATTGGAGTGGGTCTAGGGTGTCAGGTAGGGTGGAGGTGATATGGTCCTTGACTAGTCTCTCAAACCACTTCATGATGACGGAAGTGAGTGCTGTTCAGGGGCGGTAGTCGTTTAGCTCAGTTACCTTAGCTTTCTTGGGAACAGGAACAATGGTGGCCCTCTTGAAGCATGTGGGAATAGCAGACTGGTATAGGGATTGATTGAATATGTCCGTAAACACACCGGCCAGCTGGTCTGCATGCTCTGAGGGCGCGGCTGGGGATATGTGTCTGGGCCTGCAGCCTAAAGTGAGCTGGTTAACACGTTTAAATGTCTTACTCACCTCGGCTGCAGTGAAGGAGAGACCGCATGTTTTGTTTGCAGGCCGTGTCAGTGGCACTGTATTGTCCTCAAAGTGGGCAAAAAAGTTATTTAGTCTGCCTGGGAGCAAGACATCCTGGTCCGTGACTGGGCTGGGTTTCTTCTTGTAGTCTGTGATTGACTGTAGACCCTGCCACATGCCTCTTGTGTCTGAGCCATTGAATTGAGATTCCACTTTGTCTCTGTACTGACGCTTAGCTTGTTTAATAGCCTTGCGGAGGGAACCGATGACTCTGACGTTGAGCTGTGAACATTGGCATTATGTCTTATGTAGATGGTACATTCCTGTACTGATCACTGTACATTACATAGCCAGTATCACCCTTAAACAGTACTTTATGCTATTACTGTATCATCAGAAAGAGAGAACTCTTTGAGTTAGTGAAAGTGGGCTGTAAAGTGAGCTGCGTTCAGGTGATCTACGTGTTTGAGAATGTGGACTGGAAAGTGAGCCCTTCAGCAGACAGAGGAATACCTACCCTTCAGCTGACAGAGGATCCTACCCTTCAGCAAACAGAGGAAGACCTACCCTTCAGCTGACAGATGAATACCTACCCTTCAGCAGACAGAGTTTGAGAATACCTACCCTTCAGCTGACAGATGAATACCTATGTGTTTCAGCAGACAGATGAATACCTACCCTTCAGCAGACAGATGAATACCTACCCTTCAGCAGACCGATGAATACCCACCCTTCAGCTGACAGATGAATACCTACCCTTCAGCTGACAGATGAATACCTACCCTTCAGCAGACAGACGAAGACCTACCCTTCAGCAGACAGATGAATACCTACCCTTCAGCAGACAGATGAATACCTACCCTTCAGCAGACAGATGAATACCTACCCTTCAGCAGACAGATTAATACCTACCCTTCAGCAGACAGATGAATACCTACCCTTCAGCTGACTGATGAATACCTACACTTCAGCTGACAGATGAATACCTACCCTTCAGCTGACAGATGGATACCTACCCTTCAGCTGACAGATGAAGACCTACCCTTCAGCTGACAGATGAATACCTACCCTTCAGCTGACAGATGAATACCTACCCTTCAGCAGACAGACGAAGACCTACCCTTCAGCAGACAGATGAATACCTACCCTTCAGCAGACAGATGAATACCTACCCTTCAGCAGACAGAGGAAGACATACCCTTCAGCTGACAGATGAATACCTACACTTCAGCAGACAGATGAATACCTACCCTTCAGCAGACAGATGAATACCTACCCTTCAGCAGACAGATGAATACCTACCCTTCAGCTGACAGATGAATACCTACCCTTCAGCAGACAGATGAATACCTACCCTTCAGCAGACAGATGAATACCTACCCTTCAGCAGACAGATGAATACCTACCCTTCAGCAGACAGATGAATACCTACCCTTCAGCTGACAGATGAATACCTACCCTTCAGCAGACAGATGAATACCTACCCTTCAGCAGACAGATGAATACCTACCCTTCAGCTGACAGATGAATACCTACCCTTCAGCAGACAGATGAATACCTACCCTTCAGCTGACAGATGAATACCTACCCTTCAACAGACAGATGAATACCTACCCTTCAGCTGACAGAGGAAGACCTAACCTTCAGCTGACAGATGAATACCTACCCTTCAGCTGACAGATGAATACCTACCCTTCAGCAGACAGATGAATACCTACACTTCAGCAGACAGATGAATACCTACCCTTCAGCAGACAGAGGAAGACCTACCCTTCAGCAGACAGAGGAAGACCTACCCTTCAGCAGACAGATGAATACCTACCATTCAGCAGACAGATGAATACCTACCCTTCAGCTGACAGAGGAATACCTACCCTTCAGCAGACAGATGAATACCTACCCTTCAGCTGACAGATGAATACCTACCCTTCAGCAGACAGATGAATACCTATCCTTCAGCTGACAGATGAATACCTACCCTTCAGCAGACAGATGAATACCTACCCTTCAGCAGACAGATGAATACCTACCCTTCAGCAGACAGATGAATACCTACCCTTCAGCTGACAGATGAATACCTACCCTTCAGCAGACAGATGAATACCTACCCTTCAGCTGACAGATGAATACCTACCCTTCAACAGACAGATGAATACCTACCCTTCAGCTGACAGAGGAAGACCTAACCTTCAGCTGACAGATGAATACCTACCCTTCAGCAGACAGATGAATACCTACCCTTCAGCAGACAGATGAATACCTACCCTTCAGCAGACAGATGAAAACCTACCCTTCAGCTGACAGATGAATACCTACACTTCAGCTGACAGATGAATACCTACCCTTCAGCTGACAGATGAAGACCTACCCTTCAGCAGACAGATGAATACCTACCCTTCAGCAGACAGAGGAATACCTACCCTTCAGCAGACAGAGGAATACCTACCCTTCAGCTGACAGATGAATACCTACCCTTCAACAGACAGATGAATACCTACCCTTCAGCTGACAGAGGAAGACCTAACCTTCAGCTGACAGATGAATACCTACCCTTCAGCAGACAGATGAATACCTACCCTTCAGCAGACAGATGAATACCTACCCTTCAGCAGACAGATGAAAACCTACCCTTCAGCTGACAGATGAATACCTACACTTCAGCTGACAGATGAATACCTACCCTTCAGCTGACAGATGAAGACCTACCCTTCAGCAGACAGATGAATACCTACCCTTCAGCAGACAGAGGAATACCTACCCTTCAGCAGACAGAGGAATACCTACCCTTCAGCTGACAGATGAATACCTACCCTTCAGCGGTCTTCAGCAGACAGATGAATACCTACCCTTCAGCTGACAGATGAATACCTACCCTTCAGCAGACCGATGAATACCTACCCTTCAGCAGACAGATGAATACCTACCCTTCAGCTGACAGATGAATACCTACCCTTCAGCAGACAGATGAATACCTACCCTTCAGCTGACAGATGAATACATACCCTTCAACAGACAGATGAATACCTACGCTTCAGCTGACAGAGGAAGACCTACCCTTCAGCTGACAGATGAATACCTACCCTTCAGCAGACAGATGAAGACCTACCCTTCAGCAGACAGATGAAGACCTACCCTTCAGCTGACAGATGAATACCTACCCTTCAGCTGACAGATGAATACCTACCCTTCAGCAGACAGATGAATACCTACCCTTCAGCTGACAGAGGAAGACCTACCCTTCAGCAGACAGATGAATACCTACCCTTCAGCAGACAGATGAATACCTACCCTTCAGCAGACAGATGAATACCGACCCTTCAGCTGACAGATGAATACCTACCCTTCAGCAGACAGATGAATACCTACCCTTCAGCTGACAGATGAATACCTACCCTTCAACAGACAGATGAATACCTACCCTTCAGCTGACAGAGGAAGACCTAACCTTCAGCTAACAGATGAATACCTACCCTTCAGCAGACAGATGAATACCTCTCCTTCAGCAGACAGATGAATACCTACCCTTCAGCAGACAGATGAATACCTACCCTTCAGCTGACAGATGAATACCTACACTTCAGCTGACAGATGAATACCTACCCTTCAGCTGACAGATGAAGACCTACCCTTCAGCAGACAGATGAATACCTACCCTTCAGCAGACAGAGGAATACCTACCCTTCAGCAGACAGAGGAATACCTTCCCTTCAGCTGACAGATGAATACCTACCCTTCAGCGGTCTTCAGCAGACAGATGAATACCTACCCTTCAGCTGACAGATGAATACCTACCGTTCAGCAGACCGATGAATACCTACCCTTCAGCAGACAGATGAATACCTACCCTTCAACAGACAGATGAATACCTACCCTTCAGCTGACAGATGAATACCTACCCTTCAGCAGACCGATGAATACCTACCCTTCAGCAGACAGATGAATACCTACCCTTCAACAGACAGATGAATACCTACCCTTCAGCTGACAGAGGAAGACCTACCCTTCAGCTGACAGATGAATACCTACCCTTCAGCAGACAGATGAAGACCTACCCTTCAGCAGACAGATGAATACCTACCCTTCAGCAGACAGAGGAAGACATACCCTTCAGCTGACAGATGAATACCTACACTTCAGCAGACAGATGAATACCTACCCTTCAGCAGACAGATGAATACCTACCCTTCAGCAGACAGATGAATACCTACCCTTCAGCTGACAGATGAATACCTACCCTTCAGCAGACAGATGAATACCTACCCTTCAGCAGACAGAGGAAGACCTACCCTTCAGCAGACAGAGGAAGACCTACCCTTCAGCAGACAGATGAATACCTACCCTTCAGCAGACAGATGAATACCTACCCTTCAGCTGACAGAGGAATACCTACCCTTCAGCAGACAGATGAATACCTACCCTTCAGCTGACAGATGAATACCTACCCTTCAGCAGACAGATGAATACCTACCCTTCAGCTGACAGATGAATACCTACCCTTCAGCAGACAGATGAATACCTACCCTTCAGCAGACAGATGAATACCTACCCTTCAGCAGACAGATGAATACCTACCCTTCAGCTGACAGATGAATACCTACCCTTCAGCAGACAGATGAATACCTACCCTTCAGCTGACAGATGAATACCTACCCTTCAACAGACAGATGATTACCTACCCTTCAGCTGACAGAGGAAGACCTAACCTTCAGCTGACAGATGAATACCTACCCTTCAGCAGACAGATGAATACCTACCCTTCAGCAGACAGATGAATACCTACCCTTCAGCAGACAGATGAAAACCTACCCTTCAGCTGACAGATGAATACCTACACTTCAGCTGACAGATGAATACCTACCCTTCAGCTGACAGATGAAGACCTACCCTTCAGCAGACAGATGAATACCTACCCTTCAGCAGACAGAGGAATACCTACCCTTCAGCAGACAGAGGAATACCTACCCTTCAGCTGACAGATGAATACCTACCCTTCAGCGGTCTTCAGCAGACAGATGAATACCTACCCTTCAGCTGACAGATGAATACCTACCCTTCAGCAGACTGATGAATACCTACCCTTCAGCAGACAGATGAATACCTACCCTTCAGCTGACAGATGAATACCTACCCTTCAGCAGACAGATGAATACCTACCCTTCAGCTGACAGATGAATACCTACCCTTCAACAGACAGATGAATACCTACCCTTCAGCTGACAGAGGAAGACCTACCCTTCAGCTGACAGATGAATACCTACCCTTCAGCAGACAGATGAAGACCTACCCTTCAGCAGACAGATGAAGACCTACCCTTCAGCTGACAGATGAATACCTACCCTTCAGCTGACAGATGAATACCTACCCTTCAGCAGACAGATGCATACCTACCCTTCAGCTGACAGAGGAAGACCTACCCTTCAGCAGACAGATGAATACCTACCCTTCAGCAGACAGATGAATACCTACCCTTCAGCAGACAGATGAATACCTACCCTTCAGCAGACAGATGAATACCTACCCTTCAGCAGACAGATGAATACCTACCCTTCAGCTGACAGATGAATACCTACCCTTCAACAGACAGATGAATACCTACCCTTCAGCTGACAGAGGAAGACCTAACCTTCAGCTGACAGATGAATACCTACCCTTCAGCAGACAGATGAATACCTACCCTTCAGCAGACAGATGAATACCTACCCTTCAGCAGACAGATGAATACCTACCCTTCAGCTGACAGATGAATACCTACACTTCAGCTGACAGATGAATACCTACCCTTCAGCTGACAGATGAAGACCTACCCTTCAGCAGACAGATGAATACCTACCTTCAGCAGACAGAGGAATACCTACCCTTCAGCAGACAGAGGAATACCTACCCTTCAGCTGACAGATGAATACCTACCCTTCAGCGATGTCTTCAGCAGACAGATGAATACCTACCCTTCAGCTGACAGATGAATACCTACCCTTCAGCAGACCGATGAATACCTACCCTTCAGCAGACAGATGAATACCTACCCTTCAACAGACAGATGAATACCTACCCTTCAGCTGACAGAGGAAGACCTACCCTTCAGCTGACAGATGAATACCTACCCTTCAGCAGACAGATGAAGACCTACCCTTCAGCAGACAGATGAAGACCTACCCTTCAGCTGACAGATGAATACCTACCCTTCAGCTGACAGATTAATA
The DNA here is from genome assembly GCF_034236695.1 of Oncorhynchus nerka. Taxonomy (NCBI): domain Eukaryota; kingdom Metazoa; phylum Chordata; class Actinopteri; order Salmoniformes; family Salmonidae; genus Oncorhynchus; species Oncorhynchus nerka. Next base: position 86,777,372 of record NC_088422.1, read on the forward strand.
CCTACCCTTCAGCAGACAGATGAAGACCTACCCTTCAGCTGACAGATGAATACCTACCCTTCAGCTGACAGATGAATACCTACCCTTCAGCTGACAGATGAATACCTACCCTTCAGCAGACAGAGGAATACCTACCCTTCAGCAGACAGATGAATACCTACCCTTCAGCAGACAGATGAATACCTACCCTTCAGCAGACAGAGGAATACCTACCCTTCAGCAGACAGAGGAAAACCTACCCTTCAGCAGACAGAGGAATACCTACCCTTCAGCAGACAGATGAATACCTACCCTTCAGCAGACAGATGAATACCTACCCTTCAGCAGACAGATGAATGCCTACCCTTCAGCAGACAGAGGAAGACCTACCCTTCAGCAGACAGAGGAAGACCTACCCTTCAGCAGACAGAGGAGGACCTACCCTTCAGCTGACAGATGAATACCTACCCTTCAGCAGACAGAGGAAGACCTACCCTTCAGCAGACAGAGGAAGACCTACCCTTCAGCTGACAGATGAATACCTACCCTTCAGCAGACAGATGAATACCTACCCTTCAGCAGACAGATGAATACCTACCCTTCAGCAGACAGATGAATACCTACCCTTCAGCAGACAGATGAATACCTACCCTTCAGCAGACAGATGAATACCTACCCTTCAGCAGACAGATGAATACCTACCCTTCAGCAGACAGATGAATACCTACCCTTCAACAGACAGATGAATACCTACCCTTCAGCAGACAGATGAATACCTACCCTTCAGCTGACAGATGAATACCTACCCTTCAGCTGACAGATGAATACCTACCCTTCAGCAGACAGAGGAATACCTACCCTTCAGCAGACAGATGAATACCTACCCTTCAGCAGACAGATGAATACCTACCCTTCAGCAGACAGAGGAATACCTACCCTTCAGCAGACAGAGGAAGACCTACCCTTCAGCAGACAGAGGAATACCTACCCTTCAGCAGACAGATGGATACCTACCCTTCAGCAGACAGATGAATACCTACCCTTCAGCAGACAGATGAATGCCTACCCTTCAGCAGACAGATGAATACCTACCCTTCAGCAGACAGAGGAAGACCTACCCTTCAGCAGACAGAGGAAGACCTACCCTTCAGCAGACAGATGAATACCTACCCTTCAGCAGACAGATGAATACCTACCCTTCAGCTGACAGATGAATACCTACACTTCAGCTGACAGATGAATACCTACCCTTCAGCTGACAGATGAAGACCTACCCTTCAGCAGACAGATGAATACCTACCCTTCAGCAGACAGAGGAATACCTACCCTTCAGCAGACAGAGGAATACCTACCCTTCAGCTGACAGATGAATACCTACCCTTCAGCGGTCTTCAGCAGACAGATGAATACCTACCCTTCAGCTGACAGATGAATGCCTACCCTTCAGCAGACAGATGAATACCTACCCTTCAGCAGACAGAGGAAGACCTACCCTTCAGCAGACAGAGGAAGACCTACCCTTCAGCTGACAGATGAATACCTACCCTTCAGCAGACAGAGGTAGACCTACCCTTCAGCAGACAGAGGAAGACCTACCCTTCAGCTGACAGATGAATACCTACCCTTCAGCAGACAGATGAATACCTACCCTTCAGCAGACAGATGAATACCTACCCTTCAGCAGACAGATGAATATCTACCCTTCAGCAGACAGAGGAATACCTACCCTTCAGCAGACAGACGAATACCTACCATTCAGCAGACAGATGAATACCTACCCTTCATCAGACAGATGAATACCTACCCTTCAGCAGACAGATGAATACCTACCCTTCAGCAGACAGATGAATACCTACCCGTCAGCAGACAGATGAATACCTACCCGTCAGCAGACAGAGGAAGACCTACCCTTCAGCAGACAGATGAATACCTACCCTTCAGCAGACAGAGGAAGACCTACGCTTCAGCTGACAGATGAATACCTACCCTTCAGCAGACAGATGAATACCTACCATTCAGCAGACAGATGAATACCTACCCTTCATCAGACAGATGAATACCTACCCTTCAGCAGACAGATGAATACCTACCCTTCAGCAGACAGATGAATACCTACCCGTCAGCAGACAGATGAATACCTACCCGTCAGCAGACAGAGGAAGACCTACCCTTCAGCAGACAGATGAATACCTACCCTTCAGCAGACAGAGGAAGACCTACCCTTCAGCTGACAGATGAATACCTACCCTTCAGCAGACAGATGAATACCTACCCTTCAGCAGACAGATGAATACCTACCCTTCAGCAGCCAGATGAATACCTACCCTTCAGCAGCCAGATGAATACCTACCCTTCAGCAGACAGATGAATACCTACCCTTCAGCAGACAGATGAATACCTACCCTTCAGCTGACAGATGAATACCTACCCTTCAACAGACAGATGAATACCTACCCTTCAGCAGACAGATGAATACCTACCCTTCAGCAGACAGATGAATACCTACCCTTCAGCTGACAGATGAATACCTACCCTTCAGCTGACAGATGAATACCTACCCTTCAGCAGACAGAGGAATACCTACCCTTCAGCAGACAGATGAATACCTACCCTTCAGCAGACAGATGAATACCTACCCTTCAGCAGACAGATGAATACCTACCCTTCAGCAGCCAGATGAATACCTACCCTTCAGCAGACAGATGAATACCTACCCTTCAGCAGACAGATGAATACCTACCCTTCAGCTGACAGATGAATACCTACCCTTCAACAGACAGATGAATACCTACCCTTCAGCAGACAGATGAATACCTACCCTTCAGCTGACAGATGAATACCTACCCTTCAGCAGACAGATGAATACCTACCCTTCAGCTGACAGATGAATACCTACCCTTCAGCTGACAGATGAATACCTACCCTTCAGCAGACAGAGGAATACCTACCCTTCAGCAGACAGATGAATACCTACCCTTCAGCAGACAGATGAATACCTACCCTTCGGCAGACAGAGGAATACCTACCCTTCGGCAGACAGAGGAAGACCTACCCTTCAGCAGACAGAGGAATACCTACCCTTCAGCAGACAGATGAATACCTACCCTTCAGCAGACAGATGAATACCTACCCTTCAGCAGCCAGATGAATACCTACCCTTCAGCAGACAGATGAATACCTACCCTTCAGCAGACAGATGAATACCTACCCTTCAACAGACAGATGAATACCTACCCTTCAGCAGACAGATGAATACCTACCCTTCAGCTGACAGATGAATACCTACCCGTCAGCTGACAGATGAATACCTACCCTTCAGCAGACAGATGAATACCTACCCTTCAGCAGACAGATGAATACCTACCCTTCAGCAGACAGAGGAATACCTACCCTTCAGCAGACAGAGGAAGACCTACCCTTCAGCAGACAGATGAATACCTACCCTTCAGCTGACAGATGAATACCTACCCTTCAACAGACAGATGAATACCTACCCTTCAGCAGACAGAGGAATACCTACCCTTCAGCTGACAGATGAATACCTACCCTTCAGCGGTCTTCAGCAGACAGATGAATACCTACCCTTCAGCTGACAGATGAATACCTACCCTTCAGCAGACCGATGAATACCTACCCTTCAGCAGACAGATGAATACCTACCCTTCAACAGACAGATGAATACCTACCCTTCAGCTGACAGAGGAAGACCTACCCTTCAGCTGACAGATGAATACCTACCCTTCAGCAGACAGATGAAGACCTACCCTTCAGCAGACAGATGAATACCTACCCGTCAGCAGACAGAGGAAGACCTACCCTTCAGCAGACAGATGAATACCTACCCTTCAGCAGACAGAGGAAGACCTACGCTTCAGCTGACAGATGAATACCTACCCTTCATCAGACAGATGAATACCTACCCTTCAGCAGACAGATGAATACCTACCCTTCAGCAGACAGATGAATACCTACCCGTCAGCAGACAGATGAATACCTACCCGTCAGCAGACAGAGGAAGACCTACCCTTCAGCAGACAGATGAATACCTACCCTTCAGCAGACAGAGGAAGACCTACCCTTCAGCTGACAGATGAATACCTACCCTTCAGCAGACAGATGAATACCTACCCTTCAGCAGACAGATGAATACCTACCCTTCAGCAGCCAGATGAATACCTACCCTTCAGCAGCCAGATGAATACCTACCCTTCAGCAGACAGATGAATACCTACCCTTCAGCAGACAGATGAATACCTACCCTTCAGCTGACAGATGAATACCTACCCTTCAACAGACAGATGAATACCTACCCTTCAGCAGACAGATGAATACCTACCCTTCAGCAGACAGATGAATACCTACCCTTCAGCTGACAGATGAATACCTACCCTTCAGCTGACAGATGAATACCTACCCTTCAGCAGACAGAGGAATACCTACCCTTCAGCAGACAGATGAATACCTACCCTTCAGCAGACAGATGAATACCTACCCTTCAGCAGACAGATGAATACCTACCCTTCAGCAGCCAGATGAATACCTACCCTTCAGCAGACAGATGAATACCTACCCTTCAGCAGACAGATGAATACCTACCCTTCAGCTGACAGATGAATACCTACCCTTCAACAGACAGATGAATACCTACCCTTCAGCAGACAGATGAATACCTACCCTTCAGCTGACAGATGAATACCTACCCTTCAGCAGACAGATGAATACCTACCCTTCAGCTGACAGATGAATACCTACCCTTCAGCTGACAGATGAATACCTACCCTTCAGCAGACAGAGGAATACCTACCCTTCAGCAGACAGATGAATACCTACCCTTCAGCAGACAGATGAATACCTACCCTTCGGCAGACAGAGGAATACCTACCCTTCGGCAGACAGAGGAAGACCTACCCTTCAGCAGACAGAGGAATACCTACCCTTCAGCAGACAGATGAATACCTACCCTTCAGCAGACAGATGAATACCTACCCTTCAGCAGCCAGATGAATACCTACCCTTCAGCAGACAGATGAATACCTACCCTTCAGCAGACAGATGAATACCTACCCTTCAACAGACAGATGAATACCTACCCTTCAGCAGACAGATGAATACCTACCCTTCAGCTGACAGATGAATACCTACCCTTCAGCTGACAGATGAATACCTACCCTTCAGCAGACAGATGAATACCTACCCTTCAGCAGACAGATGAATACCTACCCTTCAGCAGACAGAGGAATACCTACCCTTCAGCAGACAGAGGAAGACCTACCCTTCAGCAGACAGATGAATACCTACCCTTCAGCTGACAGATGAATACCTACCCTTCAACAGACAGATGAATACCTACCCTTCAGCAGACAGAGGAATACCTACCCTTCAGCTGACAGATGAATACCTACCCTTCAGCGGTCTTCAGCAGACAGATGAATACCTACCCTTCAGCTGACAGATGAATACCTACCCTTCAGCAGACCGATGAATACCTACCCTTCAGCAGACAGATGAATACCTACCCTTCAACAGACAGATGAATACCTACCCTTCAGCTGACAGAGGAAGACCTACCCTTCAGCTGACAGATGAATACCTACCCTTCAGCAGACAGATGAAGACCTACCCTTCAGCAGACAGATGAAGACCTACCCTTCAGCTGACAGATGAATACCTACCCTTCAGCTGACAGATTAATACCTACCCTTCAGCAGACAGATGAAGACCTACCCTTCAGCTGACAGATGAATACCTACCCTTCAGCTGACAGATGAATACCTACCCTTCAGCAGACAGATGAATACCTACCCTTCAGCTGACAGATGAATACCTACCCTTCAGCTGACAGATGAATACCTACCCTTCAGCAGACAGAGGAATACCTACCCTTCAGCAGACAGATGAATACCTACCCTTCAGCAGACAGATGAATACCTACCCTTCAGCAGACAGAGGAATACCTACCCTTCAGCAGACAGAGGAAAACCTACCCTTCAGCAGACAGAGGAATACCTACCCTTCAGCAGACAGATGAATACCTACCCTTCAGCAGACAGATGAATACCTACCCTTCAGCAGACAGATGAATGCCTACCCTTCAGCAGACAGATGAATACCTACCCTTCAGCAGACAGAGGAAGACCTACCCTTCAGCAGACAGAGAAAGACCTACCCTTCAGCAGACAGAGGAAGACCTACCCTTCAGCTGACAGATGAATACCTACCCTTCAGCAGACAGAGGAAGACCTACCCTTCAGCAGACAGAGGAAGACCTACCCTTCAGCTGACAGATGAATACCTACCCTTCAGCAGACAGATGAATACCTACCCTTCAGCAGACAGATGAATACCTACCCTTCAGCAGACAGATGAATACCTACCCTTCAGCAGACAGATGAATACCTACCCTTCAGCAGACAGATGAATACCTACCCTTCAGCAGCCAGATGAATACCTACCCTTCAGCAGACAGATGAATACCTACCCTTCAGCAGACAGATGAATACCTACCCTTCAACAGACAGATGAATACCTACCTTTCAGCAGACAGATGAATACCTACCCTTCAGCTGACAGATGAATACCTACCCTTCAGCTGACAGATGAATACCTACCCTTCAGCAGACAGAGGAATACCTACCCTTCAGCAGACAGATGAATACCTACCCTTCAGCAGACAGATGAATACCTACCCTTCAGCAGACAGAGGAATACCTACCCTTCAGCAGACAGAGGAAGACCTACCCTTCAGCAGACAGAGGAATACCTACCCTTCAGCAGACAGATGAATACCTACCCTTCAGCAGACAGATGAATACCTACCCTTCAGCAGACAGATGAATGCCTACCCTTCAGCAGACAGATGAATACCTACCCTTCAGCAGACAGAGGAAGACCTACCCTTCAGCAGACAGAGGAAGACCTACCCTTCAGCTGACAGATGAATACCTACCCTTCAGCAGACAGATGAATAACTACCCTTCAGCAGACAGATGAATACCTACCCTTCAGCTGACAGATGAATACCTACACTTCAGCTGACAGATGAATACCTACCCTTCAGCTGACAGATGAAGACCTACCCTTCAGCAGACAGATGAATACCTACCCTTCAGCAGACAGAGGAATACCTACCCTTCAGCAGACAGAGGAATACCTACCCTTCAGCTGACAGATGAATACCTACCCTTCAGCGGTCTTCAGCAGACAGATGAATACCTACCCTTCAGCTGACAGATGAATGCCTACCCTTCAGCAGACAGATGAATACCTACCCTTCAGCAGACAGAGGAAGACCTACCCTTCAGCAGACAGAGGAAGACCTACCCTTCAGCTGACAGATGAATACCTACCCTTCAGCAGACAGAGGTAGACCTACCCTTCAGCAGACAGAGGAAGACCTACCCTTCAGCTGACAGATGAATACCTACGCTTCAGCAGACAGATGAATACCTACCCTTCAGCAGACAGATGAATACCTACCCTTCAGCAGACAGATGAATATCTACCCTTCAGCAGACAGAGGAATACCTACCCTTCAGCAGACAGATGAATACCTACCATTCAGCAGACAGATGAATACCTACCCTTCATCAGACAGATGAATACCTACCCTTCAGCAGACAGATGAATACCTACCCTTCAGCAGACAGATGAATACCTACCCGTCAGCAGACAGATGAATACCTACCCGTCAGCAGACAGAGGAAGACCTACCCTTCAGCAGACAGATGAATACCTACCCTTCAGCAGACAGAGGAAGACCTACCCTTCAGCTGACAGATGAATACCTACCCTTCAGCAGACAGATGAATACCTACCATTCAGCAGACAGATGAATACCTACCCTTCATCAGACAGATGAATACCTACCCTTCAGCAGACAGATGAATACCTACCCTTCAGCAGACAGATGAATACCTACCCGTCAGCAGACAGATGAATACCTACCCGTCAGCAGACAGAGGAAGACCTACCCTTCAGCAGACAGATGAATACCTACCCTTCAGCAGACAGAGGAAGACCTACCCTTCAGCTGACAGATGAATACCTACCCTTCAGCAGACAGATGAATACCTACCCTTCAGCAGACAGATGAATACCTACCCTTCAGCAGCCAGATGAATACCTACCCTTCAGCAGACAGATGAATACCTACCCTTCAGCTGACAGATGAATACCTACCCTTCAACAGACAGATGAATACCTACCCTTCAGCAGACAGATGAATACCTACCCTTCAGCTGACAGATGAATACCTACCCTTCAGCAGACAGATGAATACCTACCCTTCAGCTGACAGATGAATACCTACCCTTCAGCTGACAGATGAATACCTACCCTTCAGCAGACAGAGGAATACCTACCCTTCAGCAGACAGATGAATACCTACCCTTCAGCAGACAGATGAATACCTACCCTTCAGCAGACAGATGAATACCTACCCTTCAGCAGCCAGATGAATACCTACCCTTCAGCAGACAGATGAATACCTACCCTTCAGCAGACAGATGAATACCTACCCTTCAGCTGACAGATGAATACCTACCCTTCAACAGACAGATGAATACCTACCCTTCAGCAGACAGATGAATACCTACCCTTCAGCTGACAGATGAATACCTACCCTTCAGCAGACAGATGAATACCTACCCTTCAGCTGACAGATGAATACCTACCCTTCAGCTGACAGATGAATACCTACCCTTCAGCAGACAGAGGAATACCTACCCTTCAGCAGACAGATGAATACCTACCCTTCAGCAGACAGATGAATACCTACCCTTCAGCAGACAGAGGAATACCTACCCTTCGGCAGACAGAGGAAGACCTACCCTTCAGCAGACAGAGGAATACCTACCCTTCAGCAGACAGATGAATACCTACCCTTCAGCAGACAGATGAATACCTACCCTTCAGCAGCCAGATGAATACCTACCCTTCAGCAGACAGATGAATACCTACCCTTCAACAGACAGATGAATACCTACCCTTCAGCAGACAGATGAATACCTACCCTTCAGCTGACAGATGAATACCTACCCTTCAGCTGACAGATGAATACCTACCCTTCAGCAGACAGAGGAATACCTACCCTTCAGCAGACAGATGAATACCTACCCTTCAGCAGACAGATGAATACCTACCCTTCAGCAGACAGAGGAATACCTACCCTTCAGCAGACAGAGGAAGACCTACCCTTCAGCAGACAGATGAATACCTACCCTTCAGCAGACAGATGAATACCTACCCTTCAGCAGACAGATGAATGCCTACCCTTCAGCAAACAGATGAATACCTACCCTTCAGCAGACAGAGGAAGACCTACCCTTCAGCAGACAGAGGAAGACCTACCCTTCAGCTGACAGATGAATACCTACCCTTCAGCAGACAGATGAATACCTACCCTTCAGCAGACAGATGAATACCTACCCTTCAGCTGACAGATGAATACCTACACTTCAGCTGACAGATGAATACCTACCCTTCAGCTGACAGATGAAGACCTACCCTTCAGCAGACAGATGAATACCTACCCTTCAGCAGACAGAGGAATACCTACCCTTCAGCAGACAGAGGAATACCTACCCTTCAGCTGACAGATGAATACCTACCCTTCAGCGGTCTTCAGCAGACAGATGAATACCTACCCTTCAGCTGACAGATGAATGCCTACCCTTCAGCAGACAGAGGAAGACCTACCCTTCAGCTGACAGATGAATACCTACCCTTCAGCAGACAGAGGTAGACCTACCCTTCAGCAGACAGAGGAAGACCTACCCTTCAGCTGACAGATGAATACCTACCCTTCAGCAGACAGATGAATACCTACCCTTCAGCAGACAGATGAATACCTACCCTTCAGCAGACAGATGAATATCTACCCTTCAGCAGACAGAGGAATACCTACCCTTCAGCAGACAGATGAATACCTACCCTTCAGCAGACAGATGAATACCTACCCGTCAGCAGACAGATGAATACCTACCCGTCAGCAGACAGAGGAAGACCTACCCTTCAGCAGACAGATGAATACCTACCCTTCAGCAGACAGAGGAAGACCTACCCTTCAGCTGACAGATGAATACCTACCCTTCAGCAGACAGATGAATACCTACCCTTCAGCAGACAGATGAATACCTACCCTTCAGCAGACAGATGAATACCTACCCTTCAGCAGACAGATGAATACCTACCCTTCAGCAGCCAGATGAATACCTACCCTTCAGCAGACAGATGAATACCTACCCTTCAGCAGACAGATGAATACCTACCCTTCAGCTGACAGATGAATACCTACCCTTCAACAGACAGATGAATACCTACCCTTCAGCAGACAGATGAATACCTACCCTTCAGCTGACAGATGAATACCTACCCTTCAGCAGACAGATGAATACCTACCCTTCAGCTGACAGATGAATACCTACCCTTCAGCTGACAGATGAATACTACCCTTCAGCAGACAGAGGAATACCTACCCTTCAGCAGACAGATGAATACCTACCCTTCAGCAGACAGATGAATACCTACCCTTCAGCAGACAGAGGAATACCTACCCTTCGGCAGACAGAGGAAGACCTACCCTTCAGCAGACAGAGGAATACCTACCCTTCAGCAGACAGATGAATACCTACCCTTCAGCAGACAGATGAATACCTACCCTTCAGCAGACAGATGAATGCCTACCCTTCAGCAGACAGATGAATACCTACCCTTCAGCAGACAGAGGAAGACCTACCCTTCAGCAGACAGGGGAAGACCTACCCTTCAGCAGACAGATGAATGCCTACCCTTCAGCAGACAGATGAATACCTACCCTTCAGCAGACAGAGGAAGACCTACCCTTCAGCAGACAGGGGAAGACCTACCCTTCAGCTGACAGATGAATACCTACCCTTCAGCAGACAGATGAATACCTACCCTTCAGCAGACAGATGAATACCTACCCTTCAGCAGACAGATGAATACCTACCCTTCAGCAGACAGAGGAATACCTACCCTTCAGCAGACAGATGAATACCTACCCTTCAGCAGACAGATGAATACCTACCCTTCAGCAGACAGATGAATACCTACCCTTCAGCAGACAGATGAATACCTACCCTTCAGCAGACAGATGAATACCTACCCGTCAGCAGACAGATGAATACCTACCCTTCAGCTGACAGAGGAAGACCTACCCTTCAGCAGACAGATGAATACCTACCCTTCAGCAGACAGAGGAAGACCTACCCTTCAGCTGACAGATGAATACCTACCCTTCAGCAGACAGATGAATACCTACCCTTCAGCAGACAGATGAATACCTACCCTTCAGCAGACAGATGAATACCTACCCTTCAGCAGACAGATGAATACCTACCCTTCAGCAGACAGATGAATACCTACCCTTCAGCTGACAGATGAATACCTACCCTTCAACAGACAGATGAATACCTACCCTTCAACAGACAGATGAATACCTACCCTTCAGCTGACAGAGGAAGACCTACCCTTCAGCTGACAGATGAATACCTACCCTTCAGCAGACAGAGGAAGACCTACCCTTCAGCAGACAGATGAAGACCTACCCTTCAGCAGACAGATGAATACCTACCCTTCAGCTGACAGAGGAAGACCTACCCTTCAGCAGACAGATGAAGACCTACCCTTCAGCTGACAGAGGAAGACCTACCCTTCAGCAGACAGATGAATACCTACCCTTCAGCAGACAGATGAATACCTACCCTTCAGCTGACAGCAGCGGGTTCGCTGCCTTGGCATCACAGCTTACACATAATATGATTCTATTAGGATCATTTATACTAGCGATGGCCATTTCAGATAAAAAGGGGTTATTATTATTATTTTTGCTTTGCATTTCACTTCTTTAAAACAGATGTATGGCTTGGCCACATACTGCTTATTTTGGAAACTTTGAGGATCTTTGAAGAACAGGCTAAATTGATTATTTGTTCCTCAAAAAATATGAATAGATTGTTCAGAACAGAAAATAAACTAAGAAAAAACAGGAGAAAAACAATAACTACAACCGGAACATTTCTTTCCTCATGGAAAGTATAATGCCAGTAAAGTTCATTGTGCACAACAACCCCAATCCTAGGTTTGTGGACCTAGGTCGTTAAACTATTTTTATGCACTGATGTTCAGACAGCAACCTCTGCATTTAAACACTCTCTAAGTAAATGTACACCACTTTGGCTGTAGCAACGTTCCATAAAGGTTGAAATGCAATAGAAAGAGACAGGTTGATATTGAGCTCTCGCAGACCTAATGGAATAGAAACACAGACTGTATAATCAGGAAGATGATGGATTGAGTGTTTTCCTTCATGCTGTGAAATGTTTCACTTGATATTCCAGAGGTGGGTAATGCATATATCAATCTAACGATGGAATCAATTCATTTATAGATGTCAATAATATAGCCTACAGTGGTGACAGTCCTCTCTTTATTTACATACATTACTCTGTCTCTCTCTCTTTCTCTCTCTGTCTTTGTTTACATTTACATTTACATTTAAGTCATTTAGCAGACGCTCTTATCCAGAGCGACTTACAAATTGGTGCATTGTTTCTCTGTCTCTCTCTTTCTCTCTCTCTCTGTCTCTCTCGCTCTATCTCTCTCTCCCTGTTTGTCTCTATCTCTCTCTCTGTTTCTCTCTCTCTGTTTCTCTCTCTTTCTTTCTCTCTCTCTCTCTCTCTCTCTCTCTCTCTCTCTCTTTCTCTTTCTCTCTCTGTCTCTCTCTCTCTGTCTCTCTGTTTCTCTTTCTGGCTCTCTCTCTCTATGTCTCTCTCTCTGTCTCTCTCTCTGTCTCTCTGTTTCTTTCTGGCTCTCCCTCTCTCTATGTCTCTCTCTCTGTCTCTCTCTCTGTCTCTCTGTTTCTCTTTCTGTCTCTCTCTCTCTCTCTCTCTATGTCTCTCTGTCTCTCTCTGTCATGCAAAGAAACATAGAGGGGTTTCATATGAGCTGGGCCTTCCATAGGCCGTCCACACAGCTGGTACACATTTCACTGCTATCTGAAATCCATCACACAACCTTCAAACATACAGTAGGCACTGTACAGTAGTCTACCTAGTTCTGAGTCACAACCAATTCCAACTCTGGGTGTCTAATTCTGGGCTGTGGTTGGAACTACTGTTTTGTCTATATAGAGGGGTCAAAACTTGGTCTTAGTCACATGCTGAGGTGAATCTGAAAGGCAAGTCCAAGTTCCAGTAGCGATGAGAACATGGCGTAGCAGACTGTGAGGAATAGAATAGACAGCAGGCTGAAATAGAACTGGGTTTAACACGTGACAGAATGGGGCCAGTCCTCTACCTTCCCATGTTTATTTATTAATGATGAGAGCATGGATGGAGCGTTGAGCTGGGAAAATAAACTGAATTCCTGAAAGGAGAAGCGTGTGTGTGTGTGTGTGTGTGGGGGGGGGGGGGGGGGGGTACAGTGTGTCCATCTCACTCTCACTTTTCCTATACCTCTCTTGTAACCACCCTCCACTCTCTGTCCCTCCGCCTCCGTTCATCCCCTCTCTATCCAAATCAAATGTTATTGTTCACATACACATGTTTAGCAGATGTTATTGTGGTTGTAGAGAAATGCTAAACCAAATCCCCTCTCTCTTTCTCACCTCTCTATCCATATTTGTGTTGGCAGGAGGTGGGATGTGACAGACAGCTGGGCAGCGGTGCCAGGGAAGACAACTGCGGTGTGTGTGCCGGCGACGGTTCTACTTGTCGGCTGGTCCGGGGCCAGGCGCTGCCTCACGTCTCACCGGAAGAACGTAGGTACACAACAAGCTCGGCAATGCCTGAAAAAATCAACTCTTCCCTCTCTAAACTGACCTTCTATCCTGTATCAATATCTTTACACACAGAGGTTGTGAACACACTCTCTGTTGAAAACACATTATCGTCTCTCCCTTGTCCGCCTATGGCCCTAGGTAAACACAATCTCTCTTCATCTCTCTCCCTCAACCAGGTTTACAACTGCTGTGAAAATACACTCTAGTCTCCCTAGCTCTCATCTTCTTCCAGGCCCATGTACATATCCCTCACCAACAAGGTTCACAATGCTTGTTCAAATACACTATTTCTCCCTCTTTTCTCTGGCCATCAATATAGTATCACCCCCAATGGCCCTCAATCCCTCAAGTCCTGAGCCCTGTCTCAGGTCTGGTCTGGGTTAGTTTTCTGTCTCAGGTCTGGTCTGGGTTTGTGTTCGGTCCCAGGTCTATTTTGGGTTAGTGTTCTGGCATGGGTTAGTGTTCTGTCTCAGGTCTAGCCTGGGTTAGTGTTCTGTCACAGGTCTGGCCTGGGTTAGTGTTCTGTCCCAGGTCTAGCCTGGGTTAGTGTTCTGTCTCAGGTCTAGCCTGGGTTAGTGTTCTGTCCTATGTCTAGTCTGGGTCAGTGTTCTGTACCAGGTCTGGTCTGGGTCAGTGTTCTATTCCAGGTCTGGTCTGGGTTAGTGTTCTGTCCCAGGTCTGGTCTGGGTTAGTGTTCTGTCTCAGGTCTAGCCTGGGTTACTGTTCTGCCCTATGTCTGGTCTGGGTCAGTGTTCTGTACCAGGTCTGGTCTGGGTTAGTGTTTTGTCCCAGGTCTGGTCTGGGTTAATGTTCTGTCCGAGGTCTGGCCTGGGTTAGTGTTCTGTACCAGTTCTGGTCTGGGTTAGTGTTCTGTACCAGGTCTGGTCTGGGTTAGTGTTCTGTCCAAGGTCTGGTCTGGGTTAGTGTTCTGTACCAGGTCTGGTCTGGGTTAGTGTTCTGTACCAGGTCTGGTCTGGGTTAGTGTTCTGTCTCAGGTCTGGCCTTGGTTAATGTTAATAAGTGTTATGGCCCACACAGTTTATTTATCAAAGCTGGGATACTACTATGCCATCTGGCTTAGACTGTCCACAGGTGGAGCTATCCAGTGTAAGCTTCAAAATGGAGGCAGATTTTTTGTGTGTGGGCTTTTCATAAAATGTAATGTGTGGAGATTAAAATCATGACTGCATTTTGTCTGTCACTGTTATGTTTTTTCTCACGTGATAACTGCATTCTGGTTTGCTTGGAGGTGGTTAGGGACATTAAATACCATGTAAAATAGCTATGTTTTTACTAGAAAAATGTGTGGTTTGTGAATTAAATTAAATTATTGCATTCCAGTCTGCCAAGTACTGGTTACTGTAAACAGGACTGCGTTCCATGTTTCAAAGAGTTGAGAAATGTTGACTTGAAGGTCGGCCTTTTCCTGGTAAATTGTTGGCCATTGTAGTCAGCTTCATGGAATACACTACAGGAGTATTTTAGGTCTTGGTGAAATCAAACATTGAAAAGGTTTCGATTCATTTTGGAATGAGGCATATGGCTGGATCTACACAATAGATGGCATGGGACATCTCAACATTACTACTTTTGAGGTGTAAAAAACATCTGACAAACTAACATTTTGTTAAGATGCTCTTGGCTATTTCCCGTACAGCTTAGCATTTCCACACGTCTTTAAAGGTTAATTAAGTAGATATTGGAACCAAAATTATTTGCATACTCAATTTATTGGCCTTCCAGCTGAGGTATTGTATCACATTCCTCAAATGAACACGGTTTGGCATGCGCTGGACAGTGGAAATGAACATGGTTTGGCATGCGCTGGAGAGTGGAAATTAACATGGTTTGACATGCGCTGGAGAGTGGAAATGAACACGGTTTGGCATGCGCTGGAGAGTGGAAATTAACATGGTTTGGCATGCGCTGGAGAGTGGAAATGAACACGGTTTGGCATGCGCTGGAGAGTGGAAATGAACAAGGTTTGGCATGCGCTGGAGAGTGGAAATGAACAAGGTTTGGCATGCGCTGGAGAGTGGAAATGAACACGGTTTGGCATGCGCTGGAGAGTGGAAATGAACACGGTTTGGCATGCGCTGGAGAGTGGAAATGAACATGGTTTGGCATGCGCTGGAGAGTGGAAATGAACACGGTTTGGCATGCGCTGGAGAGTGGAAATGAACATGGTTTGGCATGCGCTGGAGAGTGGAAATTAACATGGTTTGGCATGCGCTGGAGAGTGGAAATGAACACGGTTTGGCATGCGCTGGAGAGTGGAAATGAACACGGTTTGGCATGCGCTGGAGAGTGGAAATGAACACGGTTTGGCATGCGCTGGAGAGTGGAAATGAACACGGTTTGGCATGCGCTGGAGAGTGGAAATGAACATGGTTTGGCATGCGCTGGAGAGTGGAAATGAACATGGTTTGGCATGCGCTGGAGAGTGGAAATGAACACGGTTTGGCATGCGCTGGAGAGTGGAAATGAACACGGTTTGGCATGCGCTGGAGAGTGGAAATGAACACGGTTTGGCATGCGCTGGAGAGTGGAAATGAACATGGTTTGGCATGCGCTGGAGAGTGGAAATGAACATGGTTTGGCATGCGCTGGAGAGTGAAAATGAACATGGTTTGGCATGCGCTGGAGAGTGGAAATGAACATGGTTTGACATGCGCTGGAGAGTGGAAATGAACATGGTTTGGCATGCGCTGGAGAGTGGAAATGAACATGGTTTGGCATGCGCTGGAGAGTGGAAATGAACAAGGTTTGGCATGCGCTGGAGAGTGGAAATTAACACGGTTTGGCATGCGCTGGAGAGTGGAAATGAACATGGTTTGGCATGCGCTGGAGAGTGGAAATGAACAAGGTTTGGCATGCGCTGGAGAGTGGAAATGAACATGGTTTGGCATGCGCTGGAGAGTGGAAATGAACATGGTTTGGCATGCGCTGGAGAGTGGAAATTAACATGGCTCACTCCCTCAAAAAGCCTTGCTATTAGAAATAACATCAAGTGACCATGTAAATATTTAGATCAGTCTTTTAATTGTTGGTGGGTGTTTACAGTATCTGTCACATACCTATAGCACTGGCCAATGGGCGTTTGGTCAAGCAGTAGTGTCTGGTCTATGGCACTGCATCCCAGTGCTAGAGGCGTCACTACAGACCCTGGTTTGATCCCGGGCTGTATCACAACCAGCCATGATTGGTAGTCCTATAGGCCGGTGCACAATTGGCCCAGCATCGTCCGGGTTAGGGTTTGGCCAGGGTAGGCCGTCATTGTAAAATAAGAATTTGTTCTTATCTGACTTGCCTAGTTAAATAAAGGTTAAACATTATAAAACACTCACTTTGGGAGCAAATTGGAAAACTCCAGAAAGTACTGTAGTATTGTGATTGTATGAGCTCAAAGTAGTTGAACTAACAGTGACATTGGGTATGTACTGTACATTTAGTTGAACTAACAGTGACATTGGGTATGTACTGTACATTTAGTTGAACTAACAGTGACATTGGGTATGTACTGTACATTTAGTTGAACTAACAGTGACATTGGGTATGTACTGTACATTTAGTTGAACTAACAGTGACATTGGGTATGTACTGTACATTTAGTTGAACTAACAGTGACATTGGGTATGTACTGTACATTTAGTTGAACTAACAGTGACATTGGGTATGTACTGTACATTTAGTTGAACTAACAGTGACATTGGGTATGTACTGTACATTTAGTTGAACTAACAGTGACATTGGGTATGTACTGTACATTTAGTTGAACTAACAGTGACATTGGGTATGTACTGTACATTTAGTTGAACTAACAGTGACATTGGGTTGTACTGTACATTTAGTTGAACTAACAGTGACATTGGGTTTGTACTGTACATTTAGTTGAACTAACAGTGACATTGGGTATGTACTGTACATTTAGTTGAACTAACAGTGACATTGGGTATGTACTGTACATTTAGTTGAACTAACAGTGACATTGGGTATGTACTGTACATTTAGTTGAACTAACAGTGACATTTGGGTATGTACTGCACATTTAGTTGAACTAACAGTGACATTGGGTTGGTTTCTCAAATGACTGCCTCACCTGGTTCACCAACTACTTCTCAGACAGAGTTCAGTGTGTAAAATCGGAGGGCCTGTTGTCCGGACCTCTGGCAGTCTCTATGGGGGTGCCACAGGGTTCAATTCTCGGGCTGACTCTCTTCTCTGTATACATAAATGATGTCGCTCTTGCTGCTGGTGATTCTCTGATCCACCTCTACGCAGATGACACCATTCTGTATACTTCTGGCCCTTCTTTGGACACTGTGTTAACAAACCTCCAGACGAGCTTCAATGCCATACAACTCTCCTTCCGTGGCCTCCAACTGCTCTTAAATGCAAGTAAATCTAAATGCATGCTCTTCAACCGATCACTGTCTGCACCTGCCCGCCCGTCCAGCATCACTACTCTGGACGGTTCTGACTTAGAATACGTGGACAACTACAAATACCTAGGTGTCTGGCTAGACTGTAAACTCTCCTTCCAGAATCACATTAAGCATCTCCAATCCAAAATTAAATGTAGAATCAGCTTCCTATTTCACAACAAAGCATCCGTCACTCATGCTGCCAAACATATCCTCGTAAAACTGACTATCCTACCAATCCTCGACTTCGGCGATGTCCTTTACAAAATAGCCTCCAACACTCTACTCAGCAAATTGGATACAGTCTATCACAGTGCCATCCGTTTTGTCACCAAAGCCCCATATACCACCCACCACTGCAACCTGTATGCTCTCGTTGGCTGGCCCTCGCTTCATATTCGTCGCCAAACCCACTGGCTCCAGGTCATCTGTAAGTCTTTACTAGGTAAAGCCCTGCCTTACCTCAGCTCACTGGTCAACATAGCAGCACCCACCCATAGCACGCGCTCCAGCAGGTATATCTCACTGGTCATCCCCAAAGCCAATTCCTCCTTTGGCCACCTTTACTTCCAGTTCTCTGCTGCCAATGACTGGAACAAACTGCAAAAATCACTGAAGCTGGAGACTCGTATCTCCCTCACTAACTTTAAGCACCAGCTGTCAGAGCAGCTCACAGATCACTACATCTGTACATAGTCCATCTGTAAATAGCCCATCTGTAAATAGCCCATCCAACTACGTCATCCCCATACTGTTATTTATTTATTTTGCTCCTTTGCACCCCAGTATCTCTACTTGCACATTCATTTTCTGCACATCTATCACTCCAGTGTTTAATTGCTAAATTGTAATTACTTCACCACTATGGCCTATTTATTGCCTTACCTCCCTTATCCTACCTCATTTGCACCACTGTATATATAATTTTTCTATTGTATTACTGACTGTATGTTTGTTTATTCCATGTGTAACTCTGTGTTGTTGTTTTTGTCGCACTGCTTTGCTTTATCTTGGCCAGGTCGCAGTTGTAAATGAGAACTTGTTCTCAACTAGCCTACCTGGTTAAATAAAGGTGAAATAAAAATACAAAAATAAGTTGGGTGTGTACTGTACATTTAGTTGAATTAGCAGCGATAGTGCAGCCGAAACACGTCAGTTTTTAAACTGTATTCCCATTGAACATGCCATAGAAATAAAGGCATTTTAATGAATTATATGAAGAGTGCCCTGATCCTCCTTTCTTTTTGATTCTAACAGTGACATTGGGTTTGTACTGTACAGTACAGCTGTCGATGCCTGGGATTATTCAGCATATTTAGGAGGGAAAACACTGCATTCTATTGAACTTCAGCATAGTATTTACAGTTTACCTCTAAATAAAATGTCTATCAATTTTAGATACCCAAGACATGTTATCAGGGTTAGTAGTTTTCTATCTCTTTTACTATGGATGTCCAAGACATATTATCAGGGTTAGTAGTTTTCTATCTCTTTTAATATGGATGTCCAAGACATATTATCAGGGTTAGTAGTTTTCTATCTATTTTAACATGGATGTCCAAGACATATTATCAGGGTTAGTAGTTTTCTATCTATTTTAATATGGATGTCCAAGACATATTATCAGGGTTAGATGTTTTCCTGACAATGTGACCTGACCAAAAATAGTAGATCATTACTAGGTCCTGGCTGACCCCATTAGACCATTACTAGGTCCTGGCTGACCCCATTAGACCATTACTAGGTCCTGGCTGACCCCATTAGACCATTACTAGGTCCTGGCTGACCCCATTAGACCATTACTAGGTCCTGGCTGACCTCATTAGACCATTACTAGGTCCCAGCTGACCCCATTAGACCATTACTAGGTCCCGGCTGACCCCATTAGATCATTACTAGGTCCTGGCTGAACACATTAGACCATTACTAGGCCCTGGCTGACCCCATTAGACCATTACTAGGTCCTGGCTAACCCCATTAGACCATTACTAGGCCCCGGCTGACCCCATTAGACCATTACTAGGCCCCGGCTGACCCCATTAGACCATTACTAGGCCCTGGCTGACCCCATTAGACCATTACTAGGCCCTGGCTGACCCCATTAGACCATTACTAGGTCCTGGCTGACCCCATTAGACCATTACTAGGCCCCGGCTGACCCCATTAGACCATTACTAGGCCCCGGCTGACCCCATTAGACCATTACTAGGTCCTGGCTGACCCCATTAGACCATTACTAGGTCCTGGCTGACCCCATTAGACCATTACTAGGTCCCGGCTGACCCCATTAGACCATTACTAGGTCCTAACCCTAGTTGTGTTTGATCGTGTCAAACCCCAGCCATAACTGTCCATATATAATATTATTATTACCAAGAGCCACAGTATCAGTATGTCTATACTGTCTAGAAACCTTCTGTCCTCTACTAGCTACTACCAGCACAAGGCTGTCTTTGTAGCTGCCCACTAATATGGACGAAGCTGAGCCTTATGCAGTGGAAAGAGACATTTATATTGTTGTTGGACAGCGCCAGTCGTCAGCATTTGCTCTGCCTGGGTCTGCCAGTCGCACTTAAGTCACTTCTCCTCTTCCAAGAATTCCCCCTCGCTCGGAACAAAGAGCTCAAACAGTTGGAGTCCGAGTTCCCGACAAAGAAGTACTGGGACTTTTGTTTCGACGGGCAGAGTTAGACGTTTTCACAGCATCGTGCTTGTTCCTTTTAAGAGGCTGTTTGACCAAATCTCAGGGTAACTCAATCCAAGCGCGTTATGTTCTCTCTAATAAAGAGCGTCTCGCCAATAATTCACGGTGGGTCACAGTGACATGTAGGCTACCTCCAGGTCCCATTGAGAAGCTGGCAGAGGAGAGCAGAGCACTCTGACAGTCATCAGATTGTTGGGGAGGCTCTACTGTTTCTCCCTTTCTTTCCCTTTATACTCTCTCTCTCTCGTTATACTCTCTCTTTATACTCTCTCTCTCTCGTTATACTCTCTCTTTATACTCTCTCTCTCTTCATACTCTCTACTCTTTATACTCTCTCTCTCGTTATACTCTCTTTTTATACTCTCTCTCTCTTTATACTCTCTCTTTTTAGACTCTCTCTCTCTTTACACTCACTCTTTATACTCTCTCTTTATACTCTCTACTCTTTATACTCTCTCTCTCTTTTTATACTTGTGACTGGAATGAATTGCAAAAATCGCTGAAGTTGGAGACATTTATCTCCCTCACCAACTTCAAACATCTGCTATCTGAGCAGCTAACTGATCGCTGCCGCTGTACATAGTCTATCGGTAAATAGCCCACCCATTTTTACCTACCTCATCCCCATACTGTTTTTATTTATTTTATTTTCTGCTCTTTTGCACACCAATATCTCTACCTGTACATGACCATCTGATCATTTATCACTCCAGTGTTAATCTGCAAAATTGTAATTATTCGCCTACCTCCTCATGCCATTTGCACACAATGTATATAGACTCTCCTTTTTTCTACTGCATTATTGACTTGTTAATTGTTTACTCCATGTGTAACTCTGTGTTGTCTGTTCACACTGCTATGCTTTATCTTGGCCAGGTCGCAGTTGCAAATGAGAACTTGTTCTCAACTAGCCTACCTGGTTAAATAAAGGTGAAATAAATAAAAAATACTGTCTCTCTTTATACTCTCTATTTTTATACTCTCTCTTTATACTCTCTCTCTCTTTTTATACTCTCTCTCTCTTTATACTCTCTCTCTCTTTATACTCTCTCTCTTTATACTCTCTCTCTCTTTATACTTTCTCTCTCTCTTTATACTCTCTCTCTCTTTATACTCTCTACTCTTTATACTCTCTCTCTCGTTATACTCTCTCTCGTTATACTCTCTCTCTCTTTATACTCTCTTTATACTCTCTCTTAATACTCTCTCTTTATACTCTCTCTGTATACTCTCTCTCTCTTCATACTCTACTCTTTATACTCTCTCGTTATACTCTCTCTCTCTTTATACTCCCTCTTTATACTCTCTCTTTATACTCTCTACTCTTTATACTCTCTCTCTCTTTTTATACTCTCTCTCTTTATACTCTCTCTCTTTATACTCTCTCTCTCTTTTTATACTCTCTCTCTTTATACTCTCTCTCTTTTTATACTCTCTCTCTCTTTATACTCTCTACTCTTTATACTCTCTCTCTCTTTTTATACTCTCTTTTTATACTCTCTCTCTCTTTATACTCTCTCTCTTTTTATACTCTCTCTCTCTTTATACTCTCTCTCTCTTTATACTCTCTCTCTCTTTATACTCTCTACTCTTTATACTCTCTCTCTTTATACTCTCTCTCTTTATACTCTCTCTCTCTTTATACCCTCTCTCTCTTTTTATACTCTCTCTCTTTATACTCTCTCTTTTTATACTCGCTCTCTTTATACTCTCTTTTTATACTCTCTCTCTTTATACTCTCTCTCTCTTTATACTCTCTACTCTTTCTACTCTCTCTCTCTTTTTATACTCTCTCTTTATACTCTCTCTTTTTATACTCTCTCTCTCTTTATACTCTCTCTCTCTCTTTATACTCTCTCTCTCTTTATACATTCTCTCTCTCTTTATACTCTCTCTCTCTTTATACTCTCTCTCTTTATACTCCCTCTCTTTATACTCTCTCTCTTTATACTCTCTCTCTCTTTATACCCTCTCTCTCTTTTTTATCTCTCTCTTTATACTCTCTCTTTTTATACTCGCTCTCTTTATACTCTCTTTTTATACTCTCTCTCTTTATACTCTCTCTCTCTTTATACTCTCTACTCTTTCTACTCTCTCTCTCTTTTTATACTCTCTCTTTATACTCTCTCTTTTTATACTCTCTCTCTCTTTATACTCTCTCTCTCTCTTTATACTCTCTCTCTCTTTTTACATTCTCTCTCTCTTTATACTCTCTTCTCTTTATACTCTCTACTCTTTATACTCTCTCTCTTTATACTCACTCTTTTTATACTCTTTTTATATTCTCTCTCTTTATACTCTCTCTCTCTTTATACTCTCTCTCTCTCTTTATACGTTCTCTCTCTCTTTATACTCTCTCTCTCTTTATACTTTCTCTCTCTCTTTATACTCAAATCAAATCAAATCAGATTTATTTATATAGCCCTTCGTACATCAGCTGATATCTCAAAGTGCTGTACAGAAACCCAGCCTAAAACCCCAAACAGCAAGCAATGCAGGTGTAAAAGCACGGTGGCTAGGAAAAACTCCCTAGAAAGGCCAAAACCTAGGAAGAAACCTAGAGAGGAACCAGGCTATGTGGGGTGGCCAGTCCTCTTCTGGCTGTGCCGGGTAGAGATTATAACAGAACATGGCCAAGATGTTCAAATGTTCATAAATGACCAGCATGGTCGAATAATAATAAGGCAGAACAGTTGAAACTGGAGGCAGCAGCACAGTCAGGTGGACTGGGGACAGCAAGGAGTCATCATGTCAGGTAGTCCTGGGGCACGGTCCTAGGGCTCAGGTCCTCCGAGAGAGAGAGGACCCTTCAAACTCTCTCTCTCTTTATACTCTCTCTCTCTTTATACTCTCTCTCTTTATTCTCTCTCTTTATACTCTCTCTCGCTTTATACTCTCTCTCTTTATATTCTCTCTCTCTACACTCTACTCTTTATACTCCCTCTCTCTTTATACTCCCTCTCTCTTTATACTCTCTCTCTTTATACTCTCTCTTTCTTTATACTCTCTCTTTATACTCCCTCTCTCTTTATACTCTCTCTTTATATTCCCTCTCTCTTTATACTCTACCCTTTATACTCTCTCTCTCTTTATACTCTCTCTCTTTATACTCTCTTTCTTTATACTCTCTCTCTTTATACTCTCTTTCTCTTTATACTCTCTTTCTTTATACTCTCTCTCTTTATACTCTCTCTCTTTATACTCTCTCTCTTTATCCTTTCTCTCTTTATATTCTCTCTCTTTATACTCTCTCTTTATACTCGCTCTCTCTTTATACTCTCTCTCTTTATACTCTACTCTTTATACTCTCTCTCTTTATACTCTCTCTCTTTATACTCTTTCTTTATACTCTCTCTCTTTATACTCTCTCTCTTTATCCTTTCTATCTTTATACTCTCTCTCTTTATACTCTCTCTTTATACTCGCTCTCTCTTTATACTCTCTCTCTTTATACTCTCTCTCTTTATACTCGCTCTCTTTATACTTTCTCTCTTTATACTCTCTCTCTTTATCCTTTCTATCTTTATACTCTCTCTCTTTATACTCTCTCTCTTTATCCTTTCTATCTTTATACTCTCTCTCTTTATACTCTCTCTTTATACTCTCTCTCTTTATACTCTCTCTTTATACTCTCTTTTTCTTTATACTCTCTCTCTTTATAGTCTCTCTTTATACTCGCTCTCTCTTTATACTCTCTCTCTCTTTATAGTCTCTCTTTATACTCGCTCTCTCTTTATACTCTCTCTCTTTATACTCTCTCTCTTTATCCTTTCTATCTTTATACTCTCTCTCTTTATACTCTCTCTTTATACTCTCTCTCTTTATCCTTTCTATCTTTATACTCTCTCTCTTTATACTCTCTCTTTATACTCGCTCTCTCTTTATACTCTCTCTCTTTATACTCTCTCTCTTTATACTCTCTCTCTTTATCCTTTCTATCTTTATACTCTCTCTTTATACTCTCTCTCTTTATACTCTCTTTTTCTTTATACTCTCTCTCTTTATAGTCTCTCTTTATACTCGCTCTCTCTTTATACTCTCTCTCTCTTTATAGTCTCTCTTTATACTCGCTCTCTCTTTATACTCTCTCTTTATCCTTTCTATCTCTCTCTCTTTATCCTTTCTATCTTTATACTCTCTATCTTTATACTCTCTCTTTATACTCTCTCTCTTTATACTCTCTCTCTTTATACTCGCTCTCTCTTTATACTCTCTCTCTTTATACTCTCTCTCTTTATACTCTCTCTCTTTATCCTTTCTATCTTTATACTCTCTCTCTTTATACTCTCTCTCTTTATACTCTCTTTTTCTTTATACTCTCTCTCTTTATAGTCTCTATCTCTTTATACTCTCTTTCTTTATACTCTCTCTCTTTATACTCTCTCTCTTTATCCTTTCTATCTTTATACTCTCTTTCTCTTTATACTCTCTTTTTTTCTCTTTATACTCTCTCTCTCTTTATACTCTCTCTCTTTATACTCTCTTTCTCTTTATACTCTCTACTCTCTCTTTAACCTCTCTCTCTTTATACTCTCTCTCTTTATATCCTACTCTCTCTCTTTATTCTCTCTTTATACTCTCTCTCTTTATACTCTCTTTATACTCTCTCTCTTTATACTCTCTCTCTTTATACTCTCTTTATACTCTCTCTTCTATACTCTCTCTCTTTATACCTTTCTATACTTTATACTCTCTCTCTTTATCTTTATACTCTCTCTCTTTATACTCTTTCTCTCTTTATACTCTCTCTCTTTATACTCTCTTTATCCTTTCTATCTTTATACTCTCTCTCTCTTTATACTCTCTCTCTTTATACTCTCTTTCTCTTTATACTCTCTCTCTTTTATCTCTCTATCTTTATACTCTCTCTCTTTATCCTTTCTATCTTTATACTCTCTCTCTTTATACTCTCTTTTTCTTTATACTCTCTTTCTTTATACTCTCTCTCTTTATACTCTCTTTCTCTTTATACTCTCTTTCTTTATACTCTCTCTCTTTATACTCTCTCTCTTTATACTCTCTCTCTTTATCCTTTCTATCTTTATACTCTCTCTCTTTATACTCTCTCTTTATACTCGCTCTCTCTTTATACTCTCTCTCTTTATACTCTCTCTCTTTAACCTTTCTATCTTTATACTCTCTCTCTTTATACTCTCTCTCTTTATACTCTCTCTCTTTATCCTTTCTATCTTTATACTCTCTCTCTTTTTACTCTCTCTTTATCTCTCTTTATACTCTCTCTCTTTACTCTCTCTTTACTCTCTCTCTTTATACTCTCTCTCTTATCCTTTCTATCTTTATACTCTCTCTCTTTATACTCTCTCTCTTTATACTCTTTCTTTATATCTTTATACTCTCTCTCTTTATACTCTCTCTCTTTATCTCTCTCTTTATACTCTCTCTCTTTTATCCTTTCTCTCTTTATACTCTCTCTCTTTATACTCTCTCTCTTTATACTCTCTCTTTCTTCTTTATACTTTCTCTCTTTATACTCTCTCTCTTTATACTTCTCTCTCTTTATACTCTCTCTCTTTATACTCGCTCTCTCTTTATACTCTCTCTCTTTATACTCTCTCTCTTTATACTCTCTTTCTCTTTATACTCTCTCTCTTTATTCTCTCTTTATACTCTTTATCCTCTCTCTTTATACTCTCTCTCTTTATACTCTCTCTTTTCTTTATACTCTCTCTCTCTTTCTCTTTATACTCTCTTTCTCTTTATACTCTCTCTCTTTATACTCTCTCTCTTTATCCTTTCTATCTTTATACTCTCTCTCTTTATACTCTCTCTTTATACTCTCTCTCTTTATACTCTCTCTCTTTATACTCGCTCTCTCTTTATACTCTCTCTCTTTATACTCTCTCTCTTTATACTCTCTTCTTTATCCTTTCTATCTTTATACTCTCTCTCTTTATATCTCTCTCTCTTTACTCTCTCTCTTTATACTCTCTCTTTATACTTTCTATCTTTATACTCTCTCTCTTTATAGTCTCTCTCTCTTTATACTCTCTTTTTCTTTATACTCTCTCTCTTTATACTCTCTCTCTTTATCTTTATCCTTTCTATCTTTATACTCTTTATCTTTCTCTTTATACTCTCTCTCTTTATCTCTCTTTATACTCTCTCTCTTTATACTCTCTCTCTTTAACCTTTCTATCTTTATACTCTCTCTCTTTATACTCTCTCTCTTTATACTCTCTCTTTTTCTTTATACTCTCTCTCTTTATCTCTCTCTTTATCCTTTCTATCTTTATATTCGCTCTCTCTTTATACTCTCTCTCTTTATACTCTCTCTCTTTATACTCTCTCTCTTTATCCTTTCTATCTTTATACTCTCTCTCTTTATACTCTCTCTCTTTATACTCTCTTTTTCTTTATACTCTCTCTCTTTATAGTCTCTATCTCTTTATACTCTCTTTCTTTATACTCTCTCTCTTTATACTCTCTCTCTTTATCCTTTCTATCTTTATACTCTCTCTCTTTATACTCTCTTTTTCTTTATACTCTCTTTCTTTATACTCTCTCTCTTTATACTCTCTTTCTCTTTATACTCTCTCTCTTTATACTATCTCTCTTTATCCTTTCTATCTTTATACTCTCTCTCTTTATACTCTCTCTTTATACTCGCTCTCTCTTTATACTCTCTCTCTTTATACTATCTCTCTTTATCCTTTCTATCTTTATACTCTCTCTCTTTATACTCTCTTTTTCTTTATACTCTCTCTCTTTATACTCTCTCTACGCTCTCTCTTATATACTCTCTCTCTTTATACTCTCTCTCTTTATACTCTCTCTCTTTATATCTCTTTATACTCTCTCTCTTTATCCTTTCTATCTTTATACTCTCTTTATCTCTCTTTATATACTCTCTCTTTTATCTCTCTCTTTATACTCTCTCTTTATACTCTCTTTCTTTATACTCTCTCTCTTTATACTTTCTCTTTATACTCTCTCTCTTTATACTCTCTCTTTATACTCTTTTTCTTTATACTCTCTCTCTTTATAGTCTCTATCTCTTTATACTCTCTTTCTTTATACTCTCTCTCTTTATACTCTCTCTCTTTATCCTTTCTATCTTTATACTCTCTCTCTTTATACTCTCTTTTTCTTTATACTCTCTTTCTTTATACTCTCTCTCTTTATACTCTCTTTCTCTTTATACTCTCTTTCTTTATACTCTCTCTCTTTATACTCTCTCTCTTTATACTCTCTCTCTTTATCCTTTCTATCTTTATACTCTCTCTCTTTATACTCTCTCTTTATACTCTCTCTCTTTATACTCTCTCTTTATACTCTCTCTCTTTATACTCTCTCTCTTTATACTCTCTCTCTTTATCTCTCTTTATCCTTTCTATCTTTATACTCTCTCTCTTTATACTCTCTCTCTTTATACTCTCTCTTTTTTCTTTATACTCTCTCTCTTTATAGTCTCTATCTCTTTATACTCTCTTTCTTTATACTCTCTCTCTTTATACTCTCTCTCTTTATCCTTTCTATCTTTATACTCTCTCTCTCTCTCTTTATACTCTCTTTTTCTTTATACTCTCTCTCTTTATAGTCTCTATCTCTTTATACTCTCTTTCTTTATACTCTCTCTCTTTATACTCTCTCTCTTTATCCTTTCTATCTTTATACTCTCTCTCTTTATACTCTCTTTTTCTTTATACTCTCTTTCTTTATACTCTCTCTTTCTTTATACTTTCTCTTTCTCTTTATACTCTCTTTCTTTATACTCTCTCTCTTTATACTCTCTCTCTCTTTATACTATCTCTCTTTATCCTTTCTATCTTTATACTCTCTCTCTTTATACTCTCTTTCTCTTTATACTCTCTTTATACTCTCTCTCTTTATACTCTCTCTCTTTATACTCTCTCTCTTTATCCTTTCTATCTTTATACTCTCTCTCTTTATACTCTCTCTCTTTATACTCGCTCTCTCTTTATACTCTCTCTCTTTATACTCTCTCTCTTTAACCTTTCTATCTTTATACTCTCTCTCTTTATACTCTCTCTCTTTATACTCTCTTTTTCTTTATACTCTCTCTCTTTATACTCTCTCTCTTTATCCTTTCTATCTTTATACTCTCTCTCTTTATACTCTCTCTTTATACTCTCTCTCTTTATACTCTCTCTCTTTAACCTTTCTATCTTTATACTCTCTCTCTTTATACTCTCTCTCTTTATACTCTCTTTTTCTTTATACTCTCTCTCTTTATACTCTCTCTTTATCCTTTCTATCTTTATACTCGCTCTCTCTTTATACTCTCTCTCTTTATACTCTCTCTCTTTATACTCTCCCTCTTTATCCTTTCTATCTTTATATTCTCTCTCTCTTTATACTCTCTCTCTTTATACTCTCTTTTTCTTTATACTCTCTCTCTTTATAGTCTCTATCTCTTTATACTCTCTTTCTTTATACTCTCTCTCTTTATACTCTCTCTCTTTATCCTTTCTATCTTTATACTCTCTCTCTTTATACTCTCTTTTTCTTTATACTCTCTTTCTTTATACTCTCTCTCTTTATACTCTCTTTCTCTTTATACTCTCTCTCTTTATACTCTCTCTTTATACTCGCTCTCTCTTTATACTCTCTCTCTTTATACTATCTCTCTTTATCCTTTCTATCTTTATACTCTCTCTCTTTATACTCTCTCTTTATACTCGCTCTCTCTTTATACTCTCTCTCTTTATACGCTCTCTCTTTATACTCTCTCTCTTTATACTCTCTCTCTTTATACTCTCTCTCTTTATACTCTCTCTCTTTATCCTTTCTATCTTTATACTCTCTCTCTTTATACTCTCTCTTTATACTCGCTCTCTCTTTATACTCTCTCTCTTTATACTCTCTCTCTTTATACTCTCTCTCTTTATCCTTTCTATCTTTATACTCTCTCTCTTTATACTCTCTCTCTTTATACTCTCTTTTTCTTTATACTCTCTCTCTTTATAGTCTCTATCTCTTTATACTCTCTTTCTTTATACTCTCTCTCTTTATACTCTCTCTCTTTATCCTTTCTATCTTTATACTCTCTCTCTTTATACTCTCTTTTTCTTTATACTCTCTTTCTTTATACTCTCTCTCTCTTTATACTCTCTTTCTCTTTATACTCTCTTTCTTTATACTCTCTCTCTTTATACTCTCTCTCTTTATACTCTCTCTCTTTATCCTTTCTATCTTTATACTCTCTCTCTTTATACCTTTCTCTCTTTATACTACTCTCTCTCTTTATACTCTCTCTCTTTATACTCTCTTTCTCTTTAACCTTTTTCTATCTTTTATCTTTCTCTCTTTATACTCTCTCTCTTTATACTCTCTTTTTCTTTATACTCTCTCTCTTTATACTCTCTCTCTCTTTATCCTTTCTATCTTTATACTCTCTCTCTTTATACTCTCTCTTTATACTCACTCTCTCTTTATACTCTCTCTCTTTATACTCTCTCTCTCTTTATACTCTCCCTCTTTATCCTTTCTATCTTTATACTCTCTCTCTCTCTCTTTATACTCTCTTTTTCTTTATACTCTCTCTCTTTATAGTCTCTATCTCTTTATACTCTCTTTCTTTATACTCTCTCTCTTTATACTCTCTCTCTTTATCCTTTCTCTTTATCTCTTCTCTTTATACTCTCTCTCTTTATACTCTCTCTCTTTATACTCTCTCTTTCTTTATACTCTCTTTATACTTCTCTCTTTATACTCTCTCTCTCTCTTTATACTCTCTCTCTTTATACTCTCTCTTTATACTCGCTCTCTCTTTATACTCTCTCTCTTTATACTCTCTTTATCTCTCTCTCTTTATACTCTCTCTTTATACTCTCTCTCTTTATATCTCTCTCTTTATACTCTCTCTCTTTATCCTTTCTATCTTTATACTCTCTCTCTTTATACTCTCTCTCTTTATACTCTCTCTTTTTTTACTCTCTCTCTCTCTCTCTTTATACTCTCTTTCTCTTTATACTCTCTCTTTCTTTATACTCTCTCTTTATACTCTCTCTCTTTATCCTTTCTCTCTTTATACTCTCTCTCTTTATACTCTCTTTATACTCTCTCTCTTTATACTCTCTCTCTTTATACTCTCTCTTTATCTCTCTTTATACTTTCTCTCTTTATACTCTCTCTCTTTATACTCTCTTTTCTTTATACTCTCTCTCTTTATACTCTCTCTCTTTATAGTCTCTTTATATACTCTCTTTCTTTATCTCTCTCTTTATACTCTCTCTCTCTCTTTTCCTTTCTATCTTTATACTCTCTCTTTCTCTTTATACTCTCTTTTCTTTATACTCTCTTTTTCTTTATACTCTCTTTCTTTATCTCTCTCTCTTTATACTCTCTTTCTCTTTATACTCTCTTTCTTTATACTCTCTCTTTATACTCTCTCTCTTTATACTCTCTCTCTTTATCCTTTCTATCTTTATACTCTCTCTCTTTATACTCTCTCTTTATAC
Organism: Oncorhynchus nerka; assembly: GCF_034236695.1. Classification (NCBI taxonomy): domain Eukaryota; kingdom Metazoa; phylum Chordata; class Actinopteri; order Salmoniformes; family Salmonidae; genus Oncorhynchus; species Oncorhynchus nerka. The sequence goes on from NC_088422.1 coordinate 86,808,722, forward strand.
TCGCTCTCTCTTTATACTCTCTCTCTTTATACTCTCTCTCTTTAACCTTTCTATCTTTATACTCTCTCTCTTTATACTCTCTCTCTCTTTATACTCTCTTTCTCTTTATACTCTCTTTCTTTATACTCTCTCTCTTTATACTCTCTTTCTCTTTATACTCTCTTTCTTTATACTCTCTCTCTTTATACTCTCTCTCTCTTTATACTATCTCTCTTTATCCTTTCTATCTTTATACTCTCTCTCTTTATACTCTCTCTTTATACTCGCTCTCTCTTTATACTCTCTCTCTTTATACTCTCTCTCTTTAACCTTTCTATCTTTATACTCTCTCTCTTTATACTCTCTCTTTATCCTCTCTTTTTCTTTATACTCTCTCTCTTTATAGTCTCTCTTTATACTCGCTCTCTCTTTATACTCTCTCTCTTTATAGTCTCTCTTTATACTCGCTCTCTCTTTATACTCTCTCTCTTTATACTCTCTCTTTATACTCGCTCTCTCTTTATACTCTCTCTCTTTATACTCTCTCTCTTTATCCTTTCTATCTTTATACTCTCTCTCTTTATACTCTCTCTCTTTATACTCTCTTTTTCTTTATACTCTCTCTCTTTATAGTCTCTATCTCTTTATACTCTCTTTCTTTATACTCTCTCTCTTTATACTCTCTCTCTTTATACTCTCTCTCTTTATCCTTTCTCTCTTTATACTCTCTCTCTTTATACTCTCTCTATACTCTCTCTCTTTATCTTTTCTCTCTTTATACTCTCTCTCTTTATAGTCTCTCTCTTTATACTCTCTCTCTTTATACTCTCTCTCTATACTCTCTCTCTTTATCCTTTCTCTCTTTATACTCTCTCTCTTTATACTCTCTCTCTTTATAGTCTCTCTTTATACTCTCTCTCTTTATCCTTTCTCTCTTTATACTCTCTCTCTTTATCCTTTCTATCTTTATACTCTCTTTCTTTATACTCTCTCTCTTTATACTCTCTCTTTATACTCTCTCTCTTTATACTCGCTCTCGCTTTATACTCTCTCTCTTTATACTCTCTCGCTTTATACTCTCTCTCTTTATACTCTCTCTCTTTATACTCTCTCTCTTTATACTCTCTCTCTTTATCCTCTCTCTCTTTATCCTTTCTCTCTTTATACTCTCTCTCTTTATACTCTCTCTCTTTATACTCTCTCTTTATACTCTCTCTCTTTATACTCTCTCTTTATACTCGCTCTCGCTTTATACTCTCTCTCTTTATACTCTCTCTCTTTATACTCTCTCTCTATACTCTCTCTCTTTATACTCTCTCTCTTTATACTCTCTCTCTTCAACCTTTCTCTCTTTATACTCTCTCTCTTTATACTCTCTCTCTCTTTATACTCTCTCTCTTTATACTCTCTCTCTTTATACTCTCTCTCTTTATACTCTCTCTCTCTCTTTATACTCTCTCTCTCTTTATACTCCCTACTCTTTATACTCTCTCTCTTTATACTCTCTCTCTCTACCCCCTCCATCTCTCTCCCCATCAGCTTCCTCTTCCTCTCTAGTAGTTTGGACGCTACAGGCCCTTATTTTGCTGGATGATGATCCATGGCACCCGGGGCTAAGGACTCTTGGCCTGTTTGTGTAGGTGTGTGTGAAGGTGTATATGTGTGTGGGAACACGTGCGTATGTACGTGTGAACTTGCTTGCAAGAGTGTATGTGTTTTTGCGAGTGTGTGTGTGTGTGTGTGTGTGTGTGTGTGTGTGTGTGTCTGGGCTCTGGACTCGGGATAGAGTCATTCTCTCTCCTCTTTATTAATCTACTGTTAAAGCCCTTAATGAGGAACTGGCAGTGCTGCTTCATTCCTCACAGCTCACTCTGCACACTCACTGCATCAGCATTCCCAACCAAAGGAAAATGTCTAAATATTCAGAGAGCGTTTCCACTCTGATTCGTACATTGATTTTGTTTCCTTTGAGATTTTGGTGTATCTCTACTGAGCACTGGAGAACTAAACCTCAGAGCAACACTATGAGTCTGAGTGGAATGTAATATTCCCCAGTGAGACACACACACACACACACATGACATGGCACGTTAGTTTATTGTGATCCTTTATTTCTGATTGTGAATAGTGTGTATCAGTCGTTGTGTCTGGAATATGCTTTAAGCCAAAGCACCAGTGTCAGAAGAACTCCGATGTATCGGCGAGTCGATGAAAGATCAGTCTAAACCAAAGCTCATAACAGAGTACATCCATGTTTCACTGTTCACTCATTTGTCATTTCAGACAATTGTACAGACTCAGAAAAAGTGGAATGGACTTTTCATTACCATAATAAAATCGGAGACTTACCGATTCTCTTTCCATATATAATTACTTTGGTGAGAGTCCAGCGGTGCTTAATTGTTAAAAGGAGTGTCCCAGTACTATGTCCCAAATGGCACCCTATTCCCTATGTAGTGCACTACTTTAGACTAGGGCCCATAGAGCTTTGATAAATAGCAGTGCACTATGTAGGGAATAGGGTACCATTTGGGATGTAGTTCTAGTGCTGCCAGAGGGAATAATAGATTTCTCAAACAGCGGAAAATAGCATTAGCACTCCACTTGTCTATAAACCTCTCGCCTCGTTAGAACAGAAGACTCGCCCCTCTCAGCCACAGGCTTGGAGAAAAACTATGAAAAGGGCAAGTGTCTGAAAAGGCAGCACTTTAGCAGGGGAACACATTTGGCACAGGTTCAACTGAAATGAAAGAGGTCTATCGTACGCTTATCAGGCTGGATATTGAGGTGTGTGTGTGTGTATGTGTGTGTGTGTGTGTGTGTGTGTGTGTGTGTGTGTGTGTGTGTGTGTGTGTGTGTGTGTGTATATTTTTAGCTGTACATGACATTAAACGCTGTGACATTTTAGGAGACATGTGGATGTGCTCACTACTACATCACTGCAGCACACTAAATCATTCGTAAAGTATTCAGACCCATTCCGTTTTCCACATTTTGTTATGTTACAGCCTAAAATGGATTAAATAAAAATGTACGCACATCAATCTACGCACATTACCCCATAATAACAAAGTGAAAACAGATTTTTAGACAAAAGAGGATGACGAGGAGGCGCAGTGATGAATCTGACAATGAGGTCTGACAGTCTACCTCTCTCTCTCTCTCTCTCTCCTTTTCTCTCTCTCTCTTTCTCTCGCTCTCTCTGTCGCTCTCTCTCTTCTTTCTCTCTCTCTTTCTCTCTCTCTCTCTTTCTCTCGCTCTTTCTCTCTTGCTCTCTCTTTCTCTTTCTCTCTCTCTTTATCTCCCTCTCTTTCTCCCTCTCCCTCTCCCTCTCTGCCCTGTGCCCCAGTCATGTGACTTCCAGATGGTGAAGTTGACCCAGAGTGATGTAACCCGCCCCCTTCATCACCATCCTCCCTCCCCCTCCCCGACACCCTCAGGCACTGCACCCATTCCCCCTCCCCCTTCATCACAATCCCCCTCCCCCTCCCCATCACCCTCAGGCACTGCACCCATTCCCCCTCCCCTTCATCACCATCCTCCCTCCCCCTCCCCATCACCCTCAGGCACTGCACCCATTCCCCCTCCCCCTTCATCACTATCCTCCCTCCCCCTCCCCATCACCCTCAGGCACTGCACCCAATTCCCCTCTCCCCCTTCATCACCATCCTCCCTCCCCCTCCCCATCATCCTCAGGCACTGCACCCATTCCCCCTCCCCCTTCATCACCATCCTCCCTCCCCCTCCCCATCACCCTCAGGCTCTGCACCCAATTCCCCTCTCCCCTTCATCACCATCCTCCCTCCCCCTCCCCATCACCCTCAGGCACTGCACCCAATTCCCATCTCCCCCTTCATCACCATCCTCCCTCCCCCTCCCCATCACCCTCAGGCACTGCACCCAATTCCCCTCTTCCCCTTCATCACCATCCTCCCTCCCCCTCCCCATCACCCTCAGGCACTGCACCCAATTCCCCTCTCCCCTTCATCACTATCCTCCCTCCCCATCACCCTCAGGCACTGCACCCATTTCCTCTCCCCCTTCATCACTATCCTCCCTCCCCCTCCCCATCACCCTCAGGCACTGCACCCAATTCCCCTCTCCCCTTCATCACCATCCTCCCTCCCCTCCCCATCACCCTCAGGCACTGCACCCAATTCCCCTCTCTCCCTTCATCACCATCCTCCCTCCCCCTCCCCATCACCCCCAGGCACTGGCACCCAATTCCCCTCTCTCCCTTCATCACCATCCTCCCTCCCCCTCCCCATCACCCTCAGGCACTGCACCCAATTCCTGGTTGGAGGGGGAGGGGGGTGTTAACGTGACTGTCACAAGGTGTTTCTACAGTAGATATCAGATGTTATCCCCTGGTTGGAGGGGGAGGGGGGTGTTAACGTGACTGTCACAAGGTGTTTCTACAGTAGATATCAGATGTTATCCCCTGGTTGGAGGGGGAGGGGGGTGTTAACGTGACTGTCACAAGGTGTTTCTACAGTAGATATCAGATGTTATCCCCTGGTTGGAGGGGGGTTGTTAACGTGACTGTCACAAGGTGTTTCTACAGTAGATATCAGATGTTATCACCTGGTTGGAGGGGAGGGGGTGTTAACGTGACTGTCACAAGGTGTTTCTACAGTAGATATCAGATGTTATCACCTGGTTGGAGGGGAGGGGGTGTTAACGTGACTGTCACAATGTTTTCTACAGTAGATATCAGATGTTATCCCCTGGTTGGAGGGGAGGGGGTGTTAACGTGACTGTCACAAGGTGTTTCTACAGTAGATATCAGATGTTATCACCTGGTTGGAGGGGAGGGGGTGTTAACGTGACTGTCACAAGGTGTTTCTACAGTAGATATCAGATGTTATCACCTGGTTGGAGGGGAGGGGGGTGTTAACGTGACTGTCACAATGTTTTCTACAGTAGATATCAGATGTTATCCCCTGGTTGGAGGGGGAGGGGGGTGTTAACGTGACTGTCACAAGGTGTTTCTACAGTAGATATCAGATGTTATCACCTGGTTGGAGGGGGAGGGGGGTGTTAACGTGACTGTCACAAGGTGTTTCTACAGTAGATATCAGATGTTATCACCTGGTTGGAGGGGGAGGGGGGTGTTAACGTGACTGTCACAAGGTGTTTCTACAGTAGATATCAGATGTTATCACCTGGTTTATCTCTCCATTGGAAAACTAAACCTCAGAGTTTGAGTAGAAAGTGATATGCCCCAGTGACACACACACACACGTGTAAACACAAATACACACGCACACACATGCACACACACACACACACACACTCACACACGTGTGAACACAAATACACATATACACACATATATACACACACAAACCCTTCTTGCCTAATCTCATATTTGACTGCTGTAGGAGGTCATACTATATTGGACACATTTTCTACTGTACTATATTCTACTGTACTATATTCTACTGTACTATATTCTACTGTACTATATTCTACTGTATTCTACTGTACTATATTCTACTGTACTATATTATACTGTACTATATTCTACTGTGCTATATTCTACTGTACTATATTATACTGTACTATATTCTACTGTACTATATTATACTGTACTATATTCTACTGTGCTATATTCTACTGTACTATATTCTACTGTACTATATTCTACTGTACTATATTCTGCTGTACTATATTCTACTGTACTATATTCTGCTGTACTATATTCTACTGTACTATATTCTACTGTACTATATTCTGCTATACTATATTCTGCTGTACTATATTCTACTGTGCTATATTCTACTGTACTATATTCTACTGTACACTGTTGTTGTTGTTCTGTTTTCACATTAACACATTTAGAATTGGCACATTACAGACTGCAGAGGGAGAAATACATTTTTCCTCTCTGGTTACTAAACTCCAATTCCATGTTGCTCCTTGGAAGAACATTCCTTGTCACAGTCTTGGCCTACGTCCCAAATGGCACCTCATTCCTGTATAGTACACTACATTTGACCAGGGCCCCTAGGCTGTCACTTGGGACTCTGACCGTGCTTTTACCGTCCAACGGTCACTCCAGGTTTTTCAACACTGCTACTTCTCGAGATACATCACAGATACATTATTTCATTCCACTTTGAAACAAAATAGTTTCGACACAGTTCTATTTGACCTCATAAAATTGGTTGTCATATATATTTTTTACATGGACTGAATGCTTAATCAGTTGCTGGAAGTGTTTCAACACACTTTCCTTTGGCCTCACCAACCCCCTTCGTTGATAAGACACGGAAGGTCAGTATGATCTGCCAACTGAAGTAGAACTCCTACACGCTGGCTGTGTCCCAAAAGGGCACCTTATTCCCTACATGACAGAGCCCTATGGGGTCCCAGTCAAAGGTAGTGCACTATATAGGGAATAGGCTACCATTTAGGACCGGCCCAACTTTATTTACTGATGTTCATGTTCATGGTGAGATCTGAAGCCAAAAGGAGTTCATCGTACAAATCAACTGAAACAGGGAGGAAACAGTCACGCCAGCTCGATAATAAGAACAGGAAAAGATTGCTTCATTTGTTTACCCTAAAAGGGAAAAGAAACCTGCAGACTGCTCTTTCTCCTATCACTTAC